>NC_072013.1:15896194-16222194 GCF_027791375.1 Indicator indicator | reverse complement strand
CCTAGCATTTCATGATTCTGTGTGGCACCACCAGTGTCAAGTACAAGGGGACAATCCCTGCCCTGCTCCTGCTGGCCGCACTGTTGCTGATCCAGGCCAGGATGCCTTTGGCCTCCTTGGCCTCCTGAGCACACTGCTGGCTCATCTTCAGCTGGCTGTCAACCAGCACCCCCAGGGCTTTCTCTGTTGGGCAGATTCCAGACACTCTGCTCCAGCCCTGGAGCGTTGCATGTGGTTGTTGTGACCCAAGTGCAGGGTCCACCACTTGGCTTTGTTAAACCTCATACAGCTTACCTCATCCCATTGATCCAGCCTGTCCAGATCCCTTTATAGAGCCTTCCTGCCCTCAAGCATCAACACTCCCACCTGATCTACTGTCAGATGTCTGATAATTCATTCAAAGACATCACCAAGCCTGACAAGGAACACAAATACTTGGTGTGATGTTTTGATATTAGACCAAATAACAGGAGAGGAGGGCAAAAAAAAAAAAAATTCTAATTAGAGCAGCACAAATATATTGATTTCTTTATTGTTGCTGAAGAGGTTAAATTGCTGTGAAATCTTTTTCCTATATGTGTTTTTAAAGTGTGTTTGCAAATGGTTGAGTTGAAAGATGCTGGTACCGCTAAATTTCATCATACCTAGGTGATTATTTTTTTAGCAACCAAAATGTCATATCACAGAACCACAAAACTGTGGGGGCTGGAAGGGACCTTGAAAGCTCATCCACTCCAACACCTGCCAGAGCAGATGCACCTAGGGCAAGTCACACAGGAATGCATCCAGGTGGGTCGTGAATGTCTCCAGAGAAGGAGACTCCACAACCTCTCTGAGCAGCCTGCTCCTGGGTTCAGCACCCTCACAGTGAAAGAGTTTTCTCTTCTGTTCCCGTGGCACCTCCTCTACTCCAGCTTGCTCCCAGTGCCCCTTGTGCTGGCACTGGACATCCCTGAGCAGAGCCTGGCTTCATCCTCCCTACACTGCTCTGCACATCTTTATCAACATAAATGAGGTCACTCCTCAGGGTCCTCTGCTCCAAGCTCAAGAGCCCCAACTCCATCAGCCTGGCCTCATAAGTGTCACAATTCAGTTAACTGATCCAACACTCAAAATGATTTTTCATTTCAGTTGAAGCCTCTTCAGCTAATCACTCCCTGGAGGTGTTCAAGACCAGGCTGCCCAGGACCTTGAGCACCCTGCCCTAGTGGAGGGTGTCCCTGACCATGACAGGGGGGTTGGAACTGGATGACCTTTAAGGTCCCTTCCAACTCTGAATCATTCCATGGTTCTGTGATGCTATGGTGCTGTGAGTCTTTGATTCTGTGTTTCTGTGATTCTAATCAGACACAAAGGATTTCAGTCCCCTTGCATTTTTAGGCTTCTAACCAATTGCTCAGTAAGTTTCCACAGAATCAATCCACAGACAAAAGACCTTTAATACATTTGTCATTCTAATGTATAGATGAAACCATGGAAGCAGGAGGTTTGGGACAACCATTGTGTGCAGTGTCTGTGTACTCCTAACTGAGGCCAGTAATGGAATTTAGATCAGTGTTATGTTCACCCAGGTCAGTGGTGGAGCCACTCTCACTGCAGGGATTTCAAACACAGTAGATATTGCACCAAGGGATGTAGTCTAGTGATGTCTTGCTGGTGTTGGGTTAAAGGTTGGACTTGATGATCTTAAAAGTGTTTTCTAACCAAAATGATTCTATGGTTCTCTTTTGATAAGACAGCAGAACATATGAGACCTTGGTCAAGTCATAAACCAGGTTCTGCTTCTCTTAACCAAGGCTGTCGACATTCAGAGAGTAGTTCTCAGTTGATACCAGTGGGAGTGAGTCAGGTTTGCATTCTGTGCCAGGTTACACCCAGCCCTGGATGGGGTGGGCTGGAAAGAACCTAGCTGCAGGTGGACAAAGAAACCTGACCCAGGTGGGCAGAGAGACTTGGACCCCACCTCCCAGGGGGAGGGTCAAAGTCTATTCCACTCCCACTTCCTGTTCACAGCTTTTTTAAGGGGAGACATTTCCCTGTCTCTTTCTGTCTTCTCCTGCCCTTCACCTGCCCAACAGACCCTTTGTTGTTCCTGGTATTGCTGTAACCACGTGGTGGGGCCTGTTCCATGCTGCTCCAGGCTCCTAAGGACTGCATCTAAAGCGAATACACATTTTCCTCCAGAGAATCCTTCGCCAGCTGTGCCTGGGTGTGTATATATTTTTATTTACCATTTTTCCTTATACCTTTGCAACCTTCCTTTTACCCAAATGCCATCTATGTTTTGTTAAACTTACCTTTTTACTTCCAAATTGATTCAAGACTGTTACTTTCATAATTTTACTTCTCTTTTCTCCTGCCTAATTTGTTTTCCCTTATGAGTAAAAAAGGGAGAGGGGAGGCAATCTAAATCTCTTATTCCATTTAGGCCATTTAGGCTTTTAGACTTTGGGAAAGCTTAAACCACAACACTTTCATTCAGGATAACTTGCTAAAAGGCAAATTTTTTTTTTTTTCCCCAAAAAATGTCTATATTTGGGATGAGATTCACTTCACCCTTCCAACTGATGCTTTCCAGTTGAAGAAATACACACTTCTTCTTTTCTTTCTCCCCTCCCCTTATGTTTCATAAGCAGTTGCAGTTGTCCAGAGGGTAGAGAGTGAGTCATGAGAACGTTCTCTGCAAATATTCTGGTTTGGGATTGTTTTCCTGGGAACTGTCAGAGTTCTGCTGTTCCCTCAGTAGATGCATATGCACTGCTTTTGCCACAGGAGCACGTCTTGCTTTTCTTCCTGTCTTAGTTTAAAGAGCAGACAGAAATGATTTTTACTCCCAAAGGAAGTAAAATAAAGAGGCTCTCATTGAATTGGAGAGAAATGCAGAATCATATTCAAAAATATACACGAACATACGGAATACAGGAATCCTTAGCACCTAATACATGGACAGGACACATGGAAATCCCCCAAAACCATCCCCCAAACAGAACCACAGACCCCAGTTGCTCCTTTTCTCCCCCCAGTCATTGTCTCCCTGACCTTACCTTAATTGCAGAGGAGAAAACCAGTCAGGATTCTGAAGGCCACAAAGAAGCCTACTCCCCATTGTTACCAGATAAAGACTCCCTCTGGAGAGCTGAAGGAAGGGAGGAAAGAGAGCGAGGTGGCCTTGCTGCCAACTTATAGAGAGAGAGCAGAGTTATGGGATTGGAAAACAAAGTTACAATTTTCCAGGTCCACCTCCTGTACCTCTCTGGTCCTCTTGGAGGACTCCACTCTGTAGACTTTTTAAAGAGGCACCTGCCTCAATCCATGAGACTCCCTGAAAATGATGCTCAGCTGTAGGCAGGTAGGACTCGGGAATGTTCGAAGGATCCTGCCTAACAACTTCCAGGCAATTTACAACTTCCATACTCACAACGTTGTGAAAAGATTCCACCCTGCAAAGCAATGAGAGTCTCCCTCCAAGAGTGAGAACTCTCAGCTCCTGTTCAAAGTTACATAGCAACAGCATGCAAATACACAGGGAATTGTAGAATGGTCTTGGTAGGGAGACACCTGTAAGGTCATCGTGTCCAACTGTTAACCCACTCCTGCCAGGTCAATGCCAATGCCAGGTCACAGCCCTCAGCACCACATCTAAATGTCTTTTAATTGCCTCCAGGGAGGGTGACTCCACCACTTCCATGAGGAGCCTATTCCAGGTCTTAATGACCCTTTAATGAAGAAAATTTTCCTTATATCCAATTTAAACCTCCCCTGGCACAACTTGAGGCCATTTCCTCTCGTCCTATTGGTTGCTACCTGGGAGAAGAGAACAACTCCCACCTCATTCCAACCTCCTTGCAGGTAGATGCAGAGAGAAACAACATCTCTCCTCAGGCTCCTATTCTCAAGACTACACACCACCAGACCCCTCAAGTGTGCCTTCCTAGCCCTGTTCTCCAGACCCTTCCCCAGCTTTGTTGCCCTTCTATGAACATACTCCAGTACCTCAATGTCCTTCTTGGAGTGAGGGGCATAAAACTGAATCCAGGACTAAAGGTGTGGCCTCCTCAGTGCTGAATACAGGGGGACAATCCCTGCCCTGGCCCTGCTGGCCATACCATTGCTGATCCAGGCCATGATGCTGTTGGTCTTGTTGGCCACCTGGGCACACACTGGTTTGTATTCAGACAGCTATTGGCCAACACCCTCCAGGTCTTTCTCTGCTCAGCAGTTTCCAGCCACCCTGCCCCAAGCCTGGAGCATTCATGAGGTTGTTGTGACCCAAGTGCATGACCCAGCACTTGCCCTTGATGAACCTGATACCCTTAGATGTAGTAAGAATGTGTTAACAGCTAGAGTCAGCACACAGAAGTTTGCTGTAACTATATTCACCTATATTTGTAATCTATTTCCTGTCTTTATGTACATGGTGGTACAATGCACTTGACACTGAAGTATTTCAAACAGAACTCTTAAGAGGATTTATGATCAAACTCTTCACAAAACATAGTGTGCAATAAGTTACTAAAAACACAGCAAAGACAAGATGAAGACTTTAGCTAGATGATTTGTACAGCACTAAATCTGCAATCCCCAACTCCTCTGTCTGAGAGAACAGATTTCTTTAAATCAACAAGACAGGGAAAGGTGCAGATACAGTCTGCATCACAACCCAGGCACAGCCTCTGCACTAGCTCCACATCTTATATAAAAGGAAAATAAATGAGTCAATCACAATACCTCCCATGGTCTCTTTCATTCTGCTTCTGAGTTATTGAGACTGGAACAGACTTCTAAGATCGTCAGTTCCAGCCTAAGACCTAACATCACCACCTCAACCAGACCATGCATGCCACCAAGTGCCACATCCAATCTTGCCTTAAACATCTCCAGGGGTGGTGACTCCACCACCTCCCTGGGCACTCCATCCTAGTGTCTGATTGCCCTTTCCATCAGGAAGTGCTTCCTAACATCCAACCTAACCCTCCCCTGGCACAGCTTCAGGCCATGCCCTCTTGTCCTGTCACAAGGTGCCTGGGAGCAGAGCCTGACCCCCACCTGACTGCAGCTTCCCTTCAGGTAGCTGTAGAGATGCTAAGGTCCCCCCTGAGCCTCCTCTTCTGCAGGCTGAACACCCCCAGCTCCCTCAGCCTCTCCTCATCACCTTTCCCTCCAGTCCCTTCCCCAGGCTGGTTGCTCTCCTCTGGCTCTGCTCCAGCACCTGGAGATCTCTCTTGCAGTAAGAAGCTCATCAAATATTTTCCTCTAAATTAAAAATGAAAATAAAATCCTGGTACAGATTCTTGTTTCTGCTCTTCTGTTTGTACACTGGCAGTGAGGGCTCAGAGCTGCAGTGCTCAGGATGAAACCTCACCTATGCCCAGTTCAGGGCTGAATTCCATCCTGCTGGACACACCATTCCTGATACCAGCCAGGATGCCATTTTCCTTCTGTGCCCCTGGGCACATTGCTGGCTCATGTTCAGCTGCTGTCACCCAGCACTGCCAGGTCCCTCTCTGCCAGCCCTGCGTCTACTCCCAGCCCTTTGTCCAGGTTTCAGCTGAAAGAGAACACCCATCAAAACCACAACACCCTTGAAACACCCATCAAAATTAAAGCCCTGATGAAAGATTACTGTGTGAACTCTCCTACAAACTCTTCCTTATTTACATCATGGGCTTGCCTTACATTCCAATAAGTTTACAAAACCCATAGCTGTCCATTGCTCCAGGGGGAGTTAGGTTAGAATTTATCTGGTGCAATTCTTTTGCATACCCTGGAAGACCTCTGTACTTCACAGGATCAGAGGATGTCAGGGGTTGGAAGGGACCTCTGGAGAGCTTCCAGCCCAACCCCCATGACAAAGCAGGACCAGAGAATCCAGCACAGGTCACACAGGAACACATCCAGACAGGGCTGCAAAGGCTCCACAGAAAGAGATTCCACAACCTCTCTGGGTAGCCTGTTCCAGGGCTCTGGGACCCTCACAGTGAAGAAGTTCTTCCTCATGTTGAGGTGGAACCTCCTGTGCTGGAGTTTCCATCCCTTGCCCCTTGTCCTATCCCAGGGTGCAACTGAGCAGAGGCTGTCCCTGTCCCCTTGCTGTTGAACCCCAGCCCTCAGCTATTGATAGACATTGATCAGCTATTGATCAGATCCTCTCTCAGTCTTCTCCTCTGCAGACTGAACAGCCCCAGGGCTCTCAGCCTCTCCTCCCCAGGCAGTGCTCCAGTCCCTTCAGCATCCTTGGAGCCCTCCCTTGGACTCTCTCCAGCAGATCCCTGTCCCTCTTGAACTGGGGAGCCCAGAACTGGATGCAATATTCCAGGTGAGGTCTCAGCAGGGCAGAGTAAAGGAGGAGGAGAACCTCCCTGGCTCTGCTGGACACACTCCTCTGAATGCACCCCAGGACCCCATTGGCCTTCTTGGCCACCAAGGCACATTGCTGTCCCATGCAGAACTTGTTGGCCACCAGCACTCCCAGCTCCTTCTCCTTGGGGCTGCTCTCCAGCAGATCTCCTCCCAACCTGTCCTGCTGCAGTTGATTCTTCCTTCCCAGCTGCAGGACTCTGCTCTCATCCTTGCTGACCCTCCTTAGGTTCCTCTCTGCCCAACTCTCAGGCTGTCCAAGTCTCTGAATGGCCTCACAGCCTTCAGGTGTCTCAGCCAAGCCTCCCAGGTTGGTGTCATCAGCAAACTTGCTGAGCAGACTCTGTCTGTCTGTTCCCTCATCAATGTCATTGATGAAGATATTGGACAGGACTGGCCCCAGCACTGATCCCTGTAACTGTAGAGTTTAATCAAAACCCTGTCCTTGCTTTTTGCGGAACAGAGCTTGGTGACCTTTACAGAAGGGAACTCCAGTTCAGGGTCTAGTGACATCCATCACTTTGCCAGAGCCAATCAGCATGGGTTAGTGCAGAGCTGAATACTCCAGTGGAACTTGCAGCTGTCATTTTGCCCCCAGTCACCCCAATCATCTGCTAGTCTTAGACAGATGCAGGCTGACAGAGGAGGAGTAGGTAGAAAAGAAGCCTTTGTTCCTTATTTAGTCCAGTCACAATTTCCATAACAGCAAGGGCAGAAAGAGAAGTCTGACACAGCATCTAGCACTGCAAACCATCCAGCAGGTGCTGCCACCCCTGCTTCCTCAAGATGAGACTTTGCATTCAGCTGCTGGAGCCCAGGAACACATCATGTGGAGGAATAGCAGAGATCATGTTGTTAACTCTTTTGAACATATGCACAGCAGATCCCATTGCTCCCCAGAGAGGATGCAACTGAAATGTTTCTTGGTGCTTCAGAGATAAGGATAGGAATCAGAGGTAGGGTAAGGATAAGCTTCAGAGACACAGGGTAAGGATAAGCTGGGATAAACATTAAAGGGTCACTTAAACAGGAAACACTAAAACTACTTTGCCAGTGACACTGCACCAGCACTTGTTTGTGTGGAGATCATCACATCTTGTACTCTTGGTCCAAAAACCCTTCAGCTCAGAACAGTTGCAGGGCTGACTCCTACCCAACTCCAAAACTAACTGTACACAAGTTTCAACTGAGGTATTAAGCACTACATGCCTGAAAAATGGCCAGAAGTCCTGGTTTCTCTGGGGCAGAATCCTGGACTAGCCATGGTCTGTAGGCTGCTAGCAGTCTGGAGTCAGCCAGGGCAGCTGCCCCAGGCTGGCTTTCAGTTGTATCCCATCCTGTTACAGTCTAAAGCTAAGTGCCTTAGCCTAGTGTCCTAATTATAAACAAGAATAGGAACTTTCTGGACATCTTTGAGTAAAAAATAAACCACATTGGCCATTGGATACAAAAGAAAAATAAGGATATCTCCATATAATCCCATTGCTTTGCAATCAGGATAAAAGTTAGCTGCATAAACATTCCTCTCTCTTTTCACCTCTTCTCTTTGCTACCTCTGCTTTTGCATTGCTCTCTTAGCTCTTTCCTGACCTCCTGCCAGTGTAGATTTTGTCTGTGTGGTACTGGGAAAGGAAGAAGGAGGGGGAGGTTGCAAGCAGCCCCCTGTCCTGTCCAGAGGGGTCTGGGAACAATTCAAGGAGGTCCTTGTGTTGTTTCTAAATTGTAAATATATTTTGTCCATATTCATTGCATTTTACATGTCTAGATTTTGCTTTGTAAATAGAGCTTCATTCTTCTTCCAAACCTTCTGAGCTAGTCTGGTGATTTATTTTGGGGGTAATTTTCCCTTTTTTGGGGGGGAGTAATTTCAACCTACTACACATCCCACAAATGTCATGCTCAGTATAAAGGAGGAAGTTTGCCAAGAACAAGAGCTCTTCCTTCTCTTCCTGCTGCTTTTTTTCCATCCCTGGAAGGACTTGTTCACCCTTTTGTCCTGGGAACTTCCTTCCTGTGTGTTGGGACCACTGTGCAATCACTGCTGTGAGTATAACTTTCCCTAGTTTTTTGTTTGACTGTTTCATTAAATCAATTTTCATCTCAAGCTGTTGATCATCTCTCCTCTTCCTGATCCCCATCTCTACTG
Organism: Indicator indicator; assembly: GCF_027791375.1. NCBI lineage: Eukaryota > Metazoa > Chordata > Aves > Piciformes > Indicatoridae > Indicator > Indicator indicator. The sequence continues at coordinate 16,213,691 of NC_072013.1, read as the reverse complement.
GGGAGAGATCATCAGGTGATAGAGCTACTTCTCTAGGTTAGCCCCAGTTATGGGTTAAATGTAAGCACTGGGCATGGTTAATAAATTCAGAGACATGAAAAGAATTGAAATTTCCATTACTTGTCTAGGCAAAGTTCTATTACATTCATAAGAGAAGGTTTTCATGTGGTTGCTATATCTGAAAGAAGTCAGGACCTCTTTGTTGTCCTTGACATACCTCTTTTTGTGTTGTACCTTAGAATCATAGAATCAGTCAGGGTTGGAAGGGACCACAAGGATCATCCAGTTCCAACCCCCTGCCATGGGCAGGGACACCTCACACTACATCAGGCTGGCCAGAGCCTCATCCAGCCTGGCCTTAAACACCTCCAGGGATGGGGCCTCAACCACCTCCCTGGACAACCCATTCCAGGCTCTCACCACTCTCATGGGGAAGAACTTCTTCCTCATGTCCAGCCTGAATCTCCCCACTTCCAGCTTTGTTCCATTCCCCCTAGTCCTATCACTACCTGACATCCTAAAAAGTCCCTCCCCAGCTTTCTTGTATCCCCCTTCAGATACTGGAAGGCCACAATAGAGGAATAGAGGCCACCTTAGAGGAATGTATTCTGAACTGAGTATAGAATGTCCCTTTCCTTACACCAAAGTAGTATTCTGGTCACTAGTAAAACCAGTTTCCTTTCTGATCTATGTTTGCAAGTTAAACGATGAGAATTTATTGCTCATGGAATTCATCAATGGGAAGAATATTAGTAGCTTCTGAATGCTTAAGGACAGAGGTATTGCTTTTGTCCAATCTCTTCAGATGCAAAGGGCAAAGCTTTGTCTGTTTACAAGTTGTTACCAAGTGATCTGGATGAGAGGATTGAGTATACCCTCAGTAAGTTTGCAGATGACATCAGGTTGGGTGGGAGTGTTGGTCTGCTTGACTGTAAGAATGATCTGCAGAGGGGTCTGGACAGGCTGGAGCAATGGGCTGAGGTCTGATGTATGAGGTTTAACGAAGCCAAGTGCTGGGTGCTGCACCTGGGTCACAGCAACCCCACGAATGCTCCAGGCTTGGGGCAGAGTGGCTGGAAACTGCCTGGCAGAAAAGGACCTGAGGTTGTTGATTGACAGCCAGCAGTGTGCTCAGGTGTCCAAGAAGGCCACCAGCATCCTAGCTTGGATCATCAGCAGTGTGACCAGCAGGACCAGGGAAGAGATTGTCCTCCTGAACTCAGCACTGGTGAAGCCACACCTGGAATCCTGGGTTCAGTTTTGTGCCCCTTATTGCAAGAAGGCCATTGAGGTGCTGTGGTGTGTCCAGAGAAGGGCAAGGCATCTGGTGATGGATCTGGAGCACAGGTCTGGTGAGGAGCAGCTGAGGCAACCAGGATCACAGTATCACAGTCTCACAGTATATCAGAGGTTGGAAGGGACCTCAGGAGATCATCAGGTCCAACCCCCCTGCCAGAGCAGCGTCACCCAGGGGAGTCTGCACAGGAATGCATCCAGGTGGCTTTGGAAAGGCTCCAGAGAAGGAGACTCCACAACCCCCCTGGGCAGCCTGTTCCAGTGCTCTCTCACCCTCACTGGAAAGAAGTTTCTCCTCCTGTTGAGCTGAAACCTTCTCTGGTCAAGTTTGTCTCCATTGTTCCTTGGCTTCTTGCTGTGCACCACCCACAAGAGCCTGGCCCCCTCCCCTTGACCCCCAGCCCTCAGCTATTGATAGACATTGATCAGATCCCCTCTCAGCCTTCTCTTCTCCACACTAAACAGCCCCAGGGCTCTCAGGCTCTCTTCTCAGGGGAGATGCTCAAGTCCCCTAAGCATCCTCCTGCCTCTCCCTTGGACTCTCTCCAGCAGGTCTCTGTCTCTCTTGAACTGGGAAGCCCAAAACTGGACACAGGATTGCAGCTGTGGTCTCAGCAGGGCAGAGCAGAGGGGGAGCAGAACCTCCCTAGCCCTGCTGGCCACACTTTGCTTGCTGCCCCCCAGGATGCCATTGGCTCTCTTGGCCAGAAGGACACATTGCTGTCCCATGCAGAACTTGCTGCCCACCAGCACTCCAAGGTCTTTCTCTGTGGAGCTGCTCTCCAGCAGGGCAGCCTCTAACCTGTCCTGGTGCCTGCTGTGATTCCTCCCCAGCTGCAGGACCCTGACCTTGTCCTTATTGAAGTCCATGAGGTTTGCCTGCAGCCAGCTCTCAGCCTGTCCAGCTCTGGTTGGATGTCAGCACAGCCTGACAGGTGTCAACCAGCATTGTTTAACCTGGCAAAGAGGAGGCTGAGGGGAGACCTCATTGCTCTTACTATGTGAAATGAGGTTGTGGTGAGGTGGGTGTTGATCTCTTTTCCCAAGGAACAAGCAATAGGACTAGATGTAATTGCCTCAAGTTGCAGCAGTAGACGTTGAGGTTGGATATTTACTGCAAGTGGTTTCAGCTATTGGAACAGGCTGCCCAGGGAGGTGGTAGAGTCATCATCCCTGGAGGTGTTTCAAAACTGTGGTGCTGAGGGATGTGGTTTAGCACCAGACTTGGTAGAGTTAAATAATGGTTGGACTTCAAGATCTTAAAGGTCTTTTCTGACCTAAAGAATTCTGTGAAGAGCAGAGCCTGACAGTTGTTTTATAGCCACAGCTGACTGTTGTGTAGGATGAATTGAACTGGACCAGACTAAGATTTTGTTTCAAGAAGCTAATATCAGCACCCATTTCACATATCAAAACTAAACCTCCTAGAAAACATCAAACCTTTCATGGGGAAAGCACAATACAGGTAGAAGTCAGCAGACAGTTTACTGACTCCCCTACTTCTGTCCTCTGCCATAAATTCCAGTAGAAGCTGTCATGAGGGATGTTCAGAGGCCATTTTCTGCAATGAAAACCAAGACAATTGTATTTATTAGAGTATTTGGGCATTGAAAGTCACTCCTATGTATTTTATTTTTTCAGACTCAAGCAGAGAGATTCATAACACCTCTTGCTGTAATGTTTCTTTAAAGAAAGATAATATTTTAAACTGCTTTATTCTTCTTTCTAGTACCACATATTTGACGTTAGTATCCTAAACAATCCACTTGAATTTGATTTATCATTATTCTCAGATTAATTCCTTGCACACTTTTTATCTGCTTGGGGACAGTGTTTTAACTGTTCTTCTCCCTAGTATCAGGAGAGGAAATGGCCTGAAACTGGGCCAGGGGAAGGTTAGGTTGGAGATTAGAAAAACAATTCCTCGCTGCAAGAGTGGTCAGGGATTGGAACAGGCTGCCCAGGGAGGTGGTGGAGTCCCCATGCATGGAGGTGTTCAAGAACTGGGTGGCCATGGCACTTGGGGATGTGGTTTAATGGTGCCATGGTGGTGCTGGGTTGACAGATGGACTCCATGATCTCAGAGGTCTTCTCCAACTGAAACAATGTCATGATTCTATGAACTGTTGGAACAAAAATGTCAATTTAAACTTTTTATTTGGGGGTTGATAAATTTGAATAATGAAAGAGGAATAGCTCCTTGGTAGTAAATAAGGGATAAGAGGTTTGCCTTGTAACTATCTACAGCTGAGGTTAAATGTCTAATTGTCATTGGTACATCCTAGTCCTAATAGTCAGGCAGGAGAGTAAAATTTTACTTGAGTGAAGAGTTCCTGTTCTCAGAGATGATGACTTTTCTCCCTTTGTGACAATCATCAAAGCTGTCTCTACTTGATAGTTCCTGAGAATCAGAGGCTAAGCACAAGAGAAAGAATTAATCTTTTATGGATGTGTCTAAGAAAACTCCTACTAATTCCAGGAGGAATTTCAGTCAGCAAGTTGGGTCAAAATGTAAATAGTCCAATTCCTGCTTTGATACCTCTAAATAAAAGGTTAGTCATGCTCCAAAAGTAAGGCAAACGCAACTAAAGGTTACCCTTCCTCTCAGGAGTCCCTTGTCTCAACGTTACACATGCAATTTCTTTTAAGGAATGTATGTTCAAGCACAGGTAACTTGGCTCTGCTTGGAAGAACACTTGGAAATATTGGCCTGAGCTAGGTAAGGTTTGTCCTGAAGGGACAAGGCCAAAACGTGCCCTAAAACAGAGAATAGGGGGAGCACCTGTAGACTGCAAACCTGGCCATGTCCTGGGGGCCAGGTGGTCCAGGTAAAAGGTGATGCACATGCTGCACATGTGACACCTTGTGACACACCTGTGCACTGAGTGTGCCTCTGGCCACGTGGGACTCATTTTATGCTAGAGGTTGAATTATCAGGTTTCTCCCTTATCTTTCTCTTTTGCCATTGGCCAGTCATTGCCTTCAGACAGTATTCAAACCAGCCAGGATGATAACCAATTTGCCTTGTTCTCACCTGTCACAGTGTGAAGGGGGAACTTTAGCTTAGTTCCTGACTGCAGAGACTGAAAGCAAAATTATTACCCTTGGATGCAAAAGGAAAATAATGATAGTTCTGTAGAATTCATTGGCTTGCTAATGGGGAGATAGAGCAGAGGCAGAAACACTTCTCTCTTTTCTTCTTCTGTCACTTCTGCTTGAAACTTTCCTCTCTTGCTCTTCTGTAGCCTTGCCAGGGGATCTGTTTTGACTTCTATGTGAGGTAAGAAAAAGGAGGGAGGGAGGGGGGCAAGAGGCGAACAGTCCCCTTGGATCTGTCCAGGGGGTCTGAGGAGTTTCTGTGTTCTATATCTATATCTATAGCTATAGCTATAGCTATATCATCTATATCTATATATATCTATATCTACATCTATATCTATATCTATATCTATATCTAATCTATCTCTATCTCTATCTCTATCTCTATCTCTATCTCTATCTCTATCTCTATCTCTATCTCTATCTCTCTCTATCTCTCTCTATCTCTCTATCTCTATCTCTATCTCTATCTCTATCTCTATCTCTATCTCTATCTCTATCTCTATCTCTCTCTATCTCTATCTCTCTATCTCTCTCTATCTCTCTATCTCTCTCTATCTCTATCTCTATCTCTATCTCTATATAATCTCTATCTCTATCTCTATCTCTATCTCTATCTCTATCTCTATCTCTCTGTCTCTCTATCTCTCTATCTCTCTATCTCTATCTCTCTATCTCTATCTAATCTATATCTATATCTATATCTCTATGTTACATCTATTGTGTATTTTGTACCTATCCACTGCATTTCATATTCCTAGATTGTAGTTTCCTCTTAGATAGCTTCATTTGCTTCCATCCCAAACTGAGCTGGTCCAGCAGTTTTATTTGGGGGCTGACTCTCCAAATGAGCTGGGGGGTAATTTCTACCCACCCACCTTGCTGAGAAAGCAACCAGAGCCAGGATGCTCCTGAAGTCGCAGCTGAAAGGCTTGTTCTAGCAGGCAAACTGAGTATTTGACATTCAACACTGAGAAAACACAGCCAAAGTTAGGGACGTGTTGGCTAAGAGTATAGTGAGTCAGAGCCTCAGTATTATGGGTAGTATCTTGAACTCTTTCAAGTGTAGCTTCCTCTTAAACTTCAGTTTGTCAATTTGTCTACCTGGACTTCAGGTAAGCCTTTGACACTGTCTCCCACAGAATCCTCCTTCAGAAAGTCCTGGCACAAGGTTTTACTGAAGTGCCCTCTGCACTGGATAAAAAAAATTGGCTGATGGCCAGGCCCAGACAGTGGTGAGGAATGGAGATAAGCCTGGCTGGCACACAGTTACCAGTGGTGTCCCCCAGGGTTCAGCACTGGAGCCTGTCCTCTTTAATGTCTTTATCAATGATCTGGAGCAGGGCATTGAGGCACCCTCAGGAAGTTTGCAAATGACACCAAGCTGGACCTGGACAGGTGAGACCCATGGGCCAAGGCTCATTGAATGAAGTTCAACAAGGCCAAGTGCCAGGTCCTGCACCTGGGTCACAACAACGCCGTGGTGAGCTACAGACTTGGGGATGTGTGGTTGGGAAGTTGTGACTCAGAGAGGGACCTGGGGTACTGGCCGACAGTTGATTAACAGTCCAGACAGTCCAGAGAAGGGCAACGAGGCTGGAGAAGGGCCTGGAGCACCTGGGCTAGAGGAGGGGCTGAGGGAGCTGGGGGTGTTGAGGCTGGAGAAGAGGAGGCTGAGGGGAGACCTTCTGGCTCTCTACCACTCCCTGATAGGAGGCTGGAGAGAGGTGAATGGTGGTCTCTACTCCTAAGCAACTACAGACAGGATGAGAGGATTGAGAGACTACAAATGCAGACCCCCAGCTGGCTTGCAGGTCCCCCCCTCAGGTACCAAAAGGCCACTAAAAGGTCTCCCTGAAGCCGTGGCTTCTCCAGGCTGATCAGATCCAACTCTCTCATCCTTCCTTCAGTGTTCCTGTACAGATGACTTAATTTATACCATCTGAGCAAGTCCTGCAACATCAGACCATATGTCTAATGACTGGAGCAGTTGCAGCAGGACACAGCCTGGGTGCTGGCTCCTACATCTGCTGTACCAAAGAAATGATGTGGCTGATGTCACATGTCCTCTAAAAGGAAAATCACTGCTATGGAGATGGGAAGAGCCCAACAGATTGACAGACACTTCAAGGGGTGCTGCCAACATTTGATTAGCAGAGGATCTGAAGCAAGGTTTAGCTTTAATGGGCTGAGAGTCCTTTGTGTAACTTCAAAGAGAAAAATGTGCTGCTGTGCCTCTCGTAGGATCACAGGATCATAGAGGGGGAGAAGGAACCTCTGGAGACCACGGAGTCCAATTCCCCTGCTGAAGCAGGTTTGCCTGAAGCAGGTGCACAGGATCACACAAAATCATAGAATTAGTCAGGGTTGGAAGGGACCACAAGGATCATCCAGTTCCAACCCCCCTGCCATGGGCAAGGACACCTCACACTAGAGCAGGCTGGCTAGAGCCTCATCCAGCCTGGCCTTAAACACTTCCAGGGGCCTCAACCACCTCCCTGGACAACCCATTCCAGGCTCTCACCACTCTCATGGGAACAACTTCTTCTTCACATCCACTCTGAATCTACCCACTTCCAGCTTTGTTCCATTCCCCCCAGTCCTGTCAGTACCTGAGATCCTAAAAAGTCCCTCCCCAGCTTTCTTGTAGCCTCTTTCAGATCCTGGAAGGCCACAAGAAGGTCTCCTCAGAGCCTTGTCCAGACTGCACAACCCCAACTCTCTCAGGCTGTCTCCAGAGCAGAGCAGCTCCAGCCCTCTGATCATCCTCGTGGCCCTTCTCTGGACACCTTCCAGCACCTCCAGATCCTTCTTTTAACAGAGGCTCCAGAACTGGACCCAGAGCTCCAGGTGTGGTCTCAGCAGAGTGGAGCAGAGGGGGAGAATCCCCTCCCTGGCCCTGCTGGCCACACTTCTCTTGCTGCAGCCCAGGCTCTGCTTGGCTCTCTGTGCTGCAAGTGCTCACTGCTGGCTCCTGGTGAGCTTCTCCTCCCCCAGCACCCCCAAGTCCCTCTCCTCAGGGCTGCTTTCTAGCCAGTCCCTGCCCAGCCTGGATTTGTGCTTGGGATTTGTGCTTGGGATTCTTATTCTAGAATCTCATCATTGATCACCCACAAATATTCTGGAGAGTATTTTACTTTCAGGTTTAATTACAAAGCCAAGAGTGCTCTTTAATTTTATCCTTATGGCAGGCTTTGCCCATGCTCGAGCTTCAGAAGGGATGAAATCCATATTAGCATAAAGAAGAGCAGGGGAGATTTAGGTTGGATATTGGAAGAAGCCTCTTGAATGGAAGGGCTCTCAAAGACTGGAACAGGCTGCCCAGGGATGTGGATGAGTCCCCATCCCTGGAGATGTTGAAATGAGTCAGAGATGTGATGCTGAGGGACGTGGCTGAGCCCCAGCCTTGGTTAGCTTAGATTCTGCTTGTGTTCAATGATCCAGTATCTGTAGGGGGCTACAAGAAAGCTGGGGAGGGACCTTTTAGGCTATCAGGTAGTGATAGGACTGGGGGGAATGGAACAAAGCTGGAAGTGGGGAGATTCAGACTGGTGAGGAAGAAGTTCTTCAGCATGAGAGCGGTGAGAGCCTGGAGTGAGTTGTCCAGGGAGGTGGTTGAGGCCCCATCCCTGGAGGTGTTTAAGGCCAGGCTGGATGAGGCTCTGGCCAGCCTGATCTGGTGTGAGGTGTCCCTGCCCATGGCAGGGGGGTTGGGACTCCATGATCCTTGTGGTCCCTTCCAACCCTGACTGATTCTATGATCTTAAAGGGCTTTTCCAACAAGAATGATTCTATGATTCTATAATCTTTTTACCTCTCTTTCCCAGGACTGGATAGAGTTCTGTGTATCCCCTTTCCCTCATACCTATTTGTACATCCTGGGCAATGGACTGTCCCATAAGCCTGTTCTCCCCATTCTGCTCCTCCAGTTCCTCAAAGCAGTAATTAACTCATATATTCCCATGAGTACTGTTGAAAGAAAGTCATAGGCTGCTCTACTGGTATCATTATTTTCTGTGTCATGATCTGTACCACATCCTGGGTTGCATGAACAGAAGTGTGACCAGCAGGATGAGGGAGGTGATTCTCCCCTCTGCTCTGCTCTCACAGAATACTATAATCATAGAGTGGTCTGGGTTGGAAGGGACTCCCAAAGCTCAACCAGTCCAACCCTCCTTCAGTCAGCAGGAACATCCCCAACTAGATCAGGTTGCCCACAGCCCTGTCCAGCCTCATCTTGAATATCTCCAGAGAAGGAGCCTCAACCGCCTCCCTGGGCAACCTGTTCCAGTGTTCCACCACCCTCATAGTAAAGAACTTGTTCCTAACATCCAAATGAGACCACACCTGGGGTGTTGTGCTCTGTTCTGAGGCACCCAGTAGAAGAAGGGCATCAAACTGTTGGACTGGCCATGAAGATGATTAGAGGGCTGAAGAACCTCCCCTGTAGGGAGAGGCTGAGAGAGTTGAATATATTCAGCATGAAGAAGAGAAGGCTCTGGGGAGACTTCATAGCAGCCTTCCAGCACCTCAAGGGGGCCTACAAGAAATCTAGGAGGGGACTTTTTACAAGGGCTTGTCGTGATAGGATGAGGAGCAGTGGTTTTGAGCTGGAAGAGGGGAGATTTCGATTGGAGATTAGGAAGAAATTCTTTCCAGTGGTGAGACCCTGGAACAAATTGCTCAGGGAGGTCATGGATGGGAGGTCCTGAAGGTGAGGTTGGGCAGGGCCTTGAGCACCCTGGGCTGGTGGGAGGTGTCCCTGGCCATGGCAAGGGGTTTGGACCTAGATCATCTTTAAGGTCACTTCCAACCCAACCCATTCTGTGATTCTACAGTATCTGGTCAGACCTTAACTGCCATATTTACTACTGCAGAGTTTTCTGCTGGGTTACAGCTGGGTAAATGAGAAGACAACTTCTTAACCATGCTTGAGTCCCTCCTCTCAGCTCAGTTTAGGATCACAGGAGCGAGCTGCTCCCTGTGCATCCACTCAGTGCCTCGTGGTAAGCTGACACCACGACTTGGTCTTTATTTTTTTTTTTCATTTGAAATTCACTGCTGTGTCAAGCAGAGAAATGCTTTTATTTAACACAGAGAAACAATTGGGTGCCTGAGGCACCTGCATTCCCTTCTCATCTGTCATTAATTCACTGTGTCTTAGGCAATTCACTGAGACCAAGCTGTTTACATTGAATTAGCTAAATATATCTGAATGAAACCAGCATGACTTTCCAATTGTATTGTAAATGAATCTGGATTCTTTAGTGTATCACAAAATCCTGCTCCACTGGTAAGGGCTTTCCTGTGAGTTTTATTTCTGGACTTTTCTAAATCTGAAAAGTTTAAACTGAGGATTTGGGGTTTTTTGTTGTTGTTTGTTTGTTTGTTTGTTTTGTTTTGTTTTGTTTTTTGCCACCCTTAGTTTTCAGCATTTGTTTCAGGGGTATAATCTATGCCTGTTGGAGGCTGCTTTAAGCAATACTTGGCCTTTTAAAGGGCTTTAATCATAGAGTCACAGAATGCTAGGTTAGAAGGGACCCCAGGGATCATCTGCTCCAACCTTTCTAGGTGTCAGTCTAGTTGAAATGAGCTGTCCCAGAACCACAGAAGCACAGAATCACAGACTCACGGAATTACCCAGGTTGGAAAAGACTTTCAAGATCATCCAGTCCAACCTCTCACCCAGCACCATGCAATCACCTAACCCATGGCACTGAGTGCCTCAGCCAGGCTGGTTTTAAACGCTTCCAGGGATGGTGACTCCACCACCTCCCTGGGCAGCACATCCCAAGGGTCAATCTCTCTGTCTGGGAAGAATTTCTTCCTCACCTCCAGCCCAAACCTCCCCTGGCACAGCTTGAGACTATGTCCTCTTGTTCTGCTGGGTGCCTGGGAGAAGAGCCCAACCCCCACCTGGCTACAACCTCCCTTCAGGCAGTTGTAGAGAGCAATGAGGTCTGCCCTGGGCCTCCTCTTCTCCAGGCTAAACACCCCCAGCTCCCTCAGCCTCTCCTCACAGGGCTGTGCTCCAGACCCCTCCCCAGCCTTGCTGCCCTTCTCTGAACACCTGCCAGCATCTCAACATCTTGCTGAAACTCAGGAGCCCACAACTGCCCACCCTGGCAAGCTGTCTTCAAACTGTCCGATAGAGGGGAAGCCACTGCTGCCCTTGGGAGGTGATTCCAGTGTCTGACTGTGCTCATGGGGAAACATTTTCTTCTGGAGTCCAACTGGAATCTCCCCAGCAGTTCCTTGTCCCCATCACCCCTTGTCTTTTCCATGAAACTCTTTGGGAAAAGGGAGTCTCCATCCTCCTGGCAGCCACCCTGTATGTCCTGGTCCATGGTGATAAGGTCTGCCCCAAGCCTTCTCTTCTCCAGGCTGAACACTCATAACTCTCTTAGCTTCTCTTCACATGCAGGACTGCCAGGCCTCTCATCATTCTCCTGCCCCTTCTCTGGACACTTCCCAGCCTGTCCACATCTTTTTTGTACAGCAGGGACCAAAACTGCAGGCAGTGCTCCAGGTGTGGTCTGGACAAATGCTGAGTGGGACAATGCCCCTGCAGCTCACTGCTCACTCCTGCTGAGCTTGTTGTCCACCAAGACCCCCAGGTCCCTTTCCACAGGGGTCCTCTCCAGCCAGGTGGATCCCAGTCTGAGCTGCACTCCTGGATTCTGTATTCCCAGGTGCCAGACCCTATTCTTGTCCACACTCAACTTCATAAGGCTCTTGCTAGCCCATTCCTGCAGGCTGTCCAGGTCTTCCTGGATGGGAGCTCTCTCTTCTGGAGTGTCAACCTCCCCACTCATTCAGGTGTCAGCTGCAAAGTTCATCAGGGTGCTCTTGATCCCAACACCCAGATCACTGGTGAAGGTCAATAAATAATATCTTCAGACAAAAATTGCATTAACCCAAAAGATAATAATAGTTATGGAAAGGGGGAAAATACAGAATGTAGGAAATAGTCACTCAATTCTCTTTCTAATTCGTCCATTTACTTCCTTCCTACAAAATCAGGAAAGAACCCACATCCTGCTTCCTAACCCCCATGATTCCCATCAGCAGTCAAACATCTCTGGGGCTCTTTAGTCTGGAGAGGAGAAGACTGAGAGGAGGTTTAATAAATGTTTATAAATATCTGAGGGTTGGGGGTCAAGAGGGAGGGGACAGCCTCTGCTCACTTGTGCCCTGGGATGGGACAAGAGGCAATGGATGGAAACTACAGCACAGGAGATTCCACCTCAACAGGAGGAAGAACTTCTTCACTGTGAGGGTCCCAGTGCCCTGGAACAGGCTGCCCAGAGAGGTTGTGGAGTCTACTTCTGTGGAGCCTTTGCAGTCCTGTCTGGATGTGTTCCTGTGTGACCTGCGCTTGATTCTATGGTCCTGCTAATGCAGGGGGGGGATTGGACTGGGTGATCTCTGGACATCCCTTCCCTCCCCTAACATCCTGTGAGCCTGTGATCATTTTCTGCTCAGCAACCTTGCACATGGTATCAGAGTAGGTGGTCTGGATCATTCTCACCCAGCTCAGTCCCCTGGTATGCATTTCCCCCTAATTTGCTTCTGACCAATGCCTTTAAAGCAACACAAGTGTCTGGAGTACCTCTCCTGTGAGGACAGACTGAGAGAGTTGGGACTGTTCAGCCTGGAGAAGGGAAGGCTCTAAGGAGACCTTCTTGTGGCCTTCCAGGATCTGAAGGGGGCTCCAAGAAAGCTGGGGAGGGACTTTTGAGGGTGTCAGGGAGTGATAGGACTGGGGAGAATTGAGCAAAAGTAGAACTGGGGAGATTCAGATTGGATGTTAGGAAGAAGTTGTTCCCCATGAGGGTGGTGAGAGACTGGAAGAGGTTGCCCAGGGAGGTGGTGGAAGCCTCATGCCTGGATGGTTTTGCAGCCAGGCTGGATGAGGCTCTGGCCAGCCTGATCTAGTGTGAGGTGTCCCTGCCCATGGCAGGGGGGTTGGAACTGGATAAGCCTTGTGGTCCCTTCCAACCCTGGGAATTCTGTGATTCCATAATTTGTAGGGAAATGGAAACATTTCTCCAACACCATTTTGGACCAGACACAAGGCTTTGGAGCTGGGCTCTGCAACACTGGCTGCCACCTTCAGGTTCTGCTTGCAACCTTCAAGCCTGCATGCATCTGAAAACGTTTTCTAGGCCAAGCTGTATTTTAAATGAGGATAGTAAAAGTCAGGAATATCTTTAAAGCTTGGATTCATTCTGCTGATGTTACGAAAAGGTGAAATAAAAACACCAAACCTGAATTACACTTGTGTCAAGAGAAGCCACTTACTAAGTGCTGATCATACAACCTGTGCTCTGGCTACCACAAACAGAGGGGATTAAAAAGCTCCTCTCTATATATAGCCCAAGGAGCAGATGGATATGAGTGCTCACATCCTGTTTTCTCTGACCCATCAGCAATTTCTCATCTCCTACCATGAAATTAAAGTGACATGACCTTTTGGGGTTGACCCATTCCTCTGCAAGCCACTGGTTGTATGCTGTGCCTTGGAAATGATTCCTGGCATAGCAACCGGTGTGGCAAAGAAGAAAGAAAGAAAGAAGTGATGCAACAGACTGAAAAGTTTAAAGCATATTCCTCTGGCCTTCCAAGAAGGTCAATGGCATCCTGGGGGGGATTAGAAGGGCTGTGGCTAGCAGGTTGAGAGACATTCTCCTGCCCCTCCACTCTGCCCTGATGAGGACATATCTGGAAGATTGTGTCCAGTTCTGGGTCCATCAGTTCAATAAGGACCTCAGGGAACTGCTTGAAAGAATCCAGCCCAGAGCCACAAAGATGCTGAGGGGAGTGGAAGATCTTCCTTAGGAGGAGAGCCTGAGGGAGCTGAGGGCTCTGGAGCTTGGAGAGAAGGAGCCTGAGGGTGACCTCATTGCTGGTGCTGAAGATGTGCAGGGGGAGTGCCCAGAGGCTGGAGCCAGGCTCTGCTGGGTGATGCCCAATGCCAGCACAAGGGGCAGTGGTGGAAGCTGAGGCAGAGGAAGTTCCATGGAAACAGGAGGAAGAATTTTTCCCTGTGAAGGTGAGAGAAGCCTGGAAGAGGCTGCCCAGGGGGGTTGTGGAGTCTCCCTCTCTGGAGATATTCAAGCCCTGCCTGGCTGTGTTCCTGTGTGATCTGCTCTAGGTGCTCCTGCTCTGGCAGGGGGGTTGGACTGGATGAGCTTTGGAGGTCCCTTCCAGCCCCTAACATTCTGTGATTCTGTGATCCTGTGATCTAAGAAAATGAGAAGTCAAAATAGTCTGTCAAAAGCTGAGAATGTAAAACCCTCTCTCTCCCCCCCCGCCCCTTTCCATTCATTTTTGCCCTTGCTGGAAGTTAAATTTTGTAACTATTTCTTGCTGCTTTGAAAAAAATCATCAGTTCCCTTACCCCAGGTAATTTATTTACAAGATTAGGTTGGCCAAGGCTGACATAGATTTCAATTAGGAAGCTGTAAATCAGATGTAGCTCCAGTGAAATGACTGAGAGAAGCAAATCTGTTCTACAAAATGATAGATTTCCTTCTTCATTGGACCCTGACCATAATCCTGAATGGGGAATTTTCTTACCCTGAAAAATTGGACTAGATGATCTTGAGGTCCCTTCTAACCTGGCATGCTATGAAGATTTTATTTTATTTTATTTTATTTTATTTTATTTTATTTTATTTTATTTTATTTTATTTTATTTTATTTTATTTGTTTTGTTTTGTTTTGCTTAATTAATTTTATTTTTATTTTATTTTGTTTCATTTTGTTTTGTTCTATTTTATTCATTTATTTTTCTATGAAGCTTTTTAAATTTTATTTTATTATGTATTATTTTATGTTATTTCATTTTATTTTATTTATCTTTTAATTTTATTTGTTTTATTTTATTTTAATTTTATTTTAATTTGTTTTATTTTATTCATTGAATTTTCTATGAAGCTTTTAAAAATTTATTTTGTTTTATTTTATTTTATTCATTTATTTTTCTATTAAGCTTTTAAAATTTATTTTATTATATTTTTAATTTAATTTAATTTAATTTAATTTAATTTTGTTTTTTGTTTTATTTTATTTTTATTTTATTTTGTTTTATTTTGATTTATTTTATTCATTTTTTTTTCTCTTTTATTTCACTTTAATTTTTTTAAACCTATTTGTGTTTTATCTACAACTCTGTATTATTTGAGAATGAACAGAAAATGTAATCTTGGCTTGCCTGTGGACTTTACAGTAGATATCTCTTTAAAGCCCCTTTTAAAATATGCTTTCTCTTGAGCCATCTCCTGCCCACTTCCCTATACATTCCTTATTGTATCTGGAATCCCTTCAAGGATTCTCTTTTCCAAGAACATGTCTTATAAATCATCACATTCAGGTGGCTCTGTTGTTTTCTTCAGTCAATATTTCCTGCTTCTTGGTTTCTTTTCCTAAATCCTTTTCAGTCTGAACTTGGTACTCATTGTGAGCCCATTTGAGTTAGGAACAAGTTCTGCACCATGAGGGTGGTGGAACACTGGAACAGATTGCCCAGGGAGGTGGTTGAGGCTCCATCCCTGGAGACCTTCAAGGTGAGGCTGGACAGGGCTCTGGGCAACCTGATCTAGTTGGGGATGTCCCTGCTGACTGCAAGGGGGGTGGACTGGTTGAGCTTTGGAGGTCCCTTCCAACCCAGACCATTCTATGATTCTATTACTCAGCAAAGCAGTTCCAAATTTGTCTTAATGAAATGGTGATTCCTCCATCTTCATTCACTGCTTCCAAGTCTCCTAAAATTGCAGAGATCATAAAATGGGACACACCCTATGGAGTGTGTCCAGAGAAGGGCCATGAGGATGAGCAGAGGGCTGGAGCTGCTCTGCTCTGGAGACAGACTGAGAGTTGGGGTTGTTCAGTCTGGAGAAGAGAAGGCTTCAAGGAGACCTTCTTGTGGCCTTCCAGGATCTGAAGGGGGCTCCAAGAAAGCTGGGGAGGGACTTTTGAGGGTGTCAGGGAATGATAGGACTGGGGGGAATGGAGCAAAACTAGAAATGGGGAGATTCAGATTGGATGTTAATAAGAAGTTGTTCCCCATGAGGGTGGTGAGAGACTGGCAGAGGTTGCCCAGGGAGGTAGTGGAAGCCTCATGCCTGGAGGTTTTTGCAGCCAGGCTGGGTGTGGCTGTGAGCAACCTGCGGTAGTGTGAGGTGTCCCTGCCCATAGCCAGAGGGGGTGAAACTGGATGCTCCTTGAAGATCTTCCAACAGTTCTCTGATTCTGTAATTCAAGCCTTATTCAATTCCTTTTTTTTTTCCTTTTTTTTTTTTTTTTGAGTTTCAAAATGGATCAATTAAAACCCAGCAATGCTAACAAAGATGAAAGAAAATGACATGTGCAGCCTTTGAATGCTTAATTATGTAAAAGCTTGGCTGCTAATTCCAGTGTAGACTGAGACAGGACTCGGTGTACTTCTCACACAAATCATTTCTCTTTCAACTGGAGGATGAGTTGAACAGTCTGATCATTATGCAGTCTGGAGAGCATGAAAGGGAACCATCTGAAAACTCATAAACAAAGAGCCATGGCTGTATCACTGCAAGCTGTTCCAGATCTTATGTCACACCAAAGCGGCTTATACCCTAAAGTTGTGTAGAAGCAAACGGCTGAGGAATCACAGATGAGCACAGACCATCCCTGTTCAGGATTTCAGGGCTTTGCACAAGGCCTTCTTTCCAGGAAGCTTTAGTGGCTTTTCATACTTTCTGTAAAGGTCTAGTTCAAAAGTTGGTTTAGAACCATTGAGGAGTGTGTATAGCAGAGCCAGGGAGGTTCTCCTCCCCCTCTACTCTGCTCTGCTGAGACTTCACCTGGAGTATTGCATCTAGTTCTGGACTCTCCAGTTCAAGAGGGACAGGGATCTGCTGGAGAGAGTCCAAGGGAGGGCTCCAAGGATGCTGAAGGGACTGCAGCACTGCCTGGGGAGGAGAGGCTGAGAGCCCTGGGGCTGTTCAGTCTGCAGAGGAGAAGACTGAGAGGGGATCTGATCAATGTCTATCAATAGCTGAGGGCTGGGGCTGAAGAGGGAAGGGACAGGGACAGCCTCTGCTCACTTGTGCCCTGGGGTAGGACAAGGGGCAATGGATGGAAACTGCAGCACAGGAGGTTCCACCTCAACATGAGGAAGAACTTCTTCACTGTGAGGATCCCAGAGCCCTGGAGCAGGCTGCCCAGAAAGGTTGTGGAGTCTCCTTCTGTGGAGCCTTTGCAGCCCTGTCTGGATGTGTGTCTGTGTGACCTGTGCTGGATTCTGTGGTCCTGCTGTGGCAGGGGGTTGGACTGGAAGCTCTCCAGAGGTCCCTTCCAACCCCTAACATCCTGTGATCTGTGATCCTATTCCAGTTGGAAGAGACCTTTTAGAATGAGTCCAACTGTTAACCCAACACTGCCAGGTCACAAATAATCCACGTCCCTCAGCGCCACATCTACAGAGCTTTTAAATCCCTCCAGGGATGGTGACTCCACCACCTCCCTGTTGGAATGAAATTCAACAAGGGCAAGGGGAGAGCCTTGCTCCTGGGAAAGAACAATCTCATGGAGTAGGAGAGGTTGGGGACTGAGCTGCTGGAGAGCAGGGAAGGGGAAAAGGCCCTGGGGGTCCTGGTGGATGGGTCTCTCCCATTGCCCTTGTTGAACTTTATTAAATTTCTCCCTGCCCAGCTCTCAGCCTGTCTCAGTCAGGCTGAACGGCAGCACAACCCTCCTGTGGCAGCCACTCCACCCAGTTTGGTGCCAGCAGCAAACTTGCTGGCAGTGCCCTCTGTGCCCTCACCCAGGTCATTGATGAATATTTTGAACAGCTCTGGTCCCAGAGCTGACTTCAACTTCCTTACCCAGGAAGATTCCCATCTTTACTGGTATCAATCAACCAAATGAATTGTTGCAAGTATTAATAGAGCTGTGGAATGTTCTCACATAAGTTTATGACATATCTGTGAGACACCTAGGAGGTGTCAGACTATTTCTGTCCACTTCCTAATTGTATTTAAAGCACACCTGTCAGCTGCTGTTTTCACTTCATTGGCTTGGTTTGTTGCTCTGCTGCAGTGATTATGCCCCTTGGAAACTGCAGGAGGAAATTATCTGTGAGAGGTGATTTCAATCAGGAGGATAATATAGCATTTTGATTAATCAAGGCAGTTTGATTAATTTTGGGGGTGAACTTTGAATAATCCTGTGTTGGAAGAAAGAGCTGCTTGCTGTCATTTGAGATGGGTAATAAGAGAGAGTTAAGGGAAATGCTTATTTATGACTCCTCCCAACACTGCACTGTAGCTTTCCTTGTAAACAAGGCACCGAAGTGTACAGTGAAGTCCACAGCAGTGAGATATTGCTGAGGACATATAGCAGAGACAATGCCTGTGTACTGCAGGAAATTTACTTCTCTGCACCATTTCACAGGATCCCAGAAAGGTGGGGCTTGGAAGGGACCTCTGGTGATCATCTAGTCCAGGGGCACCCACAGCAAGTTGTCCAGGATGACAATGTCCAGGATGGTTTGGAAGCTCTCTAGACAAAGAGACTCTGAAAGGTCTCTCCCAACTGTGACCTCTCTGTCACAGGGTCACAGATCACAGGATGTTAGGGGTTGGAAGGGACCTCTGGAGAGCTTCCAGTCCAACCCCCCTGCCACAGCAGGACCAGAGAATCCAGCACAGGTCACACAGGAACACATCCAGACAGGACTGCAAAGGCTCCAAAGAAGAAGAATCCACAACCTTTCTGGGCAGCCTGCTCTAGGGCTCTGGAACCCTCATAGGAAACGTTTCCCTTGTTCAGATAGAACCTCCTGGGTTCCAGTTTGTGCCTATTGCCCCTTTTACTGTAACTGGGCACCACTGAAACGGGACTGGCTCCATCCTCTTGCCCCCTACCCTTTAGCTATTGATTCTTTCAATACAGAAATGTTTTCTGACTTCCAAACTAAACCTCCCCTTGTACAGTTTCAGGCCATTTCCTCTAATTCTATCACCTGATACTAGGCAGAAGAGCCCAACCCCCCTGTTGCTTCAACAGGGGAATAGTAGAGAGCAATGAAGTCTCCTCTCAGCCTCCCTTTCTCCAGATTAATCCACCCCAGCTCCCTCAGCTGCTCCTCCTCAGCCCTGTTCTCCAGGCCCTTCCCCAGCTTCGTTGCCCTTCTCTGGACATACTCCAGCACCTCAATGTCCTTCTTGGAGTAAGGAATCCAAAACTGAACACATCATTTGAGATGTGGCCTCAGCAGACAGCAGAGGTGCCCAGCTTTGGAGCTGACAGAGAGGGTGATGGAGTCAAGAAAAGCTGTTTCAATTACAGCATGTGTTCAGCTGGCATTGCAGGCTGCATTTGTTTCTACTGCCTTCTAAATTACTTCCTTGGCAATAATTAACTCTATGTAACAGGGTTGAGTATCAGCAGCAGGCTGAATCACAGCTACTGTGACAGACACACAATTCTCCTCCATTTCCTTCTGGTTATTGATCCTCTGGTTGTTTCCTACTCCAAGCTGAAGCAGAGCTGCCAGAGTGAGAGAGACCAGAAGAAGTGATCAAGGTACCTCTCAATCATGTGTGGATGAATGCAGGGTGCTGGGACATGAGGGCTGCTAGAAAGGCACAACCTGATGCTCCCTTCTGGACTCAAAAGTTTGGGCTGGCATGTAGATGTTCTATTACTCATAGCTGGAAATCTCTTTGGGTGGTAGCACCATTTGCATTTATGGCTTAGTAGAAAACTGGTCCAGAGAAGAGCAACAAAGCTGTTGAAGGGTCTAGAGGGAACTGCAGCTGAGGGAACTGTAGTCTGGAGAAGAGGAGGCTCAGGGGAGACCTCATTGCTCTCTACAGCTCCCTGAAAGGAGGCTGAAGTGAGGGGAAGGTTGGTCTCTTTTCCCTAGTATTAGGTGGTAGAGCGAGAGGAAATGGCCTGGAATTGTGCCAGGGGAGGGGTAGGTTGGAGATTAGGAA
Organism: Indicator indicator; assembly: GCF_027791375.1. Classification (NCBI taxonomy): domain Eukaryota; kingdom Metazoa; phylum Chordata; class Aves; order Piciformes; family Indicatoridae; genus Indicator; species Indicator indicator. Next base: position 16,194,312 of record NC_072013.1, on the reverse strand, counting down.
AAAAATCCTTTACTGCAAGAATGGTCAGGGATTGGAACAGGCTGCTGATGGAGGTGGTGGAGTCCCCATCCCTGGAAGGGTTCAGAAATGTGTGCACATGGCACTTCAGGACGTGCTTTAATGGCCACAGTGGTGTTAGGTCTTTTCCAACCAGAACATGGCTCTGTGATTCTCTGAGGTGCTCTTCACCCCAGAGAACAGCAACAGAACTCTCAGCTGCTGAGCACAGCATGCAGAGGAGAACAGTTGTTTTCTGCTTTCTGATTAAGCATCAAGGTTTGGTTCTGTTTTCACAAAAGTTCTATAGATTATTAGGATGGGTAAAAACCAGAGGATGCTTTGGATCAGACTACATCAATTTTTAGCAATAGAATCATGTGCTTAGAGACTCTGTCTGGATTTCACAGAGTCAGAGAATAGTTTGTCTTGGAAGGGACATCTCCTACCAGCCCAGGTTGCTCAAGGCCTCATCCAACCTGGCCTTGAACACCTCCAGGGAGGGGGCAGCCACAGCCTCCCCAGGGCTGCTTGTTCCAGTGTCTCACCATCATCACTGTCAAGGATTGCTTCTTAATATCCAGGCTAAATCTGCCCTCTTTGAGCTTAAAGCCATTGCCCCTCCTCCTGTCACTACAGATGATCAATGGGCTGGGGCAGCTCTTCTGTCAAGAAAGGCTGAGAATTAATGTAGTTCAGCTCAGAGGAGACCTTATAGAAGCCTACCAGTACCTAAAGGTGATCTAGGAAAGCTGGGGAGGGAATTCTTACAAGGGCTTGCAGTGACAGGAAAAGGGAATCACTGGAAGAAGGTGGATTTAGTTATTAGGAAGAAATTCTTTACTGTGAGGATGGTGAGACAAGGGAACTGGTTGTCCAGAGAGCCTGGGGATCTCCCTGCCTGGAAGTGATCCAGGGCAGGTTGGATGGGCTTTGAGCATCAATGTCTATCAATAGCTGAGGACTGGGGGTCAAGTGGAGGGGGCCAGGCTCTTGTGGGTGGTGCACAGCAATAAGCCAAGGACCAATGGACACAAACTGGAGCAGAGAAGGTTTCAGCTCAACAGGAGGAGAAACTTCTTTGGTGTGAGGGTGACAGAGCCCTGGAGCAGGCTGCCCAGAGAGGTTGTGGAGTCTCCTCTGGAGACTTTCCAAAGCCACCTGGATGCATTCCTGTGCAGACTCCCCTGGGTGATACTGCTCTGGCAGGGGGGTTGGACTGGATGATCTCTGGAGGTCCCTTCCAGCCTTCTATGATTCTGTGAAGCTGTCCCTCTCCATAACCTTTAAAGTCCTTTCCAACCCAAACCATTCTGTGTTTAGAAGAAAAGGGTAAGTTGGGTGTTTGTTTGAATCCAGCATGCCTGATCAGACTCAGGTTACCAAACTGCAAGCCCAGGGTATGTTCATTTATTCCTTCTAAACTTCCATTTTTATGCTATGGCTTGGAATATTTTATAGAGGGGGGGGGGAAAGTGTTATATGAAATGGCACCAAAAAGCATCCAAGATCCCATTGCTGATGCATTGGGCTGCCTTCAAAAATAGGGAAAACAACACAAACATTTGCAGAGATCTCTTCTAGACCAATAAACTACTCAAAGCCATGGAAAGCTTTTCTTCTAAGAATGCTCAACTGAGTTATAAAAAGAATATTTTACTTTTATGTTCCCATGGCCCATTAAATCTTTTTCGATGCAGTATTATTTTGAATCAATAAGATGTGAAAGTGTCACAGTACAATAAGCTGCAGGGTTCAGGTGTTTTGGTTTTTTTTAACCAATAAGAGATCTTATTGCTCAAATTTGCTCTGTATTCATCTTTCATTCACTTTCAGGTCTGGGATGCAGTGCTTGGCATCATTTCTCCATGAAAGCTTTCCTACTAGATTTTTTTTTTTTTTTTGTCATTTAATGTATGTTATAGTTTGGAGTTTGGGGACTGGGGACTGAGCTGTTGGAGAACAGTGAAGAGGAAAGAGATCTGGGGGTGCTGGTGGATGGGAGGTTGCCCATGAGCCAGCAATGTGCTCTGGTGGCCAAGAAGGCCAATGGCATCCTGGGGGGGATTAGAAGGGCTGTGGTCAGTAGGTGGAGAGAGTTTCTCCTGCCCCTCTACTCTGCCCTGCTGAGGCCACATCTGGAATATTGTGTCCAGTTCTGGGTCCATCAGTTCAAAAAGGACCTCAGGGAACTGCTTGAGAGAGTCTAGCACAGAGCTACAAAGATGCTGAGGGCAGGGGAAGATCTTCCTTAGGAGGAGAGCCTGAGGGAGCTGAGGGCTCTGGAGCTTGGAGAGAAGGAGCCTGAGGGTGACCTCATTGCTGGATCAAGATGTGCAGGGGGAGTGCCCAGAGGCTGGAGCCAGGCTCTGCTGGGTGATGCCCAATGCCAGCACAAGGGGCAGTGGTGGAAGTTGAGGCAGAGGAAGTTCCATGGAAACAGGAGGAAGAATTTTTTTCCTTGTGAGGGTGACAGAAGCCTGGAAGAGGCTGCCCAGAGGGGTTGTGGAGTCTCCCTCTCTGGAGATATTCAAGCCCTGCCTGGCTGTGTTCCTGTGTGATCTGCTCTGGGTGCTCCTGCTCTGGCAGGGGGGTTGGACTGGATGAGCTTTGGAGATCCCTTCCAGCCCCTAACATTCTGTGATGCTGTGATTTGGAGCTGGTACTTTTGCCCAGTTCCCAATTGCAAAATAAGAGTAAGAATTTTCTGGAGACTTTGAGTAAAAGGTAACTAAGGTTAGGGATGTGACACAGAATAATAATAACTGGTAAATGTCTATCATCCCATTCGTTGGCTGGACAGCTTATGCTTGGGTGCACAGGTTTCTCTTCCCTGTTTGCTTCTCTGTCTGCACTATTGCTTCCATGGCTTGCTGCCTTGGTTCCCTTCTGACCTGCTGCTGCCTCATCTGATTGTCATTGTGGCTGTGAAGGTACCAGGGGAAGGGAGGGGGGAGGAGGTTGCTAGCAGTCCCTCTGTGCTGCCCAGGGGGCGTACAAGGGGGGGTATTGTATGGTTAATAAGTTGCAAATATATGTAAATAGATTTTGTCTGTGTCTCACCACCTTATGTAATTTCATATTTAGCTCACTTTTGGTAAACATAGCTTCATTTTGCTTCCAAAACTTCCTGAGCTAGTCTGGTGATTTACCCTGGAGCTAACTCCATTCTGGGAGTGAATGTCCAATTGCTAGGGAGAAAAGGAGGGGGCAAATCCTAACCCTACAACAATATGCTGCTTGTGAATCTTTCCTCCTTCATCCTGCAGCTTTTCCTAACCCTTTTCTTTCCTTTCTCCTTTCCTTTTCTTTCTCCTTTCCTTTTCTTTCTTTTCTCCTTTCCTTTCCCCTTTCCTTTCCTTATCCTTTTGCTTTCCTCTTTTCATTTCTTTTCTTTTTTTTTTTTTTTTTTTTTTTTTTTGTTTGGCTGCTTGGTTTGGGTTTTTTTTGTTGTTGCTGTTGTGGTTTTTTCTCATACAGAATCTAAAAGTTCTTCTTTTGTTTTCACATTATCACAGTCTCACAGTATATCAGAGGTTGGAAGGGACCTCAAAAGATCATCCAACCCCCCAGTCAGAGCAGCATCACCCAGGGGAGTCTGCACAGGAATTCATCCAGGTGGAGACTCCACAACCCCCCTGGGCAGCCTGCTCCAGGGCTCTGGCACCCTCACACCAAAGAAGTTTCTCCTCATGTTGAGCTGAAACCTTCTCTGGTCAAGTTTGTCTCCATTGCTCCTTGGCTTATTGCTGTGCACCACCCACAAGAGCCTGGCCCCCTCCACTTGCCCCCCAGCCCTCAGCTCTTGATAGACATTGATCAGATCCCTCTCAGCCTTCTCTTCTCCACACTAAACAGCCCCAGGGCTCTCAGTCTCTCTTCCCAGGGGAGATGCTCAAGTCCCCTAAGCATCCTCCTGCCTCTCCCTTGGACTCTCTCTCTGTCTCTCTTGACCTGGGGAGCCCAGAACTGGACACAGGATTGCAGCTGTGGTCTCAGCAGGGCAGAGCAGAGGGGGAGCAGAACCTCCCTAGCCCTGCTGGCCACACTTTTCTTGCTGCCCTCCAGGATGCCATTGGCTCTCTTGGCCACCAGGGCACATTGCTGTCCCATGCAGAACTTGCTGCCCACCAGCACTCCAAGGTCTTTCTCCGTGGAGCTGCTTTACAGCAGGGCAGCCTCTAACCTGTCCTGGTGCCTGCTGTTATTCCTCCCCAGAGGTAGGACCCTGCATTTGTTTTCAGTGTCTACATCACACTACTGTGTACTGGTAGACTACAAATCATAGAATCATAGAATCAAGAAGGCTGGAAGAGACCTCAAGGATCATCAAAGTCCAACCTGTCACCTTAAACCTCATGACTACTAAACCATGGCACCAAGTGCCATGTCCAATCCCCTCTTGAACACCTCCAGGGATGGGGACTCCACCACCTCCCTGGGCAGCACATTCCAATGGCCAACCAACCACTCGGCGAACTCTCTTTTGTAACTAAATGTTGCAGAAGATCATGCAGAGGAAACCATTTCAGTACAGATTAGAATGGCCTCAAGTTGCACCAGAGGAGGTTTAGATTGGATAGTGGGAGAAATGTCCTTCCTGCAAGAGTGGTCAGACATTGGAACAGGCTGCCCAGGAGTCACCATGCCTGGAGATGTTAAAAAAAAAACAACTTAGAGATGGCACTTTAGAGATGGTTTAGTGGGCATGGCAGTGTTGGGTTGGTCTTAGAAGACTTTTCCAACCTTAACCCTTCCATGGTTCTACTTTGTGAGCACACCACTGCATTTCTGAAGCTGTTACTCTAGGAAGATAACAATGAGCTGCTCCTGACTTTCTGATCCTGTGGCACTGAGAAATCAGCATCATCTAGTTCCCACCTGGCTTTGGAGGCCAGATCATCAGTAAATGAAGTTTTGTTCTGCAAATTCATTCTGTTTCCACTGTAGGTTTCTATTCTGTCTGAAATCAGAACTAAATAAAAGCTGTAATGACCAAAATGTTCTTCCTCATTTATAGGGAAGGTGCCTATGATCACAGAATTATAGAATCATTAAGGTTGGAAAAGACCTTTAAGATTGTCAAGTCCAACCATCAAACCAACACCACCATGGCCACCAAACCCTGTCCCCAGATGCCATGTCTATGTGTTGTTTTGGACACCTTGAGGGATGGTGACTCCATCCCTTGAGTCTGGGCAGCCTGTTCCAATGCCTGACCACTGAGAATGAAAGAAATATTTCCTAATACCCAACCTAAACCTGCCCTGGGGCAACTTGAGGCCATTTGGGTCTGTAGTGAAATGGTTTCCTCTGCATGATCTTCTGCAATGTGCAGTCCCAAAACAGAGTTTGCTTTTGTAGTCTCTCAATCTTCTCATCCTATCTGTAGTTACTTAGGAGTGGAGACCACCACCCACCTCGCTCCAGCCTCCTGTCAGCGAGCTGTAGAGAGCCATAAGGTCTCCCCTCAGCCTCCTTTACTCCAGACTAAACAATCCCAGGCCCCTCAGCTGCTCCTCACCACACCTGTTCCTCAGACCCTTCACCATCTTCATTGCCCTTCTCCAGACCCACACCAGCACCTCAATGTCTTTCTAGGATTGAGGAGCCCAAAACTGAACCCAGAACTCAAGGTGTGGCCTCACCAGTGCAGAGCACAGGGGGAGAATCACTCCTCTGGTCCTTCTGGCCACACTATTGCTGATCCAGCTCAGGGTTCAAGAAGAGAAGAAAAGAGAGCTTATTGTAGCTGTGGCTAAAATATTACTACATGAGACTGGGAAGAGAGCTTAGACTCAGGAAATATTTATGTGAGGCAGCACAGAAGAAATAATATTATCATTTCTTACATGTGCTGACCTCAAGGAAAGGGTTTTATTTAGAACCTTGCTCAGGATGAGAGGTTCTGCTGTAAGCTAACATTTATACCCACCCCAGCATGTGCAGCCAGCACTCTCAAGGTCTCCTTTTGGCATTTAAACCTTAAGGATAACCTCTGTCTTATTCTATAGGATGCTAAAAGGATTTTATTTACTGCAAGCAGAAGCCTGAGTCTCCTGTTCAGGCCTGGGGCAGCCAGCGTGGTTTCACATCGCAGCAAGGGAGAGCAGCATGATTGTTACAGCTCTACAGGATTCACACATTTTCCCTTTGCATCCCTGAAACAGCACAGAAAGACCTCCTCCAGGTATTACGCTTCAGTTCTTGCAGGAGTGATTTGGAGAGGTGGCAGGAGTGTAATGTTTGACTTTGCCTTTGGCTGCCACTTGACCACAGCTAGAAATCTAAGCATCCACCAGCCACATGCTCCCTGCTTACTGTGCTGGCTGAAGCCCAGCCCAGGGAGGGTGGGCTGGAAACCTGACCCCAGGTGGGCAGGGATACCTGGCACCTCCCAGGGGGAGGGGCCCCCAGGCCAAAGTTTGTTCCACTCCCAATTTCTGTCCACAATCCTATTTAAGAGAGAGAAAACATCACAGAATAATTGAGGCTGGAATAGAGTGAATAAGCTGAGGGAGGTTCACTGTGCTGCTTGCAATGGCCACTGGCTCTCCTGCAGTGTAACAGCAGAGCACAAATACTAAGGAGTGGTGAAACATCAGTGCCATTGTAAACCAGAAGTTCAGACACTGAGAAAGAAAGAAATGTTTACAGAGAGCAACAAAACTGCTTGGGCTGGAAATGTTCAACCAGTGGGGACAGCAAGAAATTTGAAAACAGAAGAGTGCTCAAAATTTAAAGTATCCTTTCCTGTTACCTTTATTTACTCAGTGGTTATTTCTGTAATGGTTGACCTTTACAGAATCACAGAATTATGGAGGCTGGAACAGACCTCTGAGATCATCAGTTCCAGCCTAGGACTTAACACCACCACCTCCACCAGACCATGGCACCAAGTGCCACATCCAATCTTGCCTTAAACATCTCCAGGGGTGGTGACTCCACCACCTCCCTGGGCACTCCATCCCAGTGTCTGCTTGCCCTTTCCATCAGGAAGTGCTTCCTAACATCCAACCTAACCCTCCCCTGGCACAGCTTCAGGCCATGCCCTCTTGTCCTGTCACAAGGTGCCTGGGAGCAGAGCCTGACCCCCACCTGACTGCAGCTTCCCTTCAGGTAGCTGTAGAGATGCTAAGGTCCCCCCTGAGCCTCCTCTTCTGCAGGCTGAACACCCCCAGCTCCCTCAGCCTCTCCTCATCACCTTTCCCTCCAGTCCCTTCCCCAGGCTGGTTGCTCTCCTCTGGCCCTGCTCCAGCACCTCAAGATCTCTCTTGCAGTGAGGTCCCAGAGCTGCAGACAGTGCTGGAGGTGAGGTCTCAGCAGTGCCCAGCACAGGGCAGAATTCCATCCAGCTGCTGTCACCCAGCACTGCCAGCTCCCTCTCTGCCAGGCTGCTCTCCAGCCACTCACCCCTGGTCTGTAGCCTGCATGGGGTTGTTGAGGCCTCTCTCAATCTCTCTCCTGCCTTCACATTGTCACCACCTCCTGTCTGCTGTGGCTGTGCCACTCCCCCTGTGGTCCAGCCTGCCTCCACGTGTTGGCGCCTGCATCGAAGAGAATCCACTGCCACCAAGAGAATCCATTGCCATCTGCCCTCTGGCTGTGTACAGACCTGTATCTGCCCCTTTCCTTACACCTCTGTAACCTTCCTTTTACTGACATCGTTTTATTTTTTGTTAACATTACCTTTTTCTTCACTTTTGGGTCTGCTCCTCGTGGTGGGATCCCAAGGGGATCCATTGCCAGCTGCCTCTGGTGTTATATATATATTTTTATTTGTCCCTTCCCTCATACTTCTGGAACTTTCCTTTCCCTTAATTACTGTTTACCTTTTCTTAAGAAATTCCATTTTTTCTTCCAAAGTCAAAGCAAGTCCATTCTTGTGGTTTTACTCTGTTCCTCTTCTCCTGAGAAGATTAGCATGGTCCCTGCTCAAGGATGACACACAAATTCATGAAGCATTCCATATTTTTTCACTAGTGGTGACCCCCAGGGATCAGTGCTGGGCCCCATCCTCTTCAATATCTTTACTGATGGGCTGGATGAGGATTGAGTCCATCATCAGTAAGTTTGCAGATGACACCAAGCTGGGGGCAGGTGTGGATCTGTCAGAGGGTAGGAGGCTCTGCAGAGGGACCTTGCCAGGCTGGACAGATGGACAGAGTCCAACAGGATGGCATTTAACAAGTCCAAGTGCCGGGTGCTGCACTTTGGCCACAACAACCCCAGGCAGTGCTACAGGCTGGGGACAGAGTGGCTGGAGAGCAGCCAGGCAGAGAGGGACCTGGGGGTGCTGGAGGACAACAGCTGAAGAGGAGCCAGCAGTGCGGCCAGGTGGCCAAGAAGGCCAATGGCATCCTGGCCTGCATCAGCAAGAGTGTGGCCAGCAGGAGCAGGGAAGTCATTCTGCCCTGTGCTCAGCACTGCTTAGGCCACACCTTGAGTGCTGTGTCCAGTTCTGGGCTCCTGAGTTTCAGCAAGATGTTGAGATGCTGGCAGGTGTCCAGAGAAGGGCAGCAAGGCTTGGGAGGGGTCTGGAGCACAGCCCTGTGAGGAGAGGCTGAGGGAGCTGGGGGTGTTTAGCCTGGAGAAGAGGAGGCTCAGGGCAGACCTCCTTGCTCTCTACAACTGCCTGAAGGGAGGTTGCAGCCAGGTGAGGGTTGGGCTCTTCTCCCAGGCAAGCAGCAGCAGAACAAGAGGACACAGTCTCCGCTTTGCCAGGGGAGGTTTGGGCTGGAGGTGAGGAGAAAGTTCTTCCCAGAGAGAGTTGTTAGAGGTTGGGATGTGCTGCCCAGTGAGGTGGTGGAGTCCCCATCCCTGGAGGTGTTCAAGAGGGGATTGGACATGACACTTGGTGCCATGGTTTAGTAGTCATGAGGTCTTGGGTGAGAGGTTGGACTTTGATGATCCTTGAGGTCTTTTCCAACCTTATTGATTCTGTGATTCTGTGATTCTTTCTCCCTATTGGGAAAAGGGAGAGGGGAAAGGGAATGCAACCTAAATTCTGTTTCCTTTATGTTGTTGGCTCTGGTAAAACTTAAAGGGCTACCCTCACCCACCCTTCTTCCACAGTGTTGCAGTTTGAAAGGGGAACTTTAGCCTAGATCCTGACTGCAAAGAATGGACTTAAAATAAATGACCACTGGATGCAAAAGGGAAATAATGCTAAGGTGTATAGAATTCATTGGATTGCTAATGGGAGATACAGAGCATCATCATCATCATCATTATCACTATCATCATCATTATTATCATCATTATTATTTTAAATTATTATTTATTTATTTACTGTCTGCCTCTCTAATTCTCCTCAGAAGGGAGTTAGTTAGATTAACAAATAGCAAATTTTGAGGAGTTTTATTACTGAGGTTTTTTTTTTAGGTTTTGCTCTTTAGGATTTGTTTTCATACATGTGCATGAGAATTCTTTCCAATGGAATCACTTGGGATGCACAGAAGGGATTGCTGAGGAACAAGCTCACCATGAGCCAGCAATGTTGCATCATGGCCAAAAAGTTGAAGATATTCTGGGGGGCATTAAGAAGTTATGGCCAGCAGGTCAGGGGGGTTCTCCTCTCCTTGTACTCTACCCTGGTGAAGACCACAGCTGGAGCACTGGGTCCAGTTATGGGTTCCCCAGTTCAAGAAAGAGAGGGAAGTACTGGAGAGAGTCCAAGGAGGCCACAAGGATGTTGAGAGAACTGGAGCATCTCTCTTACAAGGAGAAGATGGGAGACCTGAGGCTGTTTAGCCTGTAGAAGAGCAGCCTGAGAGGGAATCTTCTCATCACTGATTAATATTTAAGGGTAGAGGTCATGAGGATGGTGTCTAGTGATAGGACAAGGGGCAAACTAGAACACAAGAGGTTTTATTTAAACATGAGTAAAAACTTATTTTCTGTGAGGGTGGCAGAGCACTGGAGCAGGCTGCCCAGAGAAGCTGTGGAGTCTCCTCCTCTGGAGACTTTCAAGACCTGCCTGGACATCCTGATCCTGGGTGACCTGATCTAGGTGAACCTGCTTTAGCAGGGGGTTGGACTGAATGGTCTCCAGAGGTCCCTTCCTACCATCACAGAAAATACTTCATTCCAGGTCCCTTTTTAAGAGCAGGAAAAGCCACAGCTGATGGACAGACCTTGACTTTTGCTGTCTAGATCTACTCATCCTTGTTAGCTTAGCCACTGACACAGAAGGCCTGCTCTGAGCATATTTACAGAGGCCACAATAAATTAGATAATCTTTCTTGAAGAGGAAGAATGGAGTGCTGTGTTCAGTGTTCTAGATTACTGGCAGCTGGCTACAAGTGAGAGTTAAATCAAATCACTTTTGCAGTGTTGATTTTCTAAAAGGCAGTAAACTCTCTCCCACCCAGTTCCATTCCAGTCAGATAGAGCTGGATGTCTTGACAGATGTCCACCTCAGGCATGTTGGGTTTTATGTTCCTCTGCAGATGCTGTTAATTTGTTTCCCAAAGCAGTTAGGCACATTAGAATTTTCTTGGCCTAAAACTCATAAATGTGACAATTTCCCTTTCTGGAGGAGGGCAGGCATTGGCTTGAAGTCCTAATAATGGCAGCTGTCTATGTACAATGCTTTTGAAGATACAAAACTCCTATTTTGAGCTTACTATCCAAAAAACCCCAAGGCACTAAATTATTGCTTTTATAGCTTTTCCTTGCAGGTTTCTGTAGGTCTCTGTTTTGTCTCTCAGAATTATGAGGCAAGAGGCTATTGCCAAGGAGCAGCAGAAGTGGCTGCTCTGCAAAACAAAATGAGCTTAGGAGCAAGGAATGACAGCAGGATAGACTGGGGCAGTGCCCTACCAGCTGAAGGGTACAGTCCTAGCAGACCTGGTAAGGAAGGCAAAGAAGATAAGGAGACGAACAGTCAAGGTCAGTCTGAATGGGTCTCTGAGCTTCCTATCATAGACTCATAGACTCAGTCAGGGCTGGAAGGGACCACAAGGCTCATCCAGTTCCAACCCCCCTGCCATGGGCAGGGACACCTCACACTACAGCAGGTTGCTCACAGCCACATCCAGCCTGGCTGCAAAAACCTCCAGGGATGAGGCTTCCACCACCTCCCTGGGCAACCCATTCCAGGCTCTCACCACTCTCATGGGGAACAACTTCTTCCTCATGTCCAGCCTGAATCTCCCCACTTCCAGCTTCATTCCATTCCCCCTAGTCCTATCACTACCTGAGATCCTAAAAAGTCCCTCCCTCCCTCATCTAGTTAAAGATGTCTCTGCTTACTGCAGCTGGGTTTCATGACCAAGTGTAGGGACTAGATGACCCTTGTAGGTCCCTTCCAACTCAAACTGTTCTGTGATTCTCTAATTCTATGGCAACCACACTCAACCCACAGCTCAGTGCTCAATGGGCCTGTCTGCAGTGACAGAGCAGGTCTGACAAGTGCAAGGCACAAGGTTGAGCTAAGACACAACTGCAATGAATTGCAGAAGGATGAAGGGCAGGGACTGGAATTAAATGCAGCTCCCAACAGAGGAGTAGCAGGGGAATGATGGCAACTAATCTTCTCCTCCATCTTCTGATGGAGGCACCTATCAAAGTCTCATGGATGCACCTAATCAGCTTTTAGTCCAATCCAAGGGCCTAGTGAGATGATATAGGATTGAAGGGTCTGCTGCTACATGTACAGTAGTGACAGTTCTGTAGGTCCAGTGAGTCTGAGAAGGTATAGACCTGGTGAAGACAAATCATGTGGTTAGGCACAATGCAGGTTGACTATAGTGCTAGAGTGAATTGTGCTGGGAGAAGATGGATGAGTGAAGCCTCAGAGAAGGCAAGGCAGCTTGCAGGAGCTAGCAATAGGTATCTCTCTTTCTCACTCTCAAAAATGTCATCTTGCTTGGTCTGAGCTGTTTGCTTTCAAGCCTGGATGTGAGCCTGAACCAACCAGGTGCTTGTGTGTTAAAAAGCAGCATCACCTGCTTAGGTTGCATCCTTCAGCAAAGCCATCTCTACTTAAGGATTCCTTAGCATAGGAGACACACAAAGGATAGATCAGGGGGTTGGAGCATCTCTGCTACAAGGACAGGCTGAGGAAGCTAGGGGTTTTCAGCCTGGAGAAGAGAAGGCTCCAGGCAGACCTCAGAGCAGCCTGCCAGGACCTGAAGGGGGCTACAAGAAAGATGGAGAGGGACTGTTTGCAAAGGCCTGCAGGGACAGGATGAGGGACAATGGCTTAAAATATAGCAGAGCAGATTGAGATTGGATGTGAGGAAGAAGTTCTGTACCATGAGGGTGGTGGAACACTGGAAGAGGTTGCCCAGGGAGGTGGTTGAGGTCCCATCCCTGGAGATATTCAAGGTGAGGTTGGACAGGGCTGTGAGCAACCTGATCTAGTTGGGGATGTCCCTGCTGAGTGCAGAGGGATTGGACTGGATAAGCTTTGGAGGTCCCTTCCAACCCAGACCATTCTATGATTCTATGACTTGTGAAGGAGCAATGACAATAAAAAAAAAAAAAAAAAGAAGAATGTTTCCTCATTAAGAAGTTACTCAGATAAGGCTCTGTGAGAAATACCCAGTCCTTGGTTGCCTAAATGGAAAGTGTAGCTTGGAATGAGATCAATTCAGTGCATCTGAGGGTTGTCTGTTTGCTTTTACCCTTACAAAGTATCAAGGTGCTGCTTTCTCAACCTGACAGTGCAATATCAAATAAAATCTGAAAGTAGCATTGCTACTTCTCTGTGTGAAGAAAAACCTGAGCTTAAAAGGTTGCAGGATGTCCAATAAAAAGAGAAGGAGAGAAAAGAAGGCTGAGGGAAGACCTCATTGCTTTCTACAGCTCCCTGAAAGGAGGTTGGAGTGAGGTGGGTCTAGGCTTTTCTCCCTAGTAACTAGAGGGAAGGCAAAGATACTGGAGCATGTCCAGAGAAGGGCAGCTAAGGTGGTGAAGGGTCTAAAGCACAGGACTTGTGAGGGGGGATTGAGGCAACTGGGGTTGTTTGGTCTGGAGAAGAGGAGGCAGAGGGGAGACCTCATTGATCTCTATAGCTCCCTGAAAGGAGGTGCAGTGAGGTGGGGGTTGGTCTCTTCTCCCTATTATCAGGTGATAGAAGGAGATGAAATGAGCTGAAATTGTTCCAGGGGAGTGTTAAGTTGGAGATCAGAAAAGTGTGGTCAGGGATTGGAACAAGCTGCCCAGGGAGGTGGTGGAGTCGTCATGCTTGGAGGCATTCAAGAAATGTGTGGCCATGGCATATGGTTTAATGGCCATGGTGGTGGTAGGTTGATGGTTGGACTCAATGATCTTAGAGGTCCTTTCCAACCAAAACCATTCTGCTGCGATGTGAGAGACAGGACGAGGCCTGATGCAAGCCAAGTGTCGATTTATTGTACAAAGCTTTTTCTTTATATAGGTTAACATAACATCAGAAGGCAGTAATTGGTCATTGGTATGTCCATACTACAGTTGTAAATTCATGATTGGCTACAGAGAGAAAGTATCACACGAACGCATATATTTTTCAGAAGGCTTAAGCAAACGTCAAGCAAGAGATAAAGGGATTCCATAATTCTGTCCTAAGTTTTGCTTTGTTCTTGTTATCAGGTCCCTGAATAACTCCCTAGGTCACAGTGACTACTGGGAGTCAACGTATCTATGTTTTCCTTTCTAGCTGCACTCTGTTCCCAGGGTTTGCCACCCATCAGGGTGTGCTGGTTTGGGGCCAGACAGATCCTCTCTTGCCCCGAAAGGGACAAAAGAATAAGACTCACACAAACGGACTGGAGAGTGATGGAAAGTTTAAACGGAAAAGCAATTGGTGAAGCTACAGAAGACTACAAAGCATAGTGGCAAAGAGTATCCCAAAGCGTACAGAACCCGTCACAGAATTCCCAAAGCTTCCCAATCCTCCCTTCCTCCCACCTGAGGGTAAACCCAAACCCCCCAGGGCTCTTTCTTCCCGCCCCCCTCCCACTGCTAGGCAAGTCTCCGGCTGGCCAGGTCTGAGACTGCCCCCCCCTCCATTCTCCTTCTGGCATTAGGCCTAGACAGGTCTAAGAGGCCTTGAGGATACTCCCCTGGCATTACCCGATAAGAGAGGACATCTCCCATGGGAGCAGAGAGGGAAGAAAGAGGAAGAGAATGACTCTGCAGATGGCTTTATAGGGCGCAGGATTTATGGGTAGAAATACGCCGTTTCCTGTGTGCACCCCTATTGGATGGGCACCCAGGACACCAGAGGTGTATGTCATGCAGCAGTGGCAGGGGGCACCCTGCCCACACTGCCACATCCCACCCCTTATTTCATACCCATAATTCCTGCACCCAAAACATATCATCAGATCAGAGACAGTTCTTAGATGACATGTCTGGCAAAGTCCAAGTCTCCATCTGGGCGTCCTTCCTCGGGCTCAGGTCACAGTTCAGTCCAGCTCTTCTCCCTCATCCTGTGGAACCTCCCAGCGACGCAGAGTTCATTCTTCTGCACGGTGAACTCTTCATGGATCCGATGGAGCATCCTGGCCACCTGGAAACAACCTCATAACTTCTCAATCAAACATTTCTCCATCCACTCAAGCGGCATGTTTCCAGCCCTCGGGGCCATCGAGTCAGAACAATCAGGCTCCTCAACTCGACTCCTTCCACCTCTTGCAGGCAACAGCACGCTGAGACTTTCCAAAGCTGCACGGACCTTTCCCAAGCCCAGTGCTGACCGCTTCCAGCCACGGCCCGAGGCTAATACGGATGCACACCGCGCACAGGCACACCGCTCCCCCTGAGCGTACGCATGCCGAGGCATGGAGGCATCCGGCTACACAGCCCTCCCCCGGAGAGGGCGTGGCTGCACTGCAACCCACCGAGAAGAGAGGCGGAGCCAGGTGCTAGGCGCCATCTGAAAATCAGGGGAGAGATAACAGTGAGAGCCGCCGTCACCTCTGCAGCTGCGGTACAGATCCAAACCGCCGCCACCCCTCGGGCCACAAGAGCGGCTTTTCCAGCCAAAGCTATACTCACTCCCTGGGCCCTCGGGAGGAGCTTTTGAACTGGAGCCACCGCCCGCCTTCTTGATTACGGGAGCCACCGCTCACCTCCCGCTGCAGCCAGCCCCCACCACCGCGGGACAAGCCGACCCTGGTCTGCTTCCGACTGTCCCTCCCCCTTCCTCGGCTCCGCGCCGCTCTGCTCGCCGCTGGCGCCGCGGGGAACAAAAGGGAAAGGGACAGGCACCGCATTCTTAAGCTTTCCCCAGTGCCTGTAGCTATAGAATCGCCGCTGCCGCCTTAGAACAGCAGACGGGATTATACGCCACGGCTACGCACCAGGGTGTCCCCTCGGAACCCATAAAATGCCCACACGATCGCCCCAGCACAAAGCCTTGAGCCCAACCACCAAAACCAACAACGCCCAGATACCCATTTCAACTTTTCCACCTCTGCACTTCTCCAATCCAATTTGCAGAGTTCAGCATAGGAACCATCCTCTGCTACCAAAAGTCTGTGCTGGTTTGAGGCCAGACAGATCCTCTCTTGCCCCAAGAAGGACAAAAGAATGAGACTCACACAAACGGATTGGAGAGTGATGGAAATTTTAAATGGAAAAGCGATTGGTGAAGCTACAAAAGACTACAAAGGATAGTGCCAAGAATATCCCAAAAGCATAGAGAACCCATCACAGAATTCCCAAAGCTTCCCAATCCTTCCCTTCTCCTCACCTGAGGGTATACCCAAAACCCCCAGGGCTCTTTCCTCCCCCTCCCACTGCTAGGCAAGTCTCAGGCTGGCCAGGTCTGAGACTGCGCCCCCCTCCATTCTCCTCCTGGCATTAGGCCTAGTCAGGCCTAAGCGGCCTTGAGGATACTCCCCCGGCATTACCCGATAAGAGAGGACATCTTCCATGGGAGCAGAGAGGGAAGAAAGAGCAAGAGAATGACTCTGCAGATGGCTTTATAGGGCGCAGGACTTATGGGTAGAAATACGCCGTTTCCTGTGTCCACCCCTATTGGGTGGGCACCCAGGACACCAGAGGTGTATCTCATGTAGCAGTGGCAGGGGGCACCCAGCCTAAACTGCCACACAGGGTTAAAGCATGTCCTTCTATCAGTAAGACAGTGTCTGGGGTTCTGGTCTCTAAATCAATTCCTTCATTTCCCCCTCCCTGTTGAATGATAAGGATTCTCTTGAGTGATCGATTAATTAAACCTTGTAAGCATTGCAATATACAGGGTAAAAAAGGCAATAAAAAAGCAAAACAGCAAAAGCATAAATGATTGTTTTATCAAGACTACGAAGTCAGCCAAAATGGTTAAAGGACCGAGACTGCAAAGTCCTCCTCTGATTTGTGAGGGCAGAGCTGGCCAGGCTCTATCCCCACAAATAAGGAAAACACCTGCAGGCAGATAATGAGGATGGGAATGCCTCTTCACTTCTATGAATTCAGTTCGATTGCACCATGCAGTATAATTTCTGTACCCTCTCCCTGCTGGAGTAACATCCTGAATATCTGTGGCCTTGTCTCATGCAAAATTAAACACAACACAGTAATGCATTCTTACCAATCCTAACATACTTATCTCTTGAGGCTAGTCAGATTTGTCTTTTCAAATCCTTTACACCCAAAACTATGAAAGCTTTTAAGTGTGCCAGGAAACACATGTAGAATGATCTTTTCAAGTTCAGTGGTTCAGTTTTTCCAGTGATGTCCTTTTACCCATTCACTGATATGCCCACCAGACAGGTGCTGAAGGGATTGGCAGGTGTTGATACAGAGAGGCACAGCGTGTCTTGTCCTATGGCCTTGGCAAGCATGATCCACACATTTTTCTGTGGTTGCTTTGAGATCTGCAAGGCTGCTGCTGCAATCAGCATCCAAAGGATGATGAAAGCACTGGGACCCAATATGGTCCAAAACCTGTTTAGACACAAGCATATCCTCCACCCAAGGTTATTAATACACTGGTAGTAGTTAAAAAATTAAAATGACGTGTCATTGGGGTTTCCTGGGAATCATTAGGAAGCTGCAAAAAATTCAAATTTTAGAATGTAAGACATATGTTTAACCAGGACTCTGAAGAGGCCCCTACCCCATTCTATGATTCTAGTAAAGTAATATTAGAGAACAGGAGCATGAGGCATGCGTATGTGTTGAAATAACTATGATGGGAGTAAGGAATGCTGGGGAGTCAGAGAATTGCTTGGGCCAGAGAAGATGTGTCCAGGAAGAAAAGGCAAAGGCCCTGCAAATGGTCTGTTCTGAGTTCTGGTTGCTTTCTTTAGGCAGATTAATTCAGCTGATCAAAGCTAGACATGGGTGGATCTATTACTGGCCTCATTTCTACCCAGGCATGTATGAGTTCCAGCATTTTTTACCTCGTCTGCTTAGGATTTATTTACTTTTGCTGAATGTAGACAGTGGTTACTGGCAGCTTTTAACAGAACTACCAGAGGCTGACTCAAACTTTCCAGAGAATATTGATCTGAATAAACATAGGCAACAAAATACTGGGAAGCTCCTTGTGTTCAATAACAAAAATACTACTTTTTGCCATGTGTAATTGTTAAATAACAGATCTGCAGCAGTTAAAGCTCATTTCTGTAGCACCCTTTGCTACAACTGTATAAGAAAGTCTTCTTAGCAGCAGTGGTGGGATTCACAGAATCACAGAACTCCCAGGATTGGAAGGCACCTCAAGACTCAGCCAGTTCCAACCCCTCTGCCATGGCCAGGGACACCTCACACTACAGCAGGTTGCTCACAGCCACATCCAGTCTGGCTGCAAAAACCTCCAGGGATGAGGCTTCCACCACCTCCCTGGGCAACCTCTGCCAGTCTCTCACCACCCTCATGGGGAACAACTTCTTCCTAACATCCAGTCTGAATCTACCCATTTCTAGTTTTGCTCCATTCCCCCCAGTCCTATCACTCCCTGACACCCTCAAAAGTCCCTCCCCAGCTTTCTTGGAGCCCCCTTCAGATACTGGAAGGCCACAAGAAGGTCTCCCTGGAGCCTTCTCTTCTCCAGACTGCACAACCCCAACTCTCTCAGTCTGTCTCCAGAGCAGAGCAGCTCCAGCCCTCTGCTCATCCTCATGGCCCTTCTCTGGACACCTTCCAGCACCTCCAGATCCTTCCTGGAACAGAGACTCCAGAACTGGACCCAGAGCTCCAGGTGTGGTCTCAGCAGAGTGGAGCAGAGGGGGAGAATCTCCTCCCTGGACCTGCTGGCCACACTTCTCTTGCTGCAGCCCAGGCTCTGCTTGGCTCTCTGGGCTGCAAGTGCTCACTGCTGGCTCCTGTTGAGCTTCTCCTCCCCCAGCACCCCCAAATCCCTTTCATCAGGGCTGCTTTCATGGCTGTTATCCCACTACATGTGATAATTTTTTTTATTCTGTTTCCTCCTAATATTGTATGAGCTTTGGGTATTGATACAGAAAAGTCTATTTCTCCTCTTCATTTTACAATGTTTATGTAAAATGAGGGAGACCTTGAATCAGCATCAATCCAAGGATCATATTGGAGGCATTTTCTAAGCATGACCTCAATTCCTCTTTCTCATATCATTTAAAGGTTGCTACATTATTACAATAAAACTCCCAGAAATGCTCTTTACAAGGTAATTATGAAGTTCCTTACTTTGGTAGAAATCTCTTTCTATAAAATGCTTCCAGAATTGGTAGTTTGGCAGCAGTCTTAGTAGTTAGATAATGGTTGGACTCTATAATATTGAAGGTCTTTTCCAACAAAAACAGTTCTGTGATTACAAAATAGGTCTCATGAGGAGGAGCTCAGGAAACTGGGGGTGTTTAGTCTGGAGAATAGGAGGCTGAGGGGAGACCTCATTGACCTCCACACCTCCCTTAAAGGAGATTGGAGTGAGGTGGGGGTTGGTCTCTTCTCCCTAGTGTCAGGTGATAGAATAAGAGCAAATGGCTTGAAACTGTGCCAGGGGGAGTACAGGTTGGAGATTAGGAAAAATCTCTTTGCTGGAAGAGTGGTCAGGGATTGGAACAGGCTGCCCAGGGAGGTGGTGGAGTCCCCATCTCTGGAGGTGTTCAAGAAACTTGTGGCCATGGCACTGTGGGATATGGTTTAACGGCCATGGTAGTGTTCTGTTCATGGTTGGACTTAATGATTTTGGAGGTCTTTTCCAACCTTAATGGTTTTATGATTCTATGGTATGAAAAGTTTCTTTAGGCACCTCTAGATCTGTTTCTGTGTATCCCTAAAACTGACAGACTTCTGCAGGCTATGCAGGAAGCTGTCTGATTTTCTGCTTCATTAACCTGAGAGGACTCTTAGCAATGCATAAAGGTGCTTTGAGCACCATTGATTGTGTTCCTGAGGGACTGAGCTTCAGATGAAAAATTGCCACCTGATCAATATATTTGATGACCTGTGGTAGCAGCCAAGGGAGCTGACTGTGGTGGCTGGAGAGATAGTGCCTGGTTGATTGGTGTCAGTCAGCCTGCCTCGTGTCTCTGAGTGGCAGCTTGCTTCTGGGAGGCATAAACAATGCTAGGACCCACAGTAAACAGTTAAATGTTTGGATTGATTTTTTTTAGTTGGAACACACCACTGATAATGCCTAAAAATTGGAATTGCTCCTGCTAATAATAAAACAATGACAAATTCAGCACCTTAATATTCTGTGATTCTGTAAGATAAAAATTCTTAATGAAGCCCCTAGAGAACAGATCTTGTGAGGAGCATCTGAGGGAACTGGGGTTGCTTATGCTGGAGGAAAGGAGGCTGAGGGGAGACTTTCTCACTCTCTACAACTGCCTGAAAGGAGGTTGGAGTGAGATTTGGTCAGTCCCCTTTCCCTACTAACAACTGACAGGAGAAGAGGAAATCAAAGAATCATAGAGTCAGAATCATTAAGGTTGGAAAAGACCTGTAAGATCATTGACTCCAATTGTAACCCAACTACCATCACCACTAAACCTGAAGCATCACATCTGCACAGGTATTTAACACCTCTGGAGGGAGTGACTCCACCTCCTTGGGCAGCCTACTCCAATCCCTGACCACTCTTGCAGCAAAGAAACTTCTAATCTCCAACCTAACCCTCCCCTGGCACAATTTAAGGCTCTTTCCTCTCATTCTATCACTAGTTTCCTGGGAGATGAAACCAACCACAGCCTCACTCCAATCTCCGCTCAGGGAGCTGTAGAGAGCAATGAGGTCGCCCCTCAGCCTCCTCTTCTCCAGACTAAACACCCCCAGCTCCCTCAGATGTCCATCCTACACCATGCCCTCCAAACCCTTCTCCAGCCTTGTTGATTTTCTCTGGACATCCTCCAGCGCCTCAGTGTCTTTCCTACACTGTTGTGCCCAGAACCGAACACAGTACTTGAGCTGTGGCCTCACCAGTGTGGTCTATAGGGTCACCATCACTTCCCTACTCCTCCTGGACTCCTGTAAGAGACTAAATCTTGTCTCTCTTGATGTGAATCAACAAAGATAAAATCACCTTTGCTCCTTGCCCAGACCATATCTGCCCAGGGAGGGGCTGGTGAGAAGGCTCTCTGGCACCAGGAATGTGTAATGGGCAGACCCCACTGCCACTCTCTGGAAGGTGCACAGACAAGAATCAACTCTACCCCAGAAAGGGAGGATGGTGAGAAGGCCTCTGGACTGTACAATGAATTCCCCACCTGGCAGGATCCGCCCCTGGTGGGTATTGTGTGTATGGGCAGGTAAAAGGTGAAGGAGGAGGAGGAGGACCCTCCCCACCCTCACCCTGTAAGCACACAAGGAATACACAGGAGGATTCCCTGGGGACAATACCTGGACAAATAATGTGACTAAAAAAATGGATAAAAGACCTGAGCAATGCTTGCTCAGGAGGAGAAAAACAAGGAGAGAAAAAAACTGAGAGAATAACCATCACCATGACCATCCAGCCTGGAAGCAGCAGACCAGGATCCCTCTCTCCTAAGTTTTACTTGCTGTAACTCATGGAGAAGAGAAAACACCTCTTTACTAAAGACACCAAGACCCTGTTCTTGATGTTGCACAGGATGCTGCTGGCCCTGGGTACATGCACACACTGCTGCCTTATGTTCAGCTGGCCATCCACCAGCACCCTCAGGTCTCTTTCCACCAGGCTGCTTTCCAGCCACTCTGCCCTGAGCCTGTAGCATTGCTTGGGGTTGTTGTGACCAAAGTGCCAGACCTAGCACTTGTTTAACCTCATCCCATCAGTCTAGATCCTTCCAGTGCCTTCCTACCCTCTATCAGATCAACACTCCTGCTCTATTTAGTGTCATCTGCGTGGCCTCAAGTTGTGCCAGAAGTTTAGGCAGGACATCACGAAGAATTGTGTCCCCAAAAGGGTTATCAAACTCTGGAACAGGCTGCCCAGGGAAGTGGTAGAGCCCCTATCCCTGGAGCTTTGGAAAGCCCTGTAGGTGTGGTGTTGAGGGACAAGCCCCAGAGAGATGTTGATTGCTGGAGCCAGGGCAGAGGAGGGCAAGGAAGCTGGGAAGGGCCTGGAGAAGAAATCTGATGGAGAGAGACTGAAGGAGCTGGGGCTGGTTAGTGTGAAAGAGAGGAGGCTGAGGGGAGAGCTCCTGGCTGTCTACAGCTCCCTGAAAGGAGGTTGTGGAAAGGTTGGTGCTGGTCTCTTCTCCCAGGTAATTAGTGATAGAACAAGAGGGAATGGCCTCAAGCTGCCACTGGGGAGGTTTAGACTGGACAGTAGGAAAAAATTTTCCCATGAAGAGTGGTCATGGATTGGAATGTGCTGCCCAGGGAGGTGGTGGAGTCCCCAAGCCTGGCTGCATTTCAAGGTGGTTTGGTTTCGGTTGGAAGGGACCTCGGAGATCATCCAGTTCCAAGCCCCTGCCATGGGCAGGGACACCTCCCTCCTGCCCAGGTTGCTCAAGGCCTCATCCAGCCTGGCCTTGAACACCTCCAGGGAGGGAGAATCCACAGCTTCCCTGTTCCAGTGTCTCCCCACTCTCATGGAAAAAATTTCTTCCTCATCTCCAGTCTCAGTCTCCCATCCTTAAGTCTTACAGATACACAAGAAATACATCACCACTGCTGCTAGGGTTTTAGTTGCTTTGTAATCAATTTTGTACCTTGCAATTAGAGACATTTCACCCCAAACCTAACAGCCTGACTGCACAGCAAAGCTCTCACCCCAGGCACAGAATGCTGAGAGCCTTTTCACAGCCCAGCTGAGACTCTTGGTGTGGTTACAGATCCAGCACCTTCAGGAGCTCAAACTCAGGCAGGACCAGGCTGTGAAACACAGACACTCACACTCTGGCTGCTTGAAAAGCTATAGGACTGCAAGGTGCTGCAGCACTATTTTTTAACTACTTATAAAGAGATTATCAGGGACTGACCCCAAACAGCTTTTATACTTACAGGGAAAAAACAAAAACCAACTCAAACCAAACCAAAACAACACCAAAAAAAAAAAAAAAAAACACCCACAAAAAATTCCCCAAACCACCGAAATACAGATAGATAACCAATATCAGAGACTTCAGGGAACAATGATTCAGAACTCTTTTCCTGCTGGTTTCATTATTCAGTGCAAGGGTGGAAAAATATCAGCATGGGGAGAAAAACAGAAGTGTAAAGAAATCACAGAATCACAGAACTCCCTGGGTTGGAAGGGAGCTCAAGGCTCAGCCAGTTCCAACCCCCCTGCCATGGACAGGGACACCTCACACTACAGCAGGTTGCTCACAGCCTCATCCAGCCTGGCTGCAAAAACCTCCAGACATGAGGCTTCCACCACCTACATGGGCAACCTCTGCCAGTCTCTCATCACCCTCATGGTATAAAACTTCTTCCCCACATCCAGTCTGAATCTCCCCATTTCTATTTTTGTTCCATTCCCCCCAGTCCTATCACTCCCTGACACCCTCAAAAGTCCCTCCCCAGCTTTCTTGGAGCCCCCTTCAGATACTGGAAGGCCACAAGAAAGTCTCCTGGGAGCCTTCTCTTCTCCAGACAGAAGCTCATCACATTATGTTATCTGGGCCTCTCAGTTTAGGAAAGATGTTGAATTGCTGGAGCATGTCCAGAGAAGGGCAACGAGGCTGGTGAGAGGCCTTGAGCACAAGCCCTATGAGGAGAGGCTGAGGGAGCTGGGGTTGTTTAGCCTGGAGAAGAGGAGGCTCAGGGGTGACCTCCTTGCTCTTTACAACTACCTGAAGGGAGGTTGCAGCCAGGAGGGGGTTGGGCTCTGCTCCCAGGCAACCAGCACCAGAACAAGAGGACACAGTCTCAAGCTGCACCAGAGGAGGTTTAGGCTGGATATTAGGAGAAAGTTCTTCACAGAGAGAGTGGTTGGCCACTGGAATGGGCTGCCTGGGGAGGTGGTGGAGTCCCCATTCCTGGAGGTGTTCAAGAGGGGATTGGACGTGGCACTTGGTGCCATGGTTTAGATAGTCATGAGGTTTAGGGTGACAGGTTGGACTCGATGATCTTTGAGGTCTCTTCCAACCTTCTTGATTCTTGAAATTCTTGAAATTCTTGAAAGTATTTTGCTCCAAGTTAATATACCTTGTCATTTTTTCTTGGCCTTACTCATGTTTCCATGGATAGGAGGCACAGTTTCTCTGTAGTGTCCTGTTTTATTTAATCATAGAATGATTTGGGTTGGAAGGGATCTTAAAGCTCATCTAGTTCCAACCCCACTGCCATGGGCAGGGACAAATTTTACTAGACCAGGTCTCACATGTCTTGTCCAACCTGGCCTTGAACATCTCCAAGGAGGGAGCAAAATGTGGTTCAATTTGAGTTATTGTTTCCTCTGCTCAGCTTTGTTACCTCTTACCCTCTACATCTCTCAGCTGTGAGATATTCTCATTGCAAGGTGTCATGTCTTAATCAGGGAAATGGTCTTCACTAGAGGTGCTCCAAGTGTAGCTTTTGAGGGGGTGAAGGGAGGTGAGCAATATTCTAACAAGCTAGGAAAACAGACAGTGCATCCTAGCATGTGGTGTTTATAGGATCATGGACTTGGGGTGGTTAGAGAAGACCTTTGAACTTAGGACAAGGGGCAATGGATATAAACTGCAGCACAGGAGGTTCCACCTCAACATGAGGAGGAACTTCTTCACTGTGAGGGTCCCAGAGCCCTGGAACAGGCTGCCCAGAGAGGTTGTGGAGTCTCCTTCTGTGGAGCCTTTGCAGCCCTGTCTGGATGTGTTCCTGTGTGACCTGTGCTGGATTCTCTGGTCCTGCTCTGGCAGGGGGGTTGGACTGGAAGATCTCCAGAGGTCCCTTCCAACCCCTAACACCCTGTGAGCCTGTGAACTTGGAGCAGAGGAGCCTGTGGGGTGACCTCATTCATGGTTATAAAGATGTGCAAGGCAGTGTGGGGAGGATGGAGCCAGGCTCTGCTCAGTGATATCCAGTGACAAAGCAAGGGGCAACAGGAGCAAGCTGGAGCAGACTAAGTTCCATGTAAACAGGAGGGAAAACTTTGTCACTGTGAGGGTGACAGAGTCCTGGGATGGCTATCTGGGGAAGCTGTGGAGTCTCCTTCTCTGGAG
Source organism: Indicator indicator (assembly GCF_027791375.1). Lineage (NCBI taxonomy): Eukaryota > Metazoa > Chordata > Aves > Piciformes > Indicatoridae > Indicator > Indicator indicator. Next base: position 16,169,821 of record NC_072013.1, on the reverse strand, counting down.
ACATTCAGAATCCTCCTGGATATGTCCCTGTATGACCTGCCCTGGGTGATCTGCTCTGGCAGGGGAGTGGGTCTGGATGATCTCTGGAGGTCCATCCCAAACCCTAACATCCTTAGATTCTGTGCCCATCAAGTTCAACAAATATCTAACACTGGCAGGTCTGGAGCTAACCCATGGCCCTCAACACCACATCTCTGACTCTTTGCAGCCATTCCAGGGGTGGGGATTCAGCCACCTGCCTGGGAGCCTGTTCTGGTGTTCCAAGTGGAGAAACATTTCTCAATACCCAAATTAAAGCCCTCCTGGTCCAATTTGAGGCCATTTTTTCTCATACTATGCCTTGTTACTAGGGAGAACAGACTGACCCCCACTTTGCTCCAACCTGCCCTTAGGGTGTTGTAGAGAGCAAGAAGGTTCTTTCCAAGCCTTCATGTGTCTGATCCTGCTTCTGAACAGAAAGCAACAGCTCTGAGTCTTCTGAAATGCAGACTTGGCTTGGAGAAGCACAAATCCTGCTCCTGATAAACATCACAGCTGCAGTTGTCACTTAGCAGCCAGGGGCTGGTGGCACACTGGCTGTGTTTTTGCTGCCTTTTAATGCTAATCAATGTCATTCACCAGCTCATTACAAACCTTTTTCATGGATCAGCAGAAACACAATACCTGAGGGGTTGGCCTTTCTTATTCCACTGACGTTCTCTTGTACCTGCTGTTTATTTTAAGGTACAAAATATAGGCTAGAAACCCAGCAGACCAAAGCAATGACTACATCAGACACTAATTGTTTGGGGTTTTTGTCCTGGAAATGTTTTGTTCTTCTCCATGGATATAAAACTCTCTAATGATCCTTAGCACAGGACAGTTTATTGATGAGAACTTCATATGCTCTCATATCCTCTCATATGAAGGAATACCAATTTCAGAGCTTTGGTGAGGGGTTTGTTTTGGTTTGTGTTTGGGTTTTTTTTCTTCTTTACATCATGAACCTGAAATGAAAGAACATTGCCCTCTCTTTCAAACTCATGCCACCCACCATTTGCACGATTTGGGCTGCTCCAGACAGAGAACTGGAATACTTCTCCTATGAAGAAGGGCTGAGAGAGTTGGGTGTTCAGCCTGGAGAAGAGAAGGCTCCAGGAAAAGCTTAGAGCAGCCTGCCAATATTTAAAGTGGGACTGTAAAACAGGTCAGGACTGTTGCAGCCACTGCTCTGAGGGCAGCTGCTGGAGGCATGCAGAGTGCAGGATTCCTTAGCTGCCTAGAGCAAAACAATCACATTCCCTGGGTGCCATGAGCAACATCCTCACCTTGGCACCCTTGGACTGGAACATGCTACAGGAGCTACCTCCTTGACATGCTGGCACCTCTCACTGGGAAAAGATTTTAGCTGATAGATGTGGTTGGGGTTTATTGGTTAAGGGATTGATAACAGAGCATAGAAACAGCCACTCTGAGCAATAGCTACTTAGGGACTCAGGTTAGGAAGGGCTTGGGGGGTTTAGGGCTGCTAGGGACTTCTGCTTCTGTTAGTTAGCTACTTCTGAAAAGGGCTTTGCTGTAGGGATGCTGCTAGGGATATGCTCAGGACTTTTGTTAGCTGCTTCCAGGACTTCTGCTGTTAAGGACACTCTGAGACTCTGTACTGCTGGGGATTTTACAGTGCAGCAATAAAGGACTTCTGGGAGGACTTCTGAGATTCTCTGGTCTCTGCATTTCTGGAATCTCATTGCCATATGGCAACAGGCTTCCTACCTTCATTTGTCACCCAGTGGCCCCTGAATCAGGAAGAGCAACAAGGACAATCTATTTAGTGGGGATTTTTTGGGACTGGACAAGGGATGATGGCTTTAATAAACTAATAGGGGAGATTTTTCCCTGGAGGTGTTTAAAAGATGCAGAGATGTGGTGCTGAGGAACATGGTTTAGCACCAGTCATGGTAGACTTAAAGAGCTAAAGTCTTTTCCAATTAAAACAATTTTATAGTTCTGTTTAGACTGGATAGAAGGAGACATTTTTTCACACTGAAGGTGGTGAGACACTGGCCTAAGTTGCCCAGAGGTGTAGTGGAAGCCCCATCTCTGGAACCATTCCAGGTCAGATCCTTTGGGACTCTGAGCAACCTGCTCTCCTTGCACATGTCCCTGCTCACAAGGTGACATTCAAAGGTCCCTTCCAATCCAAACCATTCTATGATCTTCATTGAACCTTTCACTTCACAATTTCTGTGAAGGTTTTTCTCCTTCAGAAACTCTGTTGAAGGTGGTAGGGTTTTTGTATCTATGGGTTTGGGATTTTTGGTGATGTGTTGGGTTTGTTTTAGCTAAACAAAAGTCAAGGTCAGTTATTTGGACTGTATCTTTGAGCAGCTGAGAAGATAGAATCATAGAATCATAGAATCACAGAATCAGTCAGGGTTGGAAGAGACCACAAGGATCATCCAGTTCCAACCCCCCTGCCATGGCCAGGGACACCTCACACTAGATCAGGCTGGCCAGAGCCTCATCCAGCCTGGCCTTAAACACCTCCAGGGATGGAGCCTCAACCACCTCCCTGGACAACCCATTCCAGGCTCTCACCACTCTCATGGGGAACAACTTCTTCCTCATGTCCGGTCTGAATCTCCCCACTTCCAGCTTTGTTCCATTCCCCCCAGTCCTGTCACTGCCTGATAGCCTAAAAAGTCCCTCCCCAGCTTTCTTGTAGGCCCCTTCAGATCCTGGAAGGCCACAAGAAGGTCTCCTGAGAGCCTTCTCTCCTTCAGACTGAACAGCCCCAAGTCTTTCAGTCTGTCCTCATAGCAGAGCAGCTCCAGCCCTCTGCTCATCCTCCTGGCCCTTCTCTGGACACCTTCCAGCATGTCCAGATCCCTCTTGTAATAGGGGCTGGACCCAGAGCTCCAGGTGTGGTCTCAGCAGAGTGGAGCAGAGGAGGAGAATCCCCTCCCTGGCCCTGCTGGCCACACTTCTCTTGCTGCAGCCCAGGCTCTGCTTGGCTCTCTGGGCTGCAAGTGCTCACTGCTGGCTCCTGGTGAGCTTCTCTTCCACCAGCACTTCCTAGGCCTTTACTTCAGGGCTGCTTTCCAGCCAGTCTCTGCCCAGCCTGTATTTGTGCTTGCCTTGACTCAGCTGCAGGACCTTGCACTTGGTCCTGTTGAACCTCATGAGGTTGGCTTGTGGCCACCTCTCCAGCCTGTCCAGGTCCCTCTGGATGGATCCCTTCCCTCCAGCCTGTCTGCTTCACCACACAGCTTGGTGTCATCAGCAAACTTGGTGAGGGTGCATTCAATGCCACTGTCCATGGCACCAACAAAGATATTGAATGAGACTGATACAGATGAAGGTGGAAAAAGAGCCAAAGGTCTTGAGCAGTCTTAAGTGACTGACCACACATTGCAAAGCAAAGCAGTTCTGTGGTTTACTCCAGTTTATTCAGTTTATAAACTGATTCACTCTGGAGTTGTCCAACAGTGGAGTGCTCTGTCATGATTACAAAATCCTTGCCCTGGCCTCTGATATTTTGGGGAGATTTATATTTTTATAGTTTGAAGAACTGAAGTGGAAAATTCCCAGAGTAGGAGACCTAATGCTGTCAGATTTATTTTGGCCTTGGTGAGGCCACACCTCCCACACTGGCTTCAGTTTTGGGCCCCTCACGACAAGAAGGGCATTGAGGTACTGGGGAGTGTCCAAAGAAGAGCAGCTGGGCTGGGAAAGGGCCTTGAACACAAGTCTTGGGAGGAGAAGCTGAGGGAACTGGGAGTGTTCAGTCTGGAGAAGAGAAGGCAGAGGGGGGGCCTCATCACCATCTACAATTCTCTCAAGGGAGGTTGGAGTGAGGAGGAGCTTGGTTTCTTCTCACACACAAGAAATGACAACAACAAGAGGAAACAGCCTCAAGCTGTGCCAAGGCAGGTTCAGGTTGGATATTAGAAACAATTTCTTCCCAGCAAGGGTTCTCTGGCATTGCAATAGGCCGCTCAGGGCAGTGGTGGAGTCACCATCCCAGGAGGGATTTAAAAGACCATGGATATGGTGCTGAGGGATGTGGTTTGGTGGTCATAGCTTAGCAGCAGTGGTGGGATTGGGAGATCCAGGTGAGCAGTTGGACTTGATGATCTCAAAGGGCTCTTCCAACCTCAGCAGTTCTATGATTCTTTTTCCCTGGCCAGAACAAATTTGTGTCCCAGAAGATGTAATATTTGCTTTGCTCTGTGTCATGAGTGTCAGTCTGATCTGTATCTTCTAACAACCATGGTGGGCAGGGTTCCCATTCTTTAGCCATCTCTGAACAGTTTTGACCACCTAGAATCACCTGAAGACTAGTCATGGAGACTTTCCATGGTATCATCAATCAGAGTTCATGAAACAACAAGAAGAAGTTACAAATCTAAGAGGTAGGTGTAAGGGCAACAGAGAGTCAGTAGCTTTAACTGTAGTTTTATAACATTAAATCATATTCCATGGGATAGGAGCTACTGTGCAAAACCTGTCACTCAACTGACCAGATCAGGTGGGAAACCTACAAAACCTCTGTAGACTTCCTCTGTTTTGGAAAGGATACTTTTCAAGGGGACTCTTCCAATGCTTCAACCCTCTAATGATGTTCTTTACAGTCCTCAGCAAATTACTCTGTTTTTTTGATAAGTGATCAATAGTCCTCACATCTACTGTCCAAACAAGAGGGGAAAAAAAAGCTTGTTTGATTACTGGGTAGGTGTTGGTTTGTTGGGAGGGTTATTGTACTGGTTTGGGGCCAGACAGATCCTCTCTTGCCCCAAGAAGGACAAAAGAATGAGACTCACACAAACAGATTGGAGAGTGATGGAGAGTTTAAATGGAAAAGCAATTGGTGAAGCTACAAAAGACTACAAAGGATAGTGCCAAAGAGTATCCCAAAGCATACAGAACCCATCACAGAATTCCCAAAGGCTTCCCTATCCTCCCTTCCTCCCACCTGAGGGTCTACCCAAAGCCCCCAGGGCTCATTCTTCCCCCTCCCGCTGCTAGGCAAGTCTCAGGCTGGCCAGGTCTGAGACTGCCCCCCCCTCCATTCTCCTTCTGGCATTAGGCCTAGACAGGCCTAAGAGGCCTTGAGGATACTCCCCCGGCATTACCTGATAAGAGAGGACATCTCCCGTGGGAGCAGAGAGGGAAGAAAGAGGAAAATAATGACTCTGCAGATGGCTTTATAGGGCGCAGGATTTATGGGTAGAAATACGTCGTTTCCTGTGTCCACCCCTATTGGGTGGGCACCCAGGACACCAGAGGTGTATCTCATGTGGCAGTGGCAGGGGGCACCCAGCCTAAACTGCCACAGTTATTTATTTTCTTTTTAGGCTTTTTAAAAGACATGATAGCAAAATTCACCAAAGCTCATGAGTTCATGGAAACCTTCTCCATGGCATCATGAAATATCTACAGTAGTCAGGTAGTCCTCTTTGGAATACTTAGGTGCTGTCAAGAGCATCTTCAGAGCCAGGTGAAACTCTGCGCTAGCTCTTAGAAGTGTTCCTCATGCTGGGAAACTCCAGTTCCTCAGGAACTGAGGAACATGCTGAGAACACACTCCAGTTCCTCAGGAACTGGGGAACGTGCTGAGATCATACTCCAGTTCCTCAGGAATTGGGGAACATGCTGAGAACATACTCTCGTTCCTCAGGAACTGGGGAACATGCTGAGATCATACTCCAGTTCCTCGGGAATTGGGGAACATGCTGAGATCATACTCCAGTTCCTCAGGAACAGGGGAACATGCTGAGATCATACTCCAGTTCCTCAGGAACAGGGGAACATGCTGAGATCATACTCCAGTTCCTCAGGAACTGGGGAACATGCTGAGATCATACTCCAGTTCCTCAGGAATTGGGGAACATGCTGAGAACATACTCCCGTTCCTCAGGAATTGGGGAACATGCTGAGATCATACTCCAGTTCCTCAGGAATTGGGGAACATGCTGAGAACATACTCCAGTTCCTCAGGAATGGGAAACATGCTGAGATCATACTCCAGTTCCTCAGGATCTGGGGAACATGATGAGAACAGAGGTGAAAAGTAAAATCAAAGCCATATATATGAACTTCTGCATAATGTAAATAACTCTCTTAGGTCAACTGACCTGCTTGTGCACAATGACATCTATTAGGTTGTCCCCATCTATTAGGCTCTGAGGAGACCTTCTTGTGGTCCTCCAGTACCTGAAGGGGGCTACAAGAAAGCTGGGGAGGGACTTTTGAGGGTGTCAGGGAGTGATAGGACTGGGGGGAATGGAGAAAAACTAGAAATGGGGAGATTCAGATTGGATGTTAGGAAGAAGTTGTTCCCCATGAGGGTGGTGAGAGACTGGCAGAGGTTGCCCAGGGAGGTGGTGGAAGCCTCAAGCCTGGAGGTTTTTGCAGCCAGGCTGGATGTGGCTGTGAGCAACCTGCTGTAGTGTGAGGTGTCCCTGTCCATGGCAGGGGGGTTGGAACTGGATGCTCCTTGAGTTCCCTTCCCACCCTGACAGTTCTGTGATTCTATTAGGAACATCTTGAGCATTGAACATAGGTCTTTGCGACCTCAATGAATGTTTTCTGCTGTGGCTTATGTGAGTTATTGGCATTGTTCATGCAATGTATTCATATTAAGAAATTCATCCTGCAAGGGCAGATGAGCTCTCAGAAAGTGAAGGTTTAAGGAGGATAGAAGAGAGCAAAATCAGTCAAATAAAAAGTCAAATGCATTATGCTGAGCTGTGTAATTATTTCTACTTCCCTTATATAAGTAAATAATTATTTTAATTAGTTTTCTTTGTTTTATTCTCCTTTACCTTTTCCAATTTACTTTCCTAACCTCCTTGGACTGCTATGTGCTTCTTTAGCAAGTTCTTTTTTTGCTTTCCTTGTGGCTGAAATCACGGCCCTCTGCCTCTGGGCCAATCTGCAAAGCAAAGCTGGGTGGGCTTCTGATTATGGAACTGAACTGCTGAAAAGCAGCTCCATGGAGAAAAACCTTGGAGTCCTAGTGGACAGCACCAGTACAGGCTGGGAGGTGATCTGCTGGAGAGCAGCCTTGTGGAGAAGGACCTGGAAGTGCTGGTGGGCAGCAAGTTTTGCATGAGACAGCAACGTGCCCTGGTGGCCAAGAGAGCCAATGGGATCCTGGGGGGCAGCAAGAAAAGTGTGGCCAGCAGGGCTAGGGAGGTTCTGCTCCCCCTCTGCTCTGCCCTGCTGAGACCACAGCTGCAATCCTGTGTCCAGTTCTGGGCTCCCCAGGTCAAGAGAGACAGAGACCTGCTGGAGAGAGTCCCAGGGAGAGGCAGGAGGATGCTTAGGGGACTTGAGCATCTCCCCTGTGAAGAGAGCCTGAGAGCCCTGGGGCTGTTTAGTGTGGAGAAGAGAAGGCTGAGAGGGGATCTGATCAATGTCTCTCAAGAGCTGAGGGCTGGGGGTCAAGTGGAGGGGGCCAGGCTCTTGTGGGTGATGCACAGCAAGAAGCCAAGGAACAATGGAGACGAACTTGAATAGAGAAGGTTTCAGCTCAACATGAGGAGAAAGTTCTTTGGTGTGAGGGTGACAGAGCCCTGGAGCAAGCTGTCCAGAGAGGTTGTGGAGTCTCCTTCTCTGGAGCCTTTTCAAAGACACCTGGATGCATTCCTGTGCAGACTCCCCTGGATGCCCCTGCTCTGGCAGGGGCTTGGACTGGATGATCTCTGGAGGTCCCTTCAAACCTCTAATGTGATACTGTGAATACAATGCCCAAAGGTATTTCTGTTTTCAGATTTGGAGGCTTGTACTGCTTGAAGTATCCCTACCCTGCTTCCATTTCAGTTATTGATTTTATGGCACTCATGAGTTAAGCAAAACAAATGGAGAAAGACATCAGAGTATTCAGGGAAGAAGAAAGTAGTGTGGATTCCACAGCACATTATTGCACCTTTTTTCCTTCTTTATTTTAAATTGTACCTTTAATGAGGCCTGATATTCCCACCTGACACCTACTTGGCATAAATCAAAAGAATGTTTTAATTACTCAAGAAAGGTGATTGATTAGAGCTGCCTTTTCTCTTTAATTACATGTTAGTTCATTTAGAATCTAATAGAAATGATTATTCTTTTCTGATGACTGAATCCTTAGGTGATCCTAGAGGTAGACAAGCAGAACAACTAGAAAGCAAGCTTTGTTTTACAGGTATATCACCTACACAGTCTTTGGGAGCAATTCTTCTTTGAAGCTTTTGCTACATTTCTGGTACTTAAAATGCATTTACTGCTTCACCAGAATTAGTGTTTAGTTCTTCAGCAGCAGCTTGAACTGCAACTTTTCAGCTACAATGGAACAAATTGCAGATCTCAGGGCAAGGCATGATGCATCCCACTCAGGTACTGCCATGTGCTGCAATTTTACAACTAGAGAGCAGAACTGGTCCTCAAACATGCTGAGAACACACTCCAGTTCCTCAGGAATTAGGGAACATGCTGAGAACATACTCCAGCTCCCTAGGAATTGGGGAACATGCTAAGAGCATACTCCTGTTCCTCAGGAATTGGGGAACATGCTGAGAACATACTCCAGTTCCTCAGGAATTGGGGAACATGCTAAGAACATACTCCAGTTCCTCAGGAACTGGAAAGCTGGGGAGGGACTTTTTAGGGGTCAGGTAGGGAGAGGGCTTGGGGGATAGAGCAAAACTAGAAATGGGTAGATCCAGGTTGGATGTTAGGAAGAAGTTCTTCCCCATGAGAGACAGGCAGAGGTTTCCCAGGGAGGTGGTGGAAGCCTCATCCCTGGAGGTTTTTGCAGCCAGGCTGGATGTGGCTGTGAGCAACCTGCTGTAGTGTGAGGTGTCCCTGCCCATGGCAGGGGGGTTGGAACTGGATGATCCTTGAGGTCCCTTCCAACCCTGAAAATTCTGTGAAAGCATGAGAAGAAAAGAGATCAAAACTAGAGTCAAAGCCAGATATGAACTTCTGCACGATGAAAATCCACCTTCAGACTTCAAACAAGGTGTAAGCACATGAAGGACTCCAACCTACTTTTGCCATCCCCTCTCCCTCATAACCTCCATCATGGCTAATATGCCAAATGCTGCAAAAGGCAGATGCAAAAGGCCTCTCTAGCAATAGCTCTGACCACAGAAGCATTGGAATACTTTCTATCTGCTCAAGTGTGCATTACCATCTGGTGTCCAGCTGGAGAACTGCAGCATGGGTGTTGGTGCCTATAGACCACAGGATCAGAGTCTGTAGGGTTGGAAGGGACTTCAAAAGCTCATCCAGAGCAGGAGCACCTAAAGCAGATCATGCCAGCATCCTGAAACTGTCAATATAATTGTTTATACACTAATAATTAAACCAACCAAACCAACCAACCAGAAAACCCCAAACAAAACCATAAAGAAACAAAACCCAAACCAAAAGAAAAACAAACACCACCACAAAAAACAAACCAACAAAAAATATAAAACCAACCAATCAATCCAACCAACCAAAAAACCCCAGACAAAACCACAAAGAAACAGAACCCAAACCAAAAGAAAAACAATGCAAACACCACCACAAAAAAAAAAAAAAACCAAACCAAACCAACAAAACCCACAAAATCAGCCAACTAACCAATCCACCAAGCCAACCAACCAAAAACCCCAAACAAAACCACAAAGAAACAACACCCAAACCAAAAGAAAAACAATGCAAACACCACCACAAAAACCCAAACAAACCAACAAAAACCACAAAACCAATCAACCAACCAATCCACCAAACCAATCAACCAAAGACCCCAAACAAACCAAAAGAAAAGCAATGCAAACACCACCACAAAAACCCAACCCAAACCAACAAAAAACACAAAACCAACCCAAAAAACCCAAACCAAAACTCCCAAACCAACCCCAACCAAACCAAACAAAATAACCCCCCCTCAAAATAAGAAGTATATCAAAAGCTTTTTTTAAACTTAAGGTCTTGTTCATGAGTGATGGCCCAGAGCCACAAAGGATGGGTCTGTATCAATGCAGTCCATATATAAATGGTCTCAAGCAGTGGCTAGGGATATTTAGGTCAGATATTAGGACAAATCTCTTCACTGAAAGGGTTGGCATGCTTTGGGACAGGCTGCCCAGGGCAGAGGTGGTGTCCCCCTCCCTGGAAATATTCAAAAGACCTCTAGATGTGGAGCTAAGGGATCTCCCTTGGATGGTTTAGTGGTGACTTGGTAGTTCTCTGTTGACAGTTGTCTCCTCCAAGCAAAACTCTGCTTCTCTTTGTGTTGAAGTGGAACTTAGAATGTTGGGCTTGGATTTCTTAATGTAGTTTTTGCTCTTTGTCCTGTGCTGGAGTCCTGAGCTGTGATCTTCCATACAGATGGTGCTTAAGAAGGCTGTTAGTTATTTTCCAGTTTATGTTCTAGTTCTGATAGAATTCATATCTGTTTTGTGATGCAGGTAACTCATGGGTTCAATTGATTTCAATTCATTCTAAATATGATTAATGGAACTCAGGAACTTGTATTTCATATTTATAAATATCTACCAGTTCATGTGAAAGAGTTTTCTATTGACTTCCAAATTATGTATGAGAAATTTTCTTTTTTCTGCAGGAAAAATCTGCCAGGTTACTGCTCAGCAGTATCCTAGTCAGTTGAGGCTCATCTGCAAACTTACTCTCAGCATGAGGTTTAACAAGGCCAAGTACCAGGTCCTGCACTGGGGTCACAGCAACCCCACAATGCTCCAGGCTTGGGTCAGGGTGGCTGGAAAGCTGCCCAGCAGAAAAGGACACGGGGGTGCTTGATTGATAGACAGCTGAACATGAGCCAGCAGTGTGCCCAGATGGCCAAGAAGGCCAACAGCATCCTGGCCTGGATCAGCAATGGTGTGGCCAGCAGGGGTAGGGAAGTGATCATTCCCCTATACTCTGCACTGCTGAGACTGCATCTTGAACCCTGGGGTCAGATTTGGGCCACTCACTACAAGAAGGACATTGAGGGGCTGGAGCAGGTCCAGAGAAGGACAACAAAGCTGGGGAAGATCTGGAGAACAGGGCTGGGGAGGAGTAGCTGAGGGAGCTGCTGTTGTTTGGTCTGGGGAAGAGGAGGCTGAGGGGAGACCTTCTTGCTCTCTACAGCTCCCTGAAAAGAGGCTGGAGTGAGGTGGGGGTCATTCTCTTCTCTGATTCAATGATTCTATGATTCAATGTTTCTACGATTCTGTGATTCTATGATTCAATGATTCTATGATTCCATGACTCTATGACTCTATGATTCTATGATTCTATGATTCTATGATTCCATGACTTTATGACTCTATGATTCTATGGTTCTATGATTCTATGACTCTATGATTCTATGATTCTATGACTCTATGACTCTATGATTCTATTATTCTATGATTCTATGATTCAATGATTCTATGATTCTATGATTCAATGATTCTATGATTGTATGATTCTATGATTCCATGACTCTATGATTCTATGATTCTATGACTCTATGATTCTATGATTTTATGACTCTATGACTCTGTGATTCTATGATTCTATGATTCTAATATAATTCCACTGGTGTACTGAAACCCTTCTGTCCTGCAGCAGAGTTGTGTTGGGCTCTCTGGCCTGCTGGATCTTGCTGATTTGCTGGTGGGATTCAAGCTGTGCTCTCTTCCTTCTGACCTTGGGCCTTTGCTATTTGGTTTCTGCAAGAGGTCCAAGGGCAAGGGGGAGGCTGAGCTATCCTTGGGGCCCTTTCTCCCTAAGGGGGGTAGGGGGAGGAGGTGGGGGGCAAAGGGAGTTTGTGTGAGCTGTTAAACTGTGTCTATGTGTCTCTCCTCCCAGGCAAGCAGCAGCAGAACAAGAGGACACAGTCTCAAGCTGCACCAGGGGAGGTCTAGGCTGGATATTAGGAGGAAGTTCTTCACAGAGAGAGAGATTTGCCATTGGGATGTGCTGCCCAGGGAGGTGGTGGAGTCACCATCCCTGGAGACATTCAAGAGAAGCCTGGATGAGGCACTTAGTGCCATGGTCTGGTTGCTTGGATAGGGCTGGGTGCTAGGTTGGACTGGATGATCTTGGAGGTCTCTTCCAACCTGGTCAATTCCATGAATACACTCTGTACATGTTTATTGCCTCTTATGCTCTTAGGTTCAGTTTCACTTATTCAGTACATTCAATTCCGTTTTGCCTTCCGAATTCTGGGTGTGGTGAGGTTTGCTCTCTGGGGGCAGATTTATTGAAAGAGAGATGGTTGGAGGGGATCTAACTGAACCCACAAGAGGTGGATGCCCACAGTTCCTGTGGAAGGCTATAGAAGATCAAGGTTGGTTTGGAGAGGGAAGGAGACTGAGCCTGCTCTCCAGCAGTGAATTTGCAAGCAAACACTGTGGGCAATTCATATTGCAGTCACAGGAACTCCAGCTGAATTCATCTTGATTAATGGTGTTAAGATGAATATCAAAGACATTAATAACTATTAACCTATTTATTGCAGCATCTTGCTGACTGGGATAATGCTTTGTAAAACTGGCACTAGAATTGTGCATCTGTCTTTGCTATTTACGGAGACATGGGTGCAGAATAATTTATGGGATGGCTTCTGCAGCTCTAAAAATGCAGGCTTCATGAGCCTGGGCCTGGGCCTGATTGCAGATTCACTGCCACGTGCCAACAGGCTCAGTGATGAATGCCAGATGAGTTCCCTGCTCCCTCACTGTAGACCTGTGTTGTTACACACCAAGCCACAAGGATGAGCAGAGGGCTGGAGCTCCTCTCCTGTGGGGACAGGCTGAGAGAGTTGGGGTTGTTCAGTCTGGAGAAGAGAAGGCTCCAGGGACACCTTCTTCTGGCCTTCCAATATCTGAAGGGGGCTACAAGAAAGCTGGGGAGGAACTTTTGAGGGTGTCAGGGAGTGATAGGACTGGGGGGAAGGGATCCAAGCTAGAGGAGGGGAAATTGAGATTAGACATTAGGAAGCAGTTGTTCCCTATGAGGGTGGTGAGAGATTGGCAGAGGTTGCCCAGGGAGGTGGTGGAAGCCTCATGCCTGGAGGTTTTTGCAGCCAGGATGGATGTGGCTGTGAGCAACCTGCTGTAGTGTGAGGTGTCCCTGCCCATGGCAGGGGGGTTGGAACTGGGTGAGCCTTGAGGTCCCTTCCAACCCTGACAGTTCTGTGCTGATTTTCATTCCTGAGTAGAGACTGACTATATTATATTCTACTGGTGGCATGTCCAAGAATCATATAAATAACCACAAAACTGACATGCAAGTCAGGAATTCTCTTTGTTCTCATGGCTCAGCACCTGGTTTAAAGAAAAACAAGACCTACACCACACTTTAAGCACTTAGAAATTATCTTACTCAACAGGACCATTAGATACAGAAAATGTTAGACATAGCTACAACTATGTAACTGTTAATCTGCATGAGGGTAGAAGCTCTGGACAGGTTGGATCAGATGGCCAAAGCCAATGGGATGAGGTTCTACAATGCCAAGTGCTGGGGCAGAGTGGCTGGAAACTGCCCATAGGACAAGGGCCTGCAGTGTTGGTCAACAGCTGCTGAAGATGAGCCAGTGGAAGCCCAAGTGGTCAAAAAGGCCACCATCATCCTGCTCTGGATCAGCAGGAGCAGGGCAGTGTCTGTCCCCCTTCTACTCAGCACTGGGGAGGTCACACCTTGATTACTGTTTGGAGTTTTGAGACCCTTGCTCCATGAAGGATGTTGAGGGGCTGGAGCAGGTCCAGAGAAGGACAATGAAGCTTGAGAAGGGTCTGGGGTTGGTGAGGGGTGGCTGAAGGATCTGGTGTTGATTAGTCTGGGGAAGAGGAGGCTGAGGGGAGACCTCATTGCTCTCTACTACTACATGAAAGGAGGTGTTGTCAGGTTGGAGTCTGCCTTTTCTCTCAAGGAGCAAATGATAAGAGAAAGTGGTCTCAAGTTGCACCAGGGCAGGTTGAGGTTGGGTATTAGAAGAATCATCTTCACTCAAAAGGTTCTCACATGCAGGAAGAGGCTCCCCAGGGAGGTGCTTGAATGCCCATCCCCGGAGGTGTTTCAAAGAGGCAGAGGTGTGGTGCTGAGGGACATGGTTTAGCACCAGACTTGGCAGAGTAAAAGAATGGTTGGACTCAGTGACCTTAGAGGTCTTTTGCAACCTAAACAATTCTGATTCCAACTCTGCAAGATAGATCTCATGGCGTCCTGCATAAGAATGGAATAAATATCTACTCCAAAGGACAGGGAAAGTTTATCTAGTTTCCATCAGATATGAGAATCACAGATTTTGTTTGGTTGGAAAAGCCCTTTAAGATCATCCAGTCCAGCCATTAACTCAACACCACCATGGCCACTAAACCATGTCCCAAAGTGCCATGGCCACATCTTTCTTCTCATATTTCTTCTTCAGACTGGGGTTGAACAGCATGAACAGTCCTCCTAAGTGGTCTAGAGAAGGAGGATAATCACAGAATCACAGAAAAACATCCAGCTGGAAGAGTTCTCAAACATTATCCAATCCAACCCTCCACCCAGCACTGCAGGGTGAACACCAAACCATGATCCTAAGCCCCAGCTCCACAGCTGCTTGAACACCTCCAAGGATGGTGACTCCAGCACTGCCCTGGGAAGATCATTCCAACGTTTGAGAACCCTCTCTTGCAAGAAATATTTCCTAGCATCCAGCCTGAATGTCCCCTGGTGCACCTTGCAAACATTTCCTCTGCTCCTGTCTCTTGCCACCAAGGAGCAGAGGCTGCTCCCTCCTCACTCCAACCTCCCTGCAGGGATCTGCAGAGAGCAATGAGGTCTTCCTCAGCCTCCTCTTCTCCAGCCTCAACACCCCCAGCTCCCTAAGCCCCTCCTCTAGCCCGGGTGCTCCAGACCCTTCTCCAGCCTCACTACCTTTCTCTGGACAGGCTTCAGCCCTTCCACCCTAGAATTACAGAATTATTTCTGTTGGAAAAGATCTTTAAGATTGAGTCCAACTGTTGACCTAACACCACCACTGCTATTAAACAATGTCCATAAGTGCCACATCTGCCTGGGGCATGTGGGCATCTAAGGAAAGCAGATGATTAGAAAAAACTTTTGTGCCATGTAAATAAAGATATTTTCTGCTTTAGACCTTGTCTCACTTTTTAGTCCCTTTAGCTAACAGAGGTGCAGCCTATGCCACAGAGAAATGTGCTCTTGTGACCAGGAAGGCCAATGGCATCCTGGGGGGGGGGTGTTAGAAGGGCTGTGGTTAGTAGGTTGAGAGAGGTTCTCCTGCCCCTCTACTCTGCCCTGCTGAGGCCACATCTGGAAGATTGTGTCCAGTTCTGGGACCCTCAGGTCAAGAAGGACCTCAGGGAACTGCTTGAGAGAGTCCAGCACAGAGCCACAAAGCTGCTGAAGGGAGTGGAAGATCTTCCATAGGAGGAGAGCCTGAGGGAGCTGAGGGCTCTAGAGCTTGGAGAGGAGGAGCCTGAGGGTGACCTCATTGCTGGTGCTGAAGATGTGCAGGGGGAGTGCCCAGAGGCTGGAGCCAGGCTCTGCTGGGGGATGCCCAATGCCAGCACAAGGGACAGTGGTGGAAGTTGAGGCAGAGGAAGTTCCATGGAAACAGGAGGAAGAAGTTTTTCCCTGTGAAGGTGAGAGAAGCCTGGAAGAGGCTGCCCAGGGCGGGTGTGGAGTCTCTCTCTCTGGAGATATTCAAACCCCACCTGGCTGTGTTCCTGTGTGATCTGCTCTAGGTGCTCCTGCTCTGGCAGGGGGGTTGGACTGGATGAGCTTTGGAGGTCCCTTCCAGCCCCTAACACTCTGTGACTCTGTGATCCTGTGATTTTTCAGTGGACTCCTGGGCTTTGTGGTGAATCAAAATTGATTCCTGCTTGAACTGGATTGTTTTGGGTGTTTTTAGCAAACAATATTGAATAAAAAATGCACACTGACAGAGAATGCAGCATAACAGCAATTCTTTTTTTCACCTAATAGCTACTTGACTCCTTGTTGGTCAGGGGACGTGGATCTGCCCTGTACTCATCTACAGTCAGTGATAAGCACTGGAGAGCAAAAGGTAACGTTCTGCTTGGTGCCTACCAGATCACAAAATCCTCTCTTGCTTTTCACCTCCAAGTTTCTGCTCTTTTCAGGTTGCTCCAGTAGCTCCTTGAGCTTCTCTTCTTATGAGGCTTTCCTCACATCATCCACATTCACTCTTGATTTATGGCCATCATTGTTGCAGTGGCAGTCACCAAATGCCACACGGGAGGTGATATGTTCCCCTCCGTCTTACTCAGTGCTCTCCTTCTTGCTCAGCCAAGGATAACGTTTTTGATTTGGGGCACAGCACAGTGCTGAGAGTTCATTCATCATTCTCCAGGAGTTCTGTTCAGAATCACTGTTTCTCACAGGAAATTTATGGCAGGATAATCAGGGCAGGTTTGTGTCCTGCTTTGAGTTAAAGCTGATTCTGCTCAGCGCTGTGGTCTCTCAGCTCAGGCTCTGCTCACCGAGGGCACCTGCTGAAGTTCAGGGCAGCTTTGCACAGCCAGAGGCTGCTTCTGGCAGGGAAAAGCTGACAGGAAGAGTTTCTGCTGGGGGCTGAGGTGAAGACCAGGGTCACTGCTAAATCTTGTGTGGGTGCACATTTTGGGGTGCAAAAGCAAAGGCTACAGCTGCAGGTAGGAGCAGACAGTTCAGCTGACCCTAAACTGACTACAAGGGGCTCCATCTCATCCCATGGATGGCATCTCCAGGCTAAAGTTGACAGATCACCAGGGTCAAGCTCTCTGTTCTTCAGTGCCTGACATTGAAGAAGGACTCTGTTCTGCCTTCAGTCCTAATTCTTGAACTGAACGCAGTTCCAGAATCCATTTCCATCTGCTTCTGAGTCCAGTCTGGGACCTCTCTCACAGTACCAGTGTGCTCTTGTGGCCAAGAAGGCCAACACCATTCTGGGGTGGATTAGAAGGGCTGTGATCAGTAGATCAAGAGAGGTTCTCCACCTGCTCTACTCTGCTCTGCTGAGGCCACATCTGGAAGATTGTGTCCAGTTCTGGGACCCTCAGGTCAAGAGAGACAGGGAGATACTAGAGAGAGCCCAGCACAGAGCCACAAAGATGCTGAAGGGAGTCGAAGATCTTCCTTAGGAGGAGAGCCTGAGGGAGCTGAGGGCTCTGGAGCTTGGAGAGAAGGAGCCTGAAGGTGACCTCATTGCTGGTGATGAAGATGTGCAGGGGGAGTGCCCAGAGGCTGGAGCCAGGCTCTGCTGGGTGATGCCCAATGCCAGCACAAGGGGCAGTGGTGGAAGCTGAGGCAGAGGAAGTTCCATGGAAACAGGAGGAAGAGTTTTTTCCCTGTGAGTGTGACAGAAGGCTGGAAGAGGCTGGCCAGGGGGGTTGTGGAGTCTCCCTCTCTGGAGATATTCAAGCCCTGCCTGGTTGTGTTCCTGTGTGATCTGCTCTAGGTGCTCCTGCTCTGGCAGGGGGGTTGGACTGGATGAGCTTTGGAGGTCCCTTCCAGCCCCTAACATTCTGTGATTCTGTGACTATTTGTTCCCAGTGGAGTCAGGTTTGATTACTGACTTTGTTTATATTCTGTATTATTATTTATTTTAATTATTTATTATTTTCACTAAATTTGTTTAATGTCCTTGTTTCCTATAAGCTGCAGGCTGAGTAACTGATCATTGATTTCTAGTTGCATACTTTCACCACTCTTCATCCCATTCCATCCAGTGGAATTCCAGAAGTGAAACATGCCAATGCCTGGACAGCTTTTGAGCAGTATGAGCTCTCTCCATCCTGATGTCACCTTCACATCTGTTACGCTCCTGGAAGCTCCTACCTGCCAGACAAGATCTTTGAATTTTCTTTTTTTTTTTCCTTCCTTTGAATCACAAGTTTCAAGGGCTGGAGGTGATCAATAGAGTTATTGCTACAATCAATATCTATGTTATCACATTCATCTCCCATTGGAAAAGTTTTGGCATTCCACTCTCTTTCCAGTGTGGTTGCTGCAGTAACCTTCAATTCTGAGTCTATGTGCATTTAAGTGTTAAGTTTGCTGATGACACCAACCTGTGTGGTGCAGCAGACAGGATGGAGGGAAGGGATCCATCCAGAGGGACCTGGACAGGCTGCAGAGGTGAGCCCATGACAACCTCATGAGGTTCAACACGACCAAGTGCAGGGTTCCGCAGCTGGGTCGAGGAAATCCCAAGCAAAAATCCAGGCAGGGAAGGGACTGGCTGGAGAGCAGACCTGAGGATAGGGACTTGGGGGTGCTGGTGGAGGGGAAGCTCAACAGGAGCCAGCAGTGAGCACTTGCAGCCCAGAGAGCCAAGCAGAGCCTGGGCTGCAGCAAGAGAAGTGTGGCCAGCAGGGCCAGGGAGGGGATTCTCCCCCTCTGCTCCACTCTGCTGAGACCCCACCTGGAGCTCTGGGTCCAGTTCTGGAGCCTCTGTTATAGGAAGGATCTGGAGGTGCTGGAAGGTGTCCAGAGAAGGGCCATGAGGATGAGCAGAGGGCTGGAGCTGCTCTGCTATGGAGTCAGACTGAGAGAGTTGGGGCTGTTCAGTCTGGAGAAGAGAAGGCTCCGAGGTGACCTTCTTGTGGCCTTCCAGTATCTGAAGGGAGCTCCAAGAAAGCTGGGGAGGGACTTTTTAGGATCTCAGGTAGTGACAGGACTGGGGGGAATGGAACAGAGCTGGAAGTGGGGAGATTCAGATTGGATGTGAGGAAGAAGTTCTTCCCCATGAGAGTGGTGAGAGCCTGAAATGGGTTGTCCAGGGAGGTGGTTGAAGCCCCATCCTTGGAGGTGTTTAAGGCCAGGCTGGATGAGGCTCTGGCCAGCCTCATCTAGTGTGAGGTGTCCCTGCCCATGGCAGGGGGGTTGGAACTGGATGCTCCTTGTGGTCCCTTCCAACTCTGACTGATTCTATGATTCTATGATTAGGGCTGGGCTGGCCTTCCCTCTGCCATCCCAAAGGGAGGAGAAAGGAGAGACTGATGGGCTTGAAAGGAAAACTCAAACAGATTAATGAAAACGGAAACAATAAAATTAAACAGCTACAAATAGATGGAAACCAATATAGAATCCAGCCTCTGATGCCAAGGGCATCACCACTGGTGCTAGGGACAAGCCCAAGGCAAATCCCAGACTGGCCTCAGCAGTAGATGGGAACTGAATTCAGTAGCTGGATTCTGGAATTGGATTCAGGAACATAGGTGTTGGGATCAAATGCAGAACAGACAGAGTCCTCCTGAGACATTGGCTGTTGAAGAGGTGGTTTGGCCACGGGGATCTCTCAGGTTTACACTGAATATGATGTAGATGGGCAGCAATCCCATGTTGGTCACCTCTCCTCTCTGCTCCTCCCCACAGCTGCCACCTCTGCCTTCCTGCACTCCAAGTGGGGCACAAGCTGTGGCTGTGCCCTTGGTCTGCAGAGGAGCAGGCGTCAGGTTCACAGGCTCACAGGATGTTAGGGGTTGGAAGAGACCTCTGCAGATCTTCCAGTCCAACCCCCTGCCACAGCAGGACCAGAGAATCCAGCACAGGGCACACAGGAACACATCCAGACAGGGCTGCAAAGGCTCCACAGAAGGAGACTCCACAACCTCTCTGGGCAGTCTGTTCCAGGGCTCTGGGACCCTCACACTCAAGAAGTTCTTCCTCATGTTGAGGTGGAACCTCCTGTGCTGCAGTTTCCATCCATTGCCCCTTGTCCTATCCCAGGGCACAAGTGAGCAGAGGCTGTCCCTGTCCCTTCCTTCCTGACCCCCAGCCCTCAGCTATTGATAGACATTGATCAGATCCCCTCTCAGTCTTCTCCTCTGCAGACTGCACACCCCCAGGGCTCTCAGCCTCTCCTCCCCAGGCACTGCTGCAGTCCCTTCAGCATTCTTGGAGCCCTCCCTTGGCCTCTTTCCAGCAGATCCCTGTCCCTCTGAACTGGGGAGCCCAGAACTGGATGCAATATTCCAGGTGAGGCCTCACCAGGTCTCAGGCAGAGCCTTTCTGCAGCCCAGCCCTTGGCAGGAGCTCTCCCCATCAGCTTCTCCTTGCTAGAAGCAGCCTCTGGCTGGGCAAACCTGTCTTGAGCTTCAGGAAGGTTCCTCACTGAGCAGAGCCTGAGCTGGGAAGCTTTTTTTTTATTTTATTTATTTTCAGTCAAATTCTCCAGTGATTTAAAGATTTTTTTTTCATTTGTTTGTTTGTTTGTTTTTTTTCTCTGTGTACTGCAAATCCCCAGAAGACATTCCCTGGCTTCAAAACAGGAATGTGGAAGCACATTTCATCCTCATGAACTCCAAGATGGTCCAAGGAAGTGATTAACCTACAGCTTCATCTTGGGGGCAAATTTTCTAAGAACTCTGAGTAAAAATAACTCAGGAAAGATAAAAACAAGCTTCTCTTTCAACTATCTAAGATAATCTCCTTCACTTTGCATGTGCTCTGAGGAGACCTTCTTGTGGCCTTCCAGTATCTGAAGGGGCCTACAAGAAAGCTGGGGAGGGACTTTTGAGGGTGTCAGGGAGTGATAGGGCTGGGGGGAATGGAACAAAAGTAGAAGTGGGGAGATTCAGATTGGATGTTAGGAAGAAATTGTTCCCCATGAGGGTGGTGAGAGACTGGCAGAGGTTGCCCAGGGAGGTGGTGGAAGCCTCATGCCTGGAGGTTTTTGCAGCCAGGCTGGATGTGGCTGTGAGCAACCTGCTGTAGTGTGAGGTGTCCCTGCCCATGGCAGGGGGGTTGGAACTGGATGATCCTTGAGGTCCCTTCCATACCTGACAATTCTGTGATTTTTTTTTACAGTCTTGTCTATTTTATGGCTTTCTTTTCCCCCCTTATTTAACCTTTCCTTCAGAAATTCTTCTTCTGATACCTAAGTACACCTAACCCAAAGCAGATTTTGGACTGTGTCCATGCATGACACAGGTGGATCTGCTCTGGTGATGGATGTTGTACTTTCTTACCTCCTTCTTTCTATGTCATCCACTTTTTGAAAGATATAAATGACAAAAATCAATACCAGCATGAAGCAGAATGGGTGGCCAGAGGAGGAGAACTGCATTGTGCCAATCCAAGCCACAAAAATCCCTTTGTATACAGTTTTTATTTACTGCATTACCCTATTGAGAATTGAAAAGGAGAGAAAAATCTTCTCTTCTAACTATTATAGATCATCTAGTCACTGGATTTTCACTTCTGGGCAAAGAACATTTTGTTTCATTTTGCTGTGGCTTTTTGTTTGTTTGTTTGTTTGTTTGTTACTTCTCATTTATTTTTTTGAATAAGTGAAAGTGAGTAGTGCTGAAAATTATTTCTGAGTCCTGGTCAAATTCAGGACAAATTCCTGTTCAATATCTTCATCAATGACATTGATAAGGGCACAGACAGACACACAGAGTCTGCTCAGCAAGGTTGCTGATGACACCAACTTGGGAGGCTTGGCTGAGACACCTGAAGGCTGTGAGGCCATTCAGAGACTTGGACAGACTGAGAGCTGGGCAGAGAGGAACCAGCCGAGGGTCAGCAAGGATGAGAGCAGAGTCCTGCAGCTGGGAAGGAAGAATCAACTGCAGCAGGACAGGTTGGGAGGGGATCTGCTGGAGAGCAGCCCCAAGGAGCAGGAGCTGGGAGTGCTGGTGGCCAACAAGTTCTGCATGGACAGCAATGTGCCCTGGGGGCCAAGAAGGCCAATGGGGTCCTGGGCTGCATTCAGAGGAGTGTGTCCAGCAGAGCCAGGGAGGTTCTCCTCCCCCTCTACTCTGCCCTGCTGAGACCTCAACTGGAATATTGCATCCAGTTCTGGGCTCCCCAGTTCAAGAGGGACAGGGATCTGCTGGAGAGAGTCCAAGGAAGGGCTCCAAGAATGCTGAAGGGACTGGAGCACTGCCTGGGGAGGAGAGGCTGAGAGCCCTGGGGCTACTCAGTCTGCAGAGGAGAAGACTAAGAGGGGATCTGATCAATGTCTATCAATAGCTGAGGGCTGGGGGTCAGGAAGGAAGGGACAGGGACAGGCTCTTGTGCCCTGGGATAGGACAAGGGGCAATGGATGGAAACTGCAGCACAGGAAGTTCCACCTCAACATGAGGAACTTCTTCACTGTGAGGGTCCCAGAGCCCTGGAGCAGGCTGCCCAGAGAGGTTGTGGAGTCTCCTGTGGAGCCTTTGCAGCCCTGTCTGGATGTGTTCCTGTGTGCCCTGTGCTGGATTCTCTGGTCCTGCTGTGGCAGGGGGTTGTGACTGGAAGCTCTCCAGAGGTCCCTTCCAACCTCTAACATCCTGTGAGCCTGTGGTCCTGTGATCACAAAAGGGACATTTTTGATCTGGGTTTTTTGTTTGTTTGTTTTTATTTTTCTTCTGGAAAGGTCTCAATGTCAAATGGATCTAAAT
This sequence comes from Indicator indicator, assembly GCF_027791375.1. NCBI lineage: Eukaryota > Metazoa > Chordata > Aves > Piciformes > Indicatoridae > Indicator > Indicator indicator. The sequence goes on along the minus strand of NC_072013.1, from coordinate 16,147,469 downwards.
GCAAGAATGTGAAGTGTACTCCTGCTAGTGTAAAAGCCTATAGATATAATTTGAACTGAGATTTGGTAGGGAGAGATGATTAGGAAAAGATGAATGACTGTCATTAGGAGTTCTTTTGAGAACATATCAACCTTGGATCAGCAATAACAGTTTATTTGCACCTTTTCACTCTATTTATAACACTGCCCTTGGGGTATAAATAATAGTCCTCTACTTTTGAGGGACTTGAGGGATAATAAACCATCCCAGATTCTCTTAGTCAGTAACCAGTCTCAGACTGCTTATTTTGTAAAAAACAGACACTCTGTATGTTGAATCACAGAATGGTGGTGGTGGGAAAGGACCTCTGGAATCCAGTGCCACTGCTAAAGCAGAGTCACCAAGAGCAGGTTGTTCAGGATCACAATCACCAGGCAGGTTTGAAATCTCTCCAGAGAAGGAGACTCCACAACCTCTCTGGGCAGCCTGCTCCAGGGTTCCAATGCCCTCACACTGAAGTATTTTCTCCTTAAGTTCCAGTGAGATCTTCTGGGTTCCTGTTTGTACCTGTTGCCCCTTGTCCTATCACCGGGCACAACTGAAAAGATCCAGTCCCATACTCATGACCTCCACCCTTTAGCTAGTTATCAGCATTGAGAAGATATCTCTTCATTCTCCTCTTCTCCAGGTCAATCAGCCCCAGGTCTCTCAGTTTCTCCTCTCAGAGGGATGCTTCAGTCCCCTCAGCATCTTTGTGGCCCTCTGTTTGACTTTCTCCAGTCTCCCTGTCCCACTTGAACTGGAGAGCCCAGAACTGGATTCAATATTCCAGGTGCAGCCTCACCAGGGCAGAGGGGAAGGAGAACCTCTCTCAACCTGCTGGCCACACTCTTCTTAATGTCTCCTGTAGTACCCTTGGACTTCCTGGCCATGAGGGTACATTGATGGCTCCTGGTGACCTTGTCTGCCAGCACTGCCAGGTCCTTCTCCACAGAGCTCACTTGCAGCAGGCTCTGACAGGTGCACAAAAAATGAAGGGGGCAACTAAGTAAACCTCCTCTCTTCAGAAAGCAGCAGGAACCAGAGGCTTTGTGCAGCTGTGACCCTTACAGGGACTCAGCTCAGTCACAAGGAGTGAGCACATTTGGCCTTCTTTAGTGATGCACAACAGCAACAGCAGCAGCTCAGGGAAGAGCTTCCACCTCACACCAACACTGGCCTAACACCAGACACATGGATCTGTACTGACTATGGAGAGAGTAACAGAATCAGTGAGGTTGGAAAGGACCTCTGAGATCCTTGAGTCCAGCTTTCTATGCACCACCTCCATGCCCATCAAACCCTGTCCCCAAGTGCCATGGCCACAGGTTCCTTGAACACCTCCAGGGATGGGGACTCCACCACCTCCCTGGGGAGCCTGTGCCAATCCCTCACCACTCTTGCAGCAAACGAACTCTTCCTAATATCCAACCTAACCTTCCCCTGGCACAGCTGGAGGCCATTTCCTCTTGTCCTGTCATTAGTTATAATTAGGTAATTGCAAACAAATATGAATGTGAGAGTGTAATAATGAAACTCAAAGACAACTCAGCTGCTCCCTGCAAACCACCTATTTCTGGTTGTGGGTTGGTTGTGTTTGGGTTGGGGTTTTCTTTTTATATACAATCACAGACTCACAGAATTTTCAGGGTTGGAAGGGACCTCAAGGAGCATCCAGTTCCAACCCCCCTGCCATGGCCAGGGACACCTCACACTACAGCAGGTTGCTCACAGCCACATCCAGCCTGGCTGCAAAAACCTCCAGGGATGAGGCTTCCACCACCTCCCTGGGCAACCTCTGCCAGTGTCTCACAACCCTCATGGGGAACAACTTCTTCCTAATATCCAATCTAAATCTCTCCTCCTCTAGCTTGCTTCTATTCCCCTCTGTCCTATCACTCCCTGACACCCTCAAAAGTCCCTCCCCAGCTTTCTTGTAGCCCCCTTCAGATACTGGAAGGCCACAAGAAGGTCTCCTGGGAGCCTTCTCTTCTCCACACTGCACAACCCCAACTCTCTCAGTCTGTCCTCATAGCAGAGCAGCTCATCCTCCTGGCCCTTCTCTGGTGGGGCAGCTTCAGGCTGATGCCTCGGAGATTTTCCACCAATTGCATAGAAATTGATAGAATGTAAATAAATTGCCATTGGATGTAAAGGGAAAATAATGGAAAGGTCTAAACAATGCCACTGGGCTGCATTCTTCTTGTGGCTATGTTGCAGCCTACTCTCTGCTCTTCTCTTTTCTCTTTTCCCTTTTCCCTTGTACAAGGGGTGTGGAGAGGGGGAAGCTATTGGTATCCCCTCCCCCTGGTATTGTGCAGGGGGGGTTGTTGTGTTGTTTATAAATTTTGCCTATAAGTAGATGTAAATATTGTATGTTTTGGTCATATTCATTGCATTTCATATGTCTGGATTTTCAGTTTGCTTGTAAGTGGAGCTTCATTTGCTTTCCAACTGAGCTGGTCTGGCAATTTTATTTTGGGGACTAGTTTTGACCTACCACATCTGGCCACCTTCACATCACCTCCAGATCCTTCCTATAACAGAGGCTCCAGAACTGGACACAGAGCTCCAGGTGTGGTCTGAGCAGAGTGGAGCAGAGGGGGAGAATCCCCTCCCTGGCCCTGCTGGCCACACTTCTCTTGCTGCAGCCCAGGCTCTGCTTGGCTCTCTGGGCTGCAAGTGCTCACTGCTGGCTCCTGGTGAGCTTCTCCTCCACCAGCACCCCCAAGGCCTTTTCTTCAGGGCTGCTCTCAAGCCAGCCCAGCCTATATCAGTGCTTGGGATTGCCCTGACCCAGCTGCAGGACCTTGCACTTGGTCTTGTTGAACCTCCTGAGGCTGACTTGTGCCCAGCTCTGCAGCCTGCCCAGATCCCTCTGGATGAAAGTTAAGATACAATTATCTTAACTTTTTCAGTGAATCTGCCAACTTTAGGTTACCACAGAGGTCAGTGAAGAAGACTGCTTGTTCAATTCTGAGATTTCAGACATCTCTCATTAGAGCCAGGAATAGAAGTCAAGAGATCATTTCCCTAATTAAAAAATCATTAGAATTTCTGGAAATAATTGTGTAATATAATACTACTGCTGCTGAACATGATCTTGCAAATCTTTCACTTTTTCTTTTTTTTTTTTTTACCTCCTGCTTCAGTTAATGGCTTTGTTCCCCCCCCCAAAAAAAAAAAAAACAAACAAAAAAAAAAACCATAAAAAAGGTAAACTTTCCATCCCACAAGCTATAAGAAACAGCTGTGATTAATATGTCTTCTACAGCTCCCTGCAGCTTCATACAGTATTCCAGGGGGGGAAAAAAAACCAGTAAAAAAAATATCTTGGAGCCTGAGGTGATGTAGAAACCAAGAGACTCTGAGGGGAGCAAACGATCTCAGTATTAATTGAGGAAAGCTGGATCTGGCTGGAGCAAGAGTGGGAAGTGCAAAGATAGGAGGAAAAAACTAAGGATTTTAGTGTTGTTTTTATTCCTTTATTCCACTTTTGAGCTTGTGCCTCCTCCTTTCCTATGTATATGTGGAGGGGGCATGTTTGAGGGCCTTTGTTCATCTGTGGAAGATGAATTCTTTTGTTTTGTGGCAATTGGTTTTTGGCCAGCTGTCAGCTTGATGCACCAACTGGTAAAGGCCAAGTGGGGACTTGCTTGCCAACACAGCTTCTGTAGTTATTTCTGTCAGTTTCTGCCTGGTGAAAATGCTCCCTTTCTGCAGCAGCCAGCAACAGAGGCAAGAGAAGCCAAGAATCAGGGATCGGATCTTTCATTCCAAATTGTGCCATGTTGCACCTTTGGAACCGAGAGAGGAGGAATTTCGTGGAGCTCCACTGGCAAAAGTCAATGGAATTTAATTGAAGGTTGTGAAGGGTCTGGAGAACAGGTCTTGTAAGGTGCAGCTGAGGGAACTGGAGTTGTTTAGGCTGGAGAAAAGGAGGCTGAGGACAGAACTTTTCTCTTTCTCTGAATGAAGGTCAGAGCCAGGTGGGGGTCAATCACTTTTGCCTGAAGCAACAAGTGGTAAAACAAAAGAAATGGCCTCAGATTGCACCAGGGGATTGGATTTAGATTGGATATTGGGTAAAAATGTCTTTCCTGCAAGAGTGGTCAGGCACTGGAACAGGCTGCCCAGAGAACTGAGGGGGTCACCATCCCTGGAGGTGTTCAAAAAGCCTGGGGGCATGGCATTTGAGGACATGGTTTAATGGCCATGGTGGTGTTGGGTTGACTTAAGGATTCTATGATTCTATTCAACCCACCACTGCTGTTGAACAAATGCATAGCTGTGTGTGTTGTAATGATTCCAGGATTTCAAGGCTTATAAAGAGGGTACAAATTTAATTTTCATAAGCAGAATGTAAAAAGAAAAAAATCAATAAAGCAGACAGTGTGAACGTGCCAAAATGATTCCCTTCCTTTGGCTCACACCAAACTACAGAGATTAGACTCAAAGACCTCCAATTGTGGCAGTTGGTAAATGTTGCTCAGCTAAGAAGCACAAAATAGAGTGAGGGATGTGCTGCCTTTGTGAAAATACAGAAGATGAAGTCCAGAGGAGGGCCATGAAAATGAGCAGAGGGCTGGAGCTCTGGGACCTCTTCTACAAGGACAGGCTGAGAGGCTGGGGGTGTTCAGCCTGGAGAAGAGAAGGCTCCAGGCAGACCTCAGAGCAGCCTGCCAGGACCTGAAGGGCGATACAAGAAGGCTGCAGAGAGACTGTTTGCAAAGGGCTGCAGGGACAGGACCAGGGACAATGGCTTCAAACTAGAGCAGAGCAGATTGAGATTGGATGTGAGGAACAAGTTCTGCACCATGAGGGTGGTGGAACACTGGAACAGGTTGCCCAGGGAGGTGGTTGAGGTCCCATCCCTGGAGATCTTCAAGGTGAGGCTGGACAGGGCTGTGGTGGCAACCTGATCTAGTTGGGGATGTCCCTGCTGAGTGCAGACTAGATGACTGTAGTGGTTTGGCTGATACTCCCCATTACCAGAAACCATCAATTTACAGCATTTTTATGCCCCTGGGGTGTTACCAACCTCAGCAGGAGATTCTGAGTCACTCTCTTGCTTTCTGGGTCCTGAGCATGTGCAGGTTTCTGCTTGTTTTGGGGATTTCTGGATGTAATCTGATACTTTTGTAGTGGAGGACTGAATATTATTTGTAAATCTACTTGAAATATTCTCCCTGCTTATTTCCACCCCCCCTCCCTGTCTTACCCTTGGTAAGAGGGGAGGGAGGAGATGGGAGGGGGAAAGACAGGGGCAGCACTGATGTAGTTGTCTAGACTCAGTCAAGCACTCAGCTTTGATCCAGAGATAAGAGAGAGTTCTATCATGGACTGAATTTTTGAACAGGATTTACAAAGCTGGGTGTAAAAGCACTTAAACTTAAGGGGAAGCATACCAAAAGATATCCCAGCAGAAGGGTTGAATAAAACTGAGAGTTATAAGAGTTATTCAAATAACTCAGAAGCAGGAGAAGACAGCTGATGGAACAATGTCTGCATGGCTGAGAAGAAATGCCTGCAATATCCTGCCAGAGATTAGAGAGGAGGGATGGTTTTCAAGAAGGCTTGGGGATGGATGGGAAGCTCAATAGGAACCAGCAGTGAGCACTTGCAGCCCAGAGAGCCAAGCAGAGCCTGGGCTGCAGCAAGAGAAGTGTGGCCAGCAGGGCCAGGGAGGGGATTCTCCCCCTCTGCTCCACTCTGCTGAGACCACACCTGGAGCTCTGGGTCCAGTTTTGGAGCCTCTGTTACAAGAGGGATATGGACATGCTGGAAGGTGTCCAGAGAAGGGCCATGAGGATGAGCAGAAGGCTGGAGCTGCTCTGCTGTGAGGAGAGACTGAGAGAGTGTCCAGTTCTGGGCCCCTCAGTTTAGGAAAGATGTTGAATTGCTGGAGCATGTCCAGAGAAGGGCAGCAAGGCTGGGGAGAGGCCTTGAGCACAAGCCCTATGAGGAGAGGCCGAGGGAGCTGGGACTGTTTAGCCTGGAGAAGAGGAGGCTCAGGGCAGACCTCATTGCTGTCTACAACTACCTGAAGGGAGGTTGTAGCCAGGAGGGGTTTGGTCTCTTCTCCCAGGCAACCAGCACCAGAACAAGAGGACACAGTCTCAAGCTGTGCCAGGGGAGGTTTAGGCTGGAGGTGAGGAGAAAGTTCTTCACAGAGAGAGTGGTTGGCCATTGGAATGTGCTGCCCAGGGAGGTGGTGGAGTCACCATCCCTGGAGGTGTTCAAGAGGGGATTGGACGTGGCACTTGGTGCCATGGTTTAGATAGTCATGAGGTGTAGGGTGACAGGTTGGACTCGATGATCTTTGAGGTCTCTTCCAGCCTTCTTGATTCTATGATTCTATGATTCTATGAGTTGGGGTTGTGCAGTCTGGAGAAGAGAAGGCTCCCAGGAGACCTTCTTGTGGCCTTCCAGGATCTGAAGGGGGCTCCAAGAAAGCTGGGGAGGGTCTTCTGAGGGTGTCAGGAAGCGATAGGACTGGGGATGATAGAGCAAGACCAGAAGTGGGGAGATTCAGATTGGATGTGAGGAAGAAGTTGTTCCCCATGAGGGTGGTGAGAGACTGGCAGAGGTTGCCCAGGGAGGTGGTGGAAGCCTCATGTCTGGAGGTTTTTGCAGCCAGGCTGGATGTGGCTGTGAGCAACCTGCTGTAGTGTGAGGTGTCCCTGCCTGTGGCAGGGGGTTGGAACTGGATGATCCTTGTGTTCCTTTCCACCTCTGACAATCCCATGATTTTTTGTCTTTCCCTGCCCTTTGGTGACTGTGGTTTCTTTTATGATGTACTTGTCACCACGACAAAATGGCTTAAGGTTATCCTGATGCTGTGCCCTCTGCTTGCTGTTTTGATTTGGTATAAGTGGATTATTACACCAATTATTTGGTTAGTCCATTTTTTTTTTGTCTCACTCAGCTGATGAGTGGCACAGAAAAGGGCATTTATTCACCTTTAAAGGGTTTCCATTACTGTTGGGACATTTCTCACTCCAGCCAGCCAGGGTGGTGGTTCTGTGGGTGCTCTTGGGCGCAGAATTAGACTCAAAACAGAGTCAGGTGCCAAGTAACTTTATTTGCCTGCCAACAAGTATGCAAACATGAAGGGAGAGAGAGAGAGAAAGAGAAAAGAAGGAACAGAAGCTCCAGGTGCAATATGAAGAGAGCCTGAGAGCCCTGGGGCTGTTTAGTGTGGAGAAGAGAAGGCTGAGAGGGATCTGATCAATGTCTATCAAGAGCTGAGGGCTGGGGGGCAAGTGGAGGGGGCCAGGCTCTTTTGGGTGGTGCACAGCAAGAAGCCAAGGAACAATGGAGACAAACTGGAACAGAGAAGGTTTCAGCTCAACAGGAGGAGAAACTTGGTTGATGTGTGGTTGCCAGAGCCCTGGAGCAGGCTGCCCAGAGACGTTGTGGAGTCTCCTTCTCTGGAGCCTTTCCAACCCCACCTGGATGCATTCCTGTGTGGACTACCCTGGGTGGTGCTGTTCTGGCAGGAGGGTTGGACTGGATGATCTCTGGAGGTCCCTTCCAGTCTCTAATGTCCTCTGATGTCCTGTGATTCTGTGATAGCTGCTGCCACCACTGACCTTCAGTGTCCCAAAGGCTGATTCCTCTTTGAGACTGCTGGGGAGGGTATCCAGTCTGCAGCTGGTGGTCTCTCCCCTTTTATCTGGCTCCCTTGTTGTATATTCATGTAACCACTTAGCCTATTAGGAAAACAGTTCTGCTTCACCACACCCAGCATCCACTGGCGCTGTGCATGCTCAGTACCATCACTGTGGGGTCTCCAGGGATCTCCAAGGGTCTCCAAAACTCCCTTCCTCATAGGATGTTAGGGGTTGGAAGGGACCTCTGCAGATCTTCCAGTCCAACCCCGCTGCCAGAGCAGGACCACAGAATCCAGCACAGGTCACACAGGAACACATCCAGACAGGGCTGCAAAGGCTCCACAGAAGGAGACTCCACAACCTCTGTGGGCAGCCTGCTCCAGGGCTCTGGGACCCTCACAGTGAAGAAGTTCCTCCTCATGTTGAGGCAGAAGTTCACCCTGATTTCTCATAATTGGTTAAATAGGAAGTGTCTAGCGCTGAGGTAGGAGAGCAGGAAACCTCCCTGCTTGTGGCCTCCTTGAAATTAGCTCCCTGGTCATGGTGATAGTGTCAGGCAGTGGTCTGTCAGCAACCTGAGACAAAACAATGAGGAACCAGTCCAGTGTCTAACAGGACACCACCACCAGACTGCTCCTGACATTGTCTCTCTTAAATGTGCTTGATTTTGGTCATAATGTGGCAGGTTTCTTCCAAGAATGCTCTTTGGAAACCCCCTCCAAGCTTGAGTAACTGAGTGGCAGGGTAGGTGGGAGAGCCTAGGCCTGCCTTTGACTTGCTGCTTACCTCCAGGGTTTTGGAGCTTCACTCCTGAGCAACTGCAGAACCCTGATGTGCTGATGTTTGATAAAAGGCTGTTGGCAGCCAGGAAATTTCCAGGAGGCACAAATCACTGCCAAGTGTTGTGGTCTGGTCCAGGCATACGGAGTTCCTTACACTGCCATTCAGGAGGGAGAGGGAGAGGGAGATGGAGAGGGAGATGGAGAGGGAGAGGGAGAGGGAGAGGGAGAGGGAGAGGGAGAGGGAGAGGGAGAGGGAGAGGGAGAGGGAGAGGAGAGGGAGAGGAGAGGGAGAGGGAGAGGGAGAGGGAGAGGGAGAGGGAGAGGGAGAGGGAGAGGGAGAGGGAGAGGGAGAAGAAGAAGAAAGACGAAGAGGAAGAAAGAGGAAGAGGAAGAGGACAAGAGGGAGAGGAAGAGGAAGAGGAAGAGGAAGAGGAAGAGGAAGAGGAAGAGGAAGAGGAAGAGGAGGTTTGCAGGCCTACCACCAGACCAAGAGTCAGGGCAGTGGCATCAGAGAGCCAGGCTGTGCCAGTGTCGGTGGTGCCTGTACAGAGAAGGAAGTGCACAAGGCAGACAGCTCATGCTGCAAGGGATAAGCCTGAGCCAGAGCCAGCACAGGCACAAGGAGGGACAGAGATTCCAGAGCTGCCAGGAGAGTTGCTCCCTCTGCATCACTGGGTGAGTTAGGTGACCCAGGAAAGGACTAGTCACCAGCTGAAGCAGCCCTTTGTCACCTGGCTGCTGCACTGCTGGCATGTGGGAGCTAATGGTTTGGAGTTGGAAGGCAGAGAAGATAAGAAGTAGGGATCCTTGTCTGGGGAAGCAGGCACTGACAGGGAAATTGGGAAATTAGTACCAATCCTCAGCTTCTGGATATGGTTTCATCCAGCCTGGCTGCAAAAACCTCCAGGGATGAGGCTTCTACCACCTCCCTGGGCAACTTCTTCCAGTGTCTCACCACCCTCATGGGGAACAACTTCTTCTTAATGTCTAATCTCAGTCTCCCCTTCTCTAGCTTGGATCCATTCTCCCCCACTCTTATCACTCCCTGACACCCTAAACAGTCCCTCCCCAGCTTTCTTGCAGCCCCCTTCAGATCCTGGAAGGCCACAAGAAGGTCCCCTGGGAGCCTTTTCTTCTCCAGACTGCACAACTCCGACTCTCTCATCCTGTCCTCATAGGATGGATGCTCTAGCCCTCTGCTCATCCTCTGATAAATTCCACTGGGAGTATCCCAGTGAATGAAGTGATGCTAGAGGTGGCTGTTTTCCATTCCTCCTGTTGAAGCTGAGCTCCTGGACAGCTGACTGCAGGCATCCTGAAACTGTGCTACTGGAAGCAGAAGTTTTTAATGGATTCCTGTTCAGAGTGCTTGTCCTGTTCCCAGTTCTATGGATTTTGCCTAATAGCTATTCACTGCAAGCACATAATCAAGACCCTATCATTTAGGGTAATCAACTGAGATTTTTACAGTGAGTTTTTATGCTTCTCCACTATAAACCCAGCTACAGCTTAGTGCTTCCCCTGGGCCCAATTAATCTTGGTTTCCTTTTTTTTTTTTTTTTTTGCCAGTGAAGAGCTCCAACAAGAAAGGTGCATATAGGTTGTTTGTAATGGTCCTCTGGTGGGAGGTAGGAGATGCAGGTTAAAATCTCCTGGGCAAGAAAGAAAATCGAACCTAAAGGTCTGCTGCACCCTGCACATGCTGGAACTGCCAAACAATTATAAGAAGGCCAAAGGCATCATTAATTGTTTCCTCCTTAAATACTTTGCAGGAATTGCCAGGCTTCAGGATCCTGCTCGTGAGCACCTTCGAGTTTAGAACTGAAATAATTAAACAAAGTCACAGCTGCTGCAGTTAGAAGCAGGGTGAAGCCATTCTTCTAGGTGCTGGACAAACCTCTGCAGCTAATTTAATGAGGTTTCTCAGAGTTTGGTTGGGTTGGGGGTTGTTTGTGTTGGGTTTAGTGTTAGTTAGCTTTAATTCAGAGAATCCCGAGGTGGAAAAGGACCTCCAGGGTCATCTGCTCCAACTGAATTCCAACTTGCCAAACAGTCTGTAGTCAATGGAATGAGATGCTGAAATGTAATTTAATGTAACCAGCTACACTCATTTCATGAACACTTTTAATCCTTAGAAAGCTGAGATTTCTGTTTCTATGATAATGTTCTGTGGTGAGACCCTGGAAGAGGTTGCCCAGGGAGGTGGTGGAAGCCTCATCCCTGGAGGTTTTTGCAGCCAGGCTGGATGTGGCTGTGAGCAACCTGCTGTAGTGTGAGGTGTCCCTGGCCATGGCAGGGGGGTTGGAACTGGATGATCCTTGAGGTCCCTTCCAACCCTGACAATTCTGTGATTCTATGACCTGTCCACTACAATGCTTATGGATGGAGGTTCTAGGAAAACCATGCAGTAAAACTTCTATACTGGAAAGAAAAAAAACAACCAAATCAAAACCAAACCAAACCAAACCAAACCAAACCAAACCAAACCAAACCAAACCAAACCAAACAAAGCAAAGCAAAACAAAACAAAACAAATCAAACCAAACCAAACCAAACCAAATCAAAACAAACTAAACCAAACCAAACCAAACCAAATCAAAACAAAACAAAACAAAACAAAAAACCAAAACAACCCAAACCAGAAAACAAAAAGAAAACCCCAAAGGAAAATCCTGCAAAGCTCCACGTGGAACATTTCCATGCAAATCAAAATTTGGAAGCTTTTTTGCCCTTCCCCAAAGGTCCATAAATCTAAATGATATATGAATGCAATACATTTATTAAGATTTATTTGCTAATAGGGGAAAAAAACAACTCTTCTGCTAATTGGAAGCCTACAGCTTGGATGAGATGGATGGTGGATGGTAATTGATGGTGCTCACTTGTTTAGGAGTTGAAGCCAAGATGCTTATCTAAGTGACAGATAAAGGAGGGCTGGGACATGAGTTATGAAGAGGAGCAGAGTACATGCAAATGCCTTCATTCTCATACAACACAGATGAATGAGAATGTTTGAAGTGTCAGCACTCTAAACCCAAACAAACGATGCTGAGCAGTTGGAGATACCCATTTTGGGATGGAATTCACTTCCCAGCTAATAGATATGAGTTCCTCATTGCTATCACCAACTGTTTAGCAGCACACTGCTTGTTGCTTATCATACATAACCACGTTTTGCTAACAGCTTTTTAATGAGTGACAAATAATTGCACCCTTAATATCAAGTGCACTAATGTGTTCTGCTCTTGAACTTGTAAAATCATAGAACTGTTGAGGCTGGGAGACACCTTTGAGATCATTAAGTCCCACCACTCTCCTACAGCTCACAATCCCAAGGCTACTGCTGAGCTACCACCACTAAGCCACATCCCACAGAACCACATCCACACATCTCTCAAATCCCTCCAGGGATGGTGACTCCACTAGCTCCCTGCCAACCTGTTCCAATGCCTGGGAACACTTTCCGTGAAGACAGTGTGTGGCCAGCAGGGTGAAGGATGTTCTCCTCCCCATCTACTCTGCCTTGGTGAGGCCTCATCTGGAGTATTGTGTCCAATTCTGTCATGCTTTGACATGTATGCCCTCAAAAAAACCCCACAGAACTGAGACCTCCAGGAGGTCCAGAGCATCCTGCCCAGTGGGTGGACACAGGGAATTGTGTTATTTCATTCCCTTAATTCCCTGCATCTCCCATATAAAACTGGCTGCAGAGTCAGTCTCAGGGGCTGCTCTTTCCCCTTCTTCCTTTTCCCCTTTTCTCCCTTCTTCCTTTTCCCCTTTTCTCCCTTCTTCCTTTTCCCCTTTTCTCCCTTCTTCCTTTTTCCCTTTTCTCTCTTCTTTCTTTTCCCCTTTTCTCCCTTCTTCCTTTCCCCTTTTCTCCCTTCTTCCTTTCCCCTTTTCTCCCCCCTTTTCCCCTTCTTCCTTTTCCCCTTTTCTCCCTTCTTCCTTTCCCTTTTCTCCCTTCTTCCCTTTCCCTTTTCTCTCTTTTTCTTTTCCCCTTTTCTCCCTCTTCCTTTTCCCCTTTTCTCCCTTCTTCCTTTTCCCCTTTTCTCCCTTCTTCCCTTTTCCCTTTTCTCCCTTCTTCCTTTTCCCCTTTTCTCCCTTCTTCCTTTTCCCCTTTTCTCCCTTCTTCCCTTTTCCCTTTTCTCTCTTCTTTCTTTTCCCCTTTTCTCCCTTCTTCCTTTTCCCCTTTTCTCCCTTCTTCCTTTTCCCCTTTTCTCCCTTCTTCCCTTTTCCCTTTTCTCTCTTCTTCCTTTTCCCCTTTTCTCCCTTCTTCCTTTTCCCCTTTTCTCCCTTCTTCCTTTTCCCCTTTTCTCCCTTCTCCCCTTTTCTCCCTTCTTCCTTTTCCCCTTTCTCCCTTCTTCCCTTTCCCCTTTTCTCCCTTCTTCCCTTTTTCCTTTTCTCCCTTCTTCCTTTTTCCCTTTTCTCCCTTCTCCCTTCTTCCTTTTCCCCTTTCTCCCTTCTTCCCTTTCCCCTTTTCTCCCTTCTTCCTTTTCCCCTTTTTTCCCTTCTTCCTTTTCCCCTTTTCTCCCTTCTTCCATTTCCCTTTTCCCCTCCCTTTCTCCTTCCTGATGCTGCTCCCTTATTCTTGTGGAGCAGTGAGGCCAGGCATTCAGGTCAGGAATTCTGGCCTGGTTGGTGGAGGTTGGGGAAAGTGTTGGCCTAATGTGGTTCTGTGTATGTTTTTTTGTGTGTATTTCATATCCTTTGCACTGTAGCACTGCAGCATTGCAGTTATCAATAGCACTTCCAGTTAGTTTTCCACTGAATTCTGTCTTTGCCATCCAATCCATGTGTGAAGTCTTCTTTAACTGCTTTGAGAGTAGTTTTAGAGTCTGTCTTCCTCCACTGCTTAAATGAAGACAAATTCTGGGCTCCCCATTCAGGAACTACTGAAGAGTGTCCAATGGAGAGCCACTATCAGATGATTACTGGACTGGAGCAGCACTCTTAGGAGGAAAGCTGAGAGAGCTGAAGCTATCTGGTGTGGAGAAGAGATTGAGAGGGAACCTCCTTAATGCTTATCAAATTTATTCATGGGTACTTCATATTCTACTGCTCAATTACTATCACTCCTCTAAACCCTAAATAACCACTTTATGATGTTCAGCTACTATGTAGCCTTCCTGGGCAGTGATATCACCACCACCACCACCATTCCATCAATACCCAGCCTGAACCTCCCTTGGCACAACTTGAGCTTGTTTCCTCTTGTCTTGTCACCCCTCACAGAATCACAGAATCACAGAATGTTAGAGGCTGGAATGGACCTCCAGAGACCATCAAGTCCAACCCCCCCTGCCAAAAGCAGGATCACACAGGATAGTCCACACAGGAATCTATCCAGGTGGGTTTTGAAGTTCTCCAGAGAAGGAGAGACAATTTTCTTGCTGCACCCCAGGATCCCATTGTCTCTCTTGGCCACAAGGACACATTGCTGTCCCATGCAGAACTTGCTGCCCACCAGCACTCCAAGGTCTTTCTCCATGGAGCTGCTTTCCAGCAGGGCAGCCCCCAACCTGTCCTGGTGCCTGCTGTTACACCTCCCCAGATGCAGGACCCTGACCTTGTCCTTATTGAAGTCCATGAGGTTTGCCTGCACTCAGCTCTCAGCCTGTCCAGCTCTGGTTGGATGTCAGCATAACCTGACAGGTGTCAGCCACTCCCAACTCAATTCCTCTCCTGCTTGCTATGCATCCATGCTAAAAAAATTAAAAAGTAAGTGTTTGTAGTATATTTAAACATGCCAACAAGCCTGAAAGACCAAAGAGATTCTTGCTGACAGACTGAGGCAAGACTTTAAGGGCATGGACATGATGTAAGTTCTTTTTCCATCTTTATCACTGCTCCTCCTCCTCTACTCTCCCCTGCTGAGACCTCATCTTGAGTACTGTGTTCAGTTTTGGGCTCCCCAGTTTAGCAGGGACAGGGATCTGCTGGAGAGGGTCCAGCAGAGGGCTATGAGGATGATTAGGGGACTGGAGCACTGCCTGGTGAGGAGAGGCTGAGGGACCTGGGGCTGTTCAGTCTACAGAGGAGAAGACTGAGAGGGGATCTGATCAATGTCTATCAATAGCTGAGGGCTGGAGGTCAGGTGGTAGGGGATAGGCTCTGCTCACTTGTGCCCTGGGATAGGACAAGGAGCAATGGATGTAAGCTGCAGCACAGGAGGTTCCACCTCAACACAAGGGGGAACTTCTTTACTGTGAGGGTTCCAGAGTCCTGGAAGAGGCTGCCCAGAGAGGTTGTGGAGTCTCCTTCTCTGGAGACTTTCAAGCCCTTGGACTCGATGATCTCTTTGGGTCCCTTCCAACCCTGACATCCTGTGATCTCCTATGAAACTATTTATTTTATTTTTTTTTATCTGCTTTAAATATCAATTTGCTTTGCTACATCCTTTTGAATAAAAATAAAACAAATGGAGGTTTTAATATTTACTAATTAGGTCAATTCTCAATGGATGCATTGCTTGAACAAAAAACTTAACTACTCCACAATAATTATTCAATGTATAGAGAGAAATTGCAGCTAAAAATCCATAAAATTCTAGGGTGATTACATAGCAGTGGAAATATTTAGGCTACGAAATTCAAGCTATAACTGGGTGTGTTTGTCACAATAAAACCACCACAGAGTTTGCTCAGTTTATTCTGTCTCTTTTTTACTCCCCCTCCCTCTGTTTTCAATCACTCCTCGTTCAGGCATAGGACTGTGGTGGGTTTAGGAATCACCCCCCCAAGATGAAATGGGACAATTACCCCCCCAAATAAATTGTCATACTAGCTCAGAGGGGTTTGGAAACAAAAATGAGGCTGTTCTGGGTTTTGTGGCATTTAGTTTATTTTTTGTTGTAGAATGACAGAACGGTAGGGGTTGGATGGGACCAGGAGGATGAGCAGAGGACTGGAGCTCCTCTGCTATGAGGACAGACTGAGAGTTGGGGTTGTGCAGTCTGGAGAAGAGAAGGCTCCCAGGAGACCTTCTTGTGGCCTTCCAGGATCTGAAGGGGGCTCCAAGAAAGCTGGGGAGGGACTTTTGAGGGTGTCAGGAAGCGATAGGACTGGGGGGAATGGAGCAAAACTAGAAGTGGGGAGATTCAGACTGGATGTTAGGAAGAAGTTGTTCCCCATGAGGGTGGGGAGAGACTGGCAGAGGTTGCCAGGGAGGTGGTGGAAGCTTCATCCTGGAGGTTTTTGCAGCCAGGCTGGATGTGGCTGTGAGCAACCTGCTGTAGAGTGAGGTGTCCCTGCCCATGGCAGGGGGGTTGGAACTGGATGCTCCTTGAGGTCCCTCCCAACCTTGACAATTCTATGATTCTATGATCCTATGACCTCTGGAGATGGAGTCCAATCCCCCTGCCAAGGCAGGTTCACCTAAAGAAGGTCACACAGGACCTTTTCCTATGCTTTTATTTCAGCTGAGATGCTGGCTGACAGAAAGCTGAGTAGGAATGGAATAAATATTGAGGGCCTCAGGTTGTGAGTGGGGCTTTCTCCCCACAGCACAGGAGAATCTGGGTACATATTTTATATGAGATTAAACATGAACCTTCAGTGCTGTTAACTGGTACATACCCCTTGACAAAGCTCTATGCACAGGTTTTCTGCTTCAGAAGCTTGCACCAGATGATCCTTGAGATCTCTTCCAAGCTGGGCTTCTACAATTGAGTGTGGCCAGCCAGCCAAGGGTGATTCTCTCCCCCCTACACTCTGCCCCAGTGAGACCACAACTGGAGTATTGTGTTCAGTTTGGGATTCCCAGTTCAAGAGGGACAGGGATATAAAAGAGAGTGTCCAATGGAGGCTCTGAGGATGCTGAAGGTACTGGAATATCTGACTGATAACGAAAGGCTGAGAGCCCTGGGGCTGGTCAGTGTGGAGAAGAGAAGCCTGAGATGAGATCTCATTGATGTTTACAAATATTTGAAGGGTGGGTGTCAAGAAGAAGGGGTCAGTAATATGTCCTGTAATAGGGTGAGGGGTGATGGATACAGAGTGGAACACAGGAAGTTCCACTTTAACATGAGGAAAAACTTCTTTCCTGTGAGTGTGCTGGAGCCCTGGAGCAGGCTGCCCAGAGAGGCTGTGGAGTCTCCTTCTCTGGAGACTTTCAAGACCTGTCTGGATGCATTCCTCTGTGGCCTGCCCTGGGTCATCCTGCTCTGGCAGGGGGGTTGGATGTGGTGATCTCCAGAGACCCCTTTCAACCCCTGCCATTGTGTGACTCCTATGGGAATAAAGTTAAGATATACTGGAGATGCAGAATTCCTTCATTTTTCAGCTCTGATAGAATGATAGAATCAGTCAAGGTTGGAAGGGACCATAAAGATCATCCAGTTCCAACCCCCCTGCCATGGCCAGGGACACCTCACACTACAGCAGGCTGCCCAGAGCCTCATCCAGCCTGGCTGCAAAAACCTCCAGGGATGGGACCTCAACCACCTCCCTGGACAACCCATTCCAGGCTCTCACCACTCTCATGGGGAACAACTTCTTCCTCATGTCCAGTCTGAATCTCCCCACTTCTAGTTTTGCTCCATTCCCCGCAGTCCTGTCACTACCTGATAGCCTAAAAAGTCCCTCCCCAGCTTTCTTGTAGCCCCCTTCAGATCCTGCAAGGCCACAAGAAGGTCACCTCAGAGCCTTCTCTTCTCCAGACTGAACAGCCCCAACTCTCTCAGTCTGTCCTCATAGCAGAGCAGCTCCAGCCCTCTGACCATCCTCATGGCCCTTCTCTGGACACCTTCAGCACCTCCAGATCCTTCCTGGAACAGAGGCTCCAGAACTGGACCCAGAGCTCCAGGTGTGGTCTGAGCAAAGTGGAGCAGAGGGGGAGAATCCCCTCCCTGGCCCTGCTGGCCACACTTCTCTTGCTGCAGCCCAGGCTCTGCTTGGCTCTCTGGGCTGCAAGTGCTAACTGCTGGCTCCTGGTGAGCTTCTCCTCCCCCAGCACCCCCAAGTTCCTCTCCTCAGGGCTGCTCTCCAGCCAGTCCCTGCCCAGCCTGGATTTGTGCTTGGGATTGCCTCGACCCAGCTGCAGGACCTTGCACTTGGTCTTGTTGATCCTCATGAGGTTGGCTTGTGGCCACCTCTGCAGCCTGTCCAGGTCCCTCTGGATGGATCCCTTCCCTCCAGCTGTCTGCTGCACCACACAGCTTGGTGTCATCAGCAAACTTGCTGAGGGTGCACTCAATGCCTCTGTCCATGTCACCAACAAAGATGTTGAACAAGCCTGGTCCCAGGACTGATCCCTGAGGGATAGATCCATCCTATGGAGCACGCTTCTGCTGCAGTTCTATGAGTTAAACTGGGAGCAGTACTCAGTGGTGCAGGTTAATGACATGCAGAATGTGGTGCTTATCCTTCTTTTTTTGCTGAGGAGATGCTGTATTACCCACAGGGCATTATTTTCTGCTGTATTCACACCTATTGATTTCCTCTGTCTCTAGCTAAATACACCTTGTAACACCAGCAGCCAATTTAGGAATGCACTTTATGTTTACAATGAGAATTCTGGTTTCATTTAGGACACCCTCAAAGGGTGTTTCTTGCCCTCCTCTCATTTGCAGTGACTTTTGTTGTTTTTGTGTAAGGAATACACTGATTTTTTTTTTCCAGTTTTGTTATGGGTTGCAAATGGATCCCCTCCCCAATCACTATTTTAGAATCTGCCCTGAAGAGCAAATTCACCACACAGAGAATTTGGAAGGGAAAATGGAATTGTAATTATGAAGGAAACTAAATAAAACACACAGGAGGGTTGTGCTGCCACTCAGCCAGACTGAGACAGGCTGAGAGCTGGGCAGGGAGAAATGGAAGGAAATTCAACAAGGGCAAGGGGAGAGGCTTGCAGCTGGGAAAGAACAACCTCATGGAGCAGGAGAGGTTGGGGACTGAGCTGCTGGAGAGCAGGGAAGGGGAAAAGGCCCTGGGGGTGCTGGGGGATGGGAGGTTGCCCATGAGCCAGCAATGTGCTCTGGTGGCCAAGAAGGCCAATGGCATCCTGGGGGGGATTAGAAGGGCTGTGGTCAGTAGGTGGAGAGAGGTTCTCCTCCCTCTCTACTCTGTCCTGCTGAGGCTACATCTGGAAGATTGTGTCCAGTTCTGGGCCCCTCAGGTCAAGAAGGACCTCAGGGAACTGCTTGAGAGAGTCCAGCACAGAGCTGTAGGAGTTGCAAGGGACCTCTGGAGATGGAGTTCAATCACCCTGCCAAAGCAGGATCACCCAGGACAGGTCACACAGGTTGGTGTCCAGGTGGGTTTTGAGTATCTCCAGAGAAGGAGACTCCACCACCTCTCTGGGCAGCCTGTGCCAGTGCTCTGGCACCCTAATATTAGAGAGGCTTCTCCTCATGTCTAGATGGCACTTCTTCTGTTGGAGTTTGTGCCTGTCACCCCTTGTCCTGGTACTGCCTATCACTCACTGCTTCCATCCACGTGATCAGCACTGATCAGCATTGATGAGATCCCCCTTCAGTTTTCTCTTCTGCAGACTAAAAAGCCCAAAATCTCTCAGTCTTTCTTCATCAGAGAGATATTCCACTCCCCTCACCACCTCTGTAGCCTTTTTCTGACCCTGAGCCCTTTCCAACCAAGTCCCTGGGTTTCTGGAAGCAGGGAGTGCAGAACTGGACACAGGGTTCCACCCGTGGTTGAACAGGGTTCTCATATTCATAATGCACTGGACAAGAATTATTTTTTTCCCCTGAAAATTCTTGATGCATTTGATTTTTCTGTACTAAAATAAAAATGAACAGTCCCAGGCATGAGGTCTTAGAGGTCTTTTCTAACCCAAACAATTCTATGGTCAACAGATGGTTGCATTGCTCTTGTTTTATTAGCTCTGTGTTATAGAATGAGCTTTCACACATCCAGTTTCTGTGGTTAGAAAAAGTTAAGTGATGCAACTACTGACACAAAAGATATAGGCTGTGTATATATGGGTGAGGAATGGCTTGAGACCAGTCTTGAGGAGAAGGCCTTGGGGTGTCACTTGATAATAAACTCCCCAGGAGCCAGCAATAGTCCCTGGCAGCCCAGCAGGCAGCTGTGTGCTGAGCTGCATCCAGAGCAGGGAGAGAGCAGCACAAGGAGGGGATTCTGCCCCTCTGCTCTGCTCTGCTCTGCTCTGCTCTGCTCTGCTCAGACCCCACCTGCAGCACTGAGTCCAACTGGGTGCCCCCAGCATAAGAAGGCCCTGGAACTGTTGGAGCAGGTCCAGGGGAGGCCATAAAGATGATCAGAGGGATGGAGAACCTCCCCTATGGGGACAGGCTGAGAGAGTTGGGGCTGTTCAGCCTGGAGAAGGCTCTGGGGAGACCTTTTAGCAGCCCTCCAGAATGCAAAGAGGACTTGCAAGAAAGCTGGGGAGGGACTTTGTGACAAGGGTTTGTAGTGACAGGACATGGAGCAATGGCTTTAAGCTGGAAGAGGGGAAATTGAGACTGGAGATTAGGAAGAAATTATTGACAGAGGGTGATGAGAAGCTGGAACAGGTTGCCCAGGGAGGTTGTGGCTGTCCCCTCCATGGAGCTCTTCTAAGCCAGATAGTCTGGAGCCTTGAGCAACCTGCTCCAGTGGAAGGTGTCACTGCACAAGGAAAAGGGTTGGGAACTAGATGGTCTTTGAGGTCCCTTCCAACCCCTGCCATTGTATGATTTTATATTTACAGATGTTATAGGTAAAGAAATTTGGATGCTATCTGTGAAGGGAAACTCTGAGTGTTTAAATCAGCCACTGGTCTGAGGAGAGCTGCAAGTTCTGTAGATCCAAGCCATGGTTTCTTATACCTTAGATGAGAAGCCTGACTGTCACTTGGTTGTCAGGTACACCTTAACACACATTTTCCAGTGAAAAATACGTTCAGCCTGTGAAATGCATCAATGCAGCACTAGATAAACAAATAAAGTAACACCAAATAGCCTTAAAAATGTTTTCTGGTCAGAAAACTATTTTCTACCTGTGTAGATTAGATATTAGGAAGAATTTATTTGTTGCAAGAGTGGTTAGGGATTGGAACAGGCTGCCCAGGGAGGTGGTGGAGTCCCCATCCCTGGAGGTGTTCAGGAAACTTGTGGGGCATGGTTTAGTGGTCATGGTGGGGTTGGGTTGATGGTTGGTCCCCATGATGTTGGAAGTCTTCTCCTACCAAAATGATTCTATGTTTCTATTATTCTAACAGCTGGCTTAAAAAGTTTCCTCTTTGGAGCATGCAGTTCCAGTTCAGCCAGGCTGCAGTGCAGGGAGTAGTAGAAGAGGAGAAAAAACAATATGAGACCTAATATTGAGACACACAAATTTCAGGATATTTATGGAATTTTTGTGCTGTATCTAACCATATAATACATAGTACCAGCAGGGGAAAAGGGCACAAGGGAGTTTGCCAGCATTTACCTTGGTTTTAAGAAGGGTTGTTTTCTATTATTATTATTATTATTATTATTATTATTATTATTATTATTATTATTATTATTATCGTTATTATTATTACTTAAATTTTCACCAAAGTCCTTTTTAATTATTTATTTCAACAAAATAAGAGGCTTTAGCAGAACACAAGAACCTGGAGCATTGTTATGTCATTACCAGATTAGTTAAAATGTTTAATTAAAAAAAAAATAATCTTTTAAACTACATTTTCCATTCCTCCTTCTCTTCCCTTTTAACCTTAGAGTCATGGAACCAGCATTTGCTCATCTTCTCCAATTGCTCATCTTGTCTCTAAGAGCAAAGAAAATAAAAGTTGCTGGCATCTCACTTCTGAAAGTACTTCTGAAAATACAGTTTCTCTCTAAAGAGAGTGAAATTAGCTCATGAACATGCTTCACCACACACAAGATATTTTGATTGTTAGGTAGTTCACAGAATCACAGAATCACAGAATCACAGACCTTGGAAAAGACCTCAGAGATCATCCAGTCCAACCTCTCACCCAGCACCATCCAATCACCTAACCCATGGCACTGAGTGCCTCATCCAGGCTGCTTTGAAACACTTCCAGGGATGGTGACTCCACCACCTCCCTGGGCAGCACATCCCAAGGGCCAATCTCTCTGTCTGGGAAGAATTTCTTACTCACATCCAGCCCAAACCTCCCCTGGCACAGCTTGAGACTGTGTCCTCTCCTTCTGTCCCTGCTTGCCTGGGAGCAGAGCCCAACCCCCACCTGGCTACAACCTCCCTTCAGGCAGTTGTAGAGAGCAATGAGGTCTGCCCTGAGCCTCCTCTTCTCCAGGCTAAACACCCCCAGCTCCCTCAGCCTCTCCTCACAGGGCTGTGCTCCAGACCCCTCCCCAGCCTTGCTGCCCTTCTCTGGACACCTGCCAGCATCTCAACATCTTGCTGAAACTCAGGAGCCCACAACTGGACACAGCACTCAAGGTGTGGCCTAAGCAGTGCTGAGCACAGGGCAGAATGACTTCCCTGCTCCTGCTGGCCATTTCCTCAGTTTCCTGAGGCTATTTCCTCTTGTCCTGTCATTAGTTACTTGGGAGAAGAGGCCATCAGCAGCCTCACTCCAACCTCCTCTGTGGCAGCTCTCTACCAGGACACCATACCTTCTTCATGCATTATTGTGTTTACTCAAATGACAACCCTGTTAAAATTCCAAGTGTGGAGGAGTCTCTAATCATCAGTTCATGCCTGCCCAATTAGGATGTTCTCATTACTATAATTAGTCCCTATCCTGAAGAGGTAATACATTGATCTGTATTACTTCTATGTTAAGCCCTGAACTGCTGCCCTTCCCGAGATGAAGATCTATCAGCAATGAAAGGCTAGGAATTAAAAGCTGATTGAAGAGCCTGCAGGTTCTGCATGTAATTTTATTAGCAGAAGGGGTTTGTATTACTATTATCCTACTGTTATTGTAGCTTTCATCCCCACAACCTGCTCTGCTCCTGTACCAAATTAATATTTCATCATGTCTGTTTCATATGGTGCAGAGAAGCTGGGCAGGGACTGGCTGGAGAGCAGCCCTGAGGAGAGGGACTTGGGGGTGCTGGTGGAAGAGAAGCTCACCAGGAGCCAGCAGTGAGCACTTGCAGCCCAGAGAGCCAAGCAGAGCCTGGGCTGCAGCAAGAGAAGTGTGGCCAGCAGGGCCAGGGAGGGGATTCTCCCCCTCTGCTCCACTCTGCTCAGACCACACCTGGAGCTCTGGGTCCAGTTCTGGAGCCTCTGTTACAAGAGGGATATGGACATGCTGGAAGGTGTCCAGAGAAGGGCCACCAGGATGATCAGAGGGCTGG
The DNA here is from genome assembly GCF_027791375.1 of Indicator indicator. NCBI lineage: Eukaryota > Metazoa > Chordata > Aves > Piciformes > Indicatoridae > Indicator > Indicator indicator. Next base: position 16,124,808 of record NC_072013.1, on the reverse strand, counting down.
AGCTGCTCTGCTATGAGGAGAGGCTGAGAGAGTTGGGGCTGTTCAGTCTGGAGAAGAGAAGGCTCTGTGGTGACCTTCCTGTGGCCTTCCAGTATCTGAAGGAGGCTCCAAGAAAGCTGGGGAGGGACTTTTGAGGATCTCAGGTAGTGACAGGACTGGGGGGAATGGAATAAACCTGTAAGTGGGGAGATTCAGACTGGACATGAGGAAGAAGTTGTTCCCCATGAGAGTGGTGAGAGCCTGGAATGGGTTGTCCAGGGAGGTGGTTGAGGCTCCATCCCTGGAGGTGTTTGCAGCCAGGCTGCATGAGGCTCTGGCCAGCCTGATGTAGTGTGAGGTGTCCCTGCCCATGGCAGGGGGGTTGGAACTGGATGATCCTTGTGGTCCCTTCCAACCCTGACTGATTCTATGATTCTGTGATTTTTCTGTCCTAGTTAAAATGAGAATCATAGAGTTATAGAATTGTTTAGGTTGGAAAAGATCTCTAAGATTATTGAGTCCAACCATCAACCAAAGACCACTATGGTCATTAACCCTGTCCCCAAGTGCCATGGCCACACATTTCTTGAACACCTCCAGGGATGGGGACTCCACCACCTCCCTGGGGAGCCTGTTCCAATCCCTGACCACTCTTGTAACAAAGAAATTGTTCCTAATCTCCAACCTAACCCTCCCCAGCACAATTTCAGGCCTTTTCCTCTCATTCTATCACCTGATACAAGGGAGGAGAACCCAACCCCCACCTCAGTGCAACCTCCTCTCAGGCAGTTGCAGAGAGCAATGAAATCAGAACATTTACTGTACTATGGAATAAATCCTTTTCCTAACTGAATAGAACACAACTACCAACCATAATTCCTCTCAGTAAGAGCAGCCTGTATAATAGGTGTCCGCTAGAATAAAGAATAAAACAAGAAGTCTAGAATTGGTATTTAAACTTGAAATAATAATTCTGCTCTCTGAAAAGGAACACTGCCACCCCCTGTGGCAATGAGAATCTCAGAATCACAGAATTGTTTGGGCTGGAAAAGACCTTTAAGATCATTTAGCCCAACTTTTATTTAATTCTTCCAAGGCAGGAGCTAAACCACATCCCTCAGCACCACATCTCTGCCTCTCTGAAAAAACCTCCAGGGATGTGGATTCAACCACCTCTCTAGGGAGCCTGTTCCAGTGGTTGAAAACCCTTCCAGTAAAGAAGTTTCTTCTAACATCCAACCTAAACCTGCCCTGGTGCAACTTGAGGCAGCTTGCAAATGGATAGCTAGAGATTCTAAGACATAGAAAAGCTTCTGTGTCTTCCCCATGCTCTCTTAGAAGCAGTAGAGAAAAGTCACCAAAGGAAAGCAACTCAGCTCAGAGACTGGAAGTAAAGAAAAGATTAAGCTGACAGTATGTACAGAAAATTCCATGAGAAAGAAGCAGAAGTTAGGTTTTATCTTGGACCTATTCTGTGTCAAGAGGATGGTGGATGTCAAAGATGGGAGCAGACTCATTTCAGTGGTGGCCAGTGACAGGACGAGGGGCAGCAGGCACAAACTAGAACCCAGGAGGCTCCATCTCAAATGTGGGACAAGTTCTTTGGTGTGAGTTGTGCAGCCTGGGATCAGGCTGCCTAGAGAGGTGGTGGAGTCTTCTCTGGAGAGATTCCAAACCCAGTTGGCCACGTGTTACAGTGTGAGAGCTGAAATCCCCCTCCCTCACTGACAATAACCAGGCTAGCTGGGTCAGGAAGCCAATGAAGCTGTATTTACACATGATGAAATACAATGAATCTGTACAAATAGACACTAGTCACAACATTTACAAATAGGTACAATCAACACAAAAGCACAACCAAGCCCCCTTTGGGCTCCCCAAAAGAGAGAGAGGGGTGTGTGCTTCTTTTCCCTCCCCCTCTCAGAGCGGGCAAAAGGGAAGGAAGCCAAGAAGCAGAGAGAGGTTTGTTAGACTCAGCTTGTCAAGGTCAATATGTGGGGGTGAGGGTTACCTTCAGCCAGAGAAGAGAAGGAGCAGGCAGACAGAGAGAAGATGGTAGGGTCAGTGGTTGGACTTGGTGACCCTGAGGGTCTTTTCCAACCTGAGTGTTTCTGTGATTCTGATTCTGTGACTGGGAGAGTGCCTGACTCCTTGACCTTGTTTTGAGTAGTGGTCCTCAAACATTTCTCTCTCTCCAATGGAAGTGTTTAGAGCAATCCTTATTTTGCTTTCTTACACCCAAGAGTGATCTATTCACTTTCTTTTACTTTCTCTGCTCGACCTCTGTGAAGAAAAACCAAAAAGACAGTCTTCTTAAAATCATCACACCATGGTGATCCTGGGCAAGCTGCTGAGGGTGAGGCTGCTCTAGCAGGCAGGTTGAAATCCATGATCTCCAGAGACCCCACAGTGCTGGCATTCTGTGATGAACATCTGACAAGTTAAGATCATGCTGTGGAAGCTACAAGAAGTCCAAAGCAGTTAAAAGAGTTGATCTTCTAGGATTGACTGTACTTTTGAGCAGAGCCTGCACTAAACACATGTATATATGTTTCTGTTGTCTTTGATTAGTGACTAGATGCTCCTGTGAGGTTAATGATGGGGATATCATCAGCTGGATGTGCCATGCAGAGTTCTGCAGAACATTCAGTGCAAGGGAAAGGGCCTAGAAAGGCTCCACCTGGAATATTGCATCCAGTTCTGGGCTCCCCAGTTCAAGAGGGACAGGGATGTGCTGGAGAGAGTCCAAGGAAGGGATCCAAGGATGCTGAAGGGACTGCAGCACTGCCTGGGGAGGAGAGGCTGAGAGCCCTGGGGCTGTTCAGTCTGCAGAGGAGAAGACTGAGAGGGGATCTGATCAATGTCTATCAATAGCTGAGGGCTGGGGGTCAAGAAGGAAGGGACAGGGACAGGCTCTGCTCACTTGTGCCCTGGGATAGGACAAGGGGCAATGGATGGAAGCTCCAGCACAGGAGGTTCCACCTCAACATGAGGAAGAACTTCTTGACTGTGAGGGTCCCAGAGCCCTGGAGCAGACTGCCCAGAGAGGTTGTGGAGTCTCCTTCTGTGGAGCCTTTGCAGTCCTGTCTGGATGTGTTCCTGTGTGACCTGTGCTGGATTCTCCGGTCCTGCTGTGGCAGGGAGGTTGGACTGGAAGATCTTTGAGGGTCCCTTCCAACCCCTAACATCCTATGAGCTGTGATCAAATATGGAAGAGAAGTTCAACAGAGAAATTCAAATTCTTTTCACTTAGAGCGACAGGGGGTAGGATTCTCTCTTGAGTCGAAGAATCATCAGGGTTAAAAATGTTGCAAAACAAATTTTTTCCTCCCTACTGAATTGATTTATTTATTTTTTTTAAATTACTTGCCTGCTCCAGCGTTGTTGTTGTTGTTGTTCTTTAATGCTGGGATAGTAGGAAAGCATTCAGAGTGCTTTCATAATTGCTGCAAATTGCAGGCTGTGCTGAGAGACTGCCATGCTAGTGATATCTGGGTAATTAGTGAACAACAATCTGAAATGCACTAAGTCCAATTGTATATTTCTGGTTGGGAGGGAACAAAATAAACACAGATTTTTTTTAGTTCTGCAGGGAAGTACTGACAAGTCTCTGAATAATGTAGGAGCTGGGGTTTAAATTGACATGTTTGATACCTGGCTGGGTGTTCTGTTGAATATTTTTACCAGTGCAAGTAAGAAGAAAAACAAAAGTTAAAGATAGGAAGGATATTAAGGGTCTGGAGAGTGTCCAGAGAAGGGCAGTGAGGATGGAGAAGAGGAGGCTGAGGGAGACCTCATTGCTCTCTGCAGCTCCCTGAAGGGAGGTTGGAGTGAGAAGGGGGCAGCCTCTGCTCCTTGGTGGCAAGAGACAGGAGCAGAGGAAATGGTGCCAAGGTGAAGCAGGGGAGGTTCAGGCTGGATGCTAGGAACTATTTCTTGCCAGAGAGGCTTCTCAGCCATTGGAAAGGTCTGCCCAGGGCAGTGCTGGAGTCACCATTCCTGGAGGTGTTCCAGCAGCTGTGGAGCTGGAGCTTAGGGACATGGTTTGGTGTTGACTCTGCAGGGCTGGGTGGAAGGTTGGACTGGATGAGCTTGGAGGTCTCTTCCAACCAGATACATTCTGTGATTCTGTGAGATAAGGATCACAGGGTCACAGGATGTCAGGGGTTGGAAGGGACCCAAAGAGATCATTGAGTCCAAGCCCCCTGCCACAGCAGGACCATAGAATCCAGCTCAGGTCACACAGGAACACATCCAGATGGGTCTTGAAAGTCTCCAGAGAAGGAGACTCCACAACCTCTCTGGGCAGCCTGCTCCAGGGCTCTGTGACCCTTGTGTTGAGGTGGAACCTCCTGTGCTGCAGTTTCCATCCATTGCCCCTTGTCCTATCCCAGGGCACAAGTGAGCAGAGGCTGTCCCTTTCTCCTCCCTCCTGACCCCCAGCCCTCAGCTATTGATAGACATTGATCAGATCCCTCTCAGTCTTCTCTTTTCCAGACTGAACAGCCCCAGGGCTCTCAGCCTCTCCTCCCCAGGCAGTGCTCCAGTCCCCTAATCATCCTCATAGCCCTCTGCTGGACTCTCTCCAGCAGGTCCCTGTCCCTCCTAAACTGGGGAGCCCGAAACTGAACACAGTACTCAAGATGAGGTCTCAGCAGGGCAGAGCAGAGGGGGAGGAGAACCTTCCTGGATCACACTCTGCTGAATGCAGCCCAGGACCCCATTGGCCTTCTTGGCCACCAGGGCACATTGCTGTCCCATGCAGAACTTGTTGCCCACCAGCACTCCCAGCTCCTTCTCCTTGGGGCTTCTCTCCAGGTAAGAGTTACCTTACATACCTTGCCTTGGTAGGAAGCAACACCTTGTTCTCTGCCAGCTCAGAACCATTAACATGCTGCAAGTATTTGATAAAGGCATCTTTAGGAATGTCTTTCCTTACATTTTAATACACAACTTGCCTATAGCCTTATGGAAGGAAGAAGAAAAGGCGCCAAACTCTCTTATATAAGAGCAAACCTATGAACAGAAGAATGAAACAACCCCTGTGGGAACATTTGCCTGGGTAGGACATCACAAAAGGCACAGCAAAAGGAAACTTAGAACTGTAACTGAAGAATTCTATAGCTGTGAACAGCAAACCTCTATGAAGAAACACAACACTGAGATTTTCTACAAAGACAGTTAAAAATACTTCATTATTTCCTTTATGCCTTGGTTTGATGTATCTTGACCTTTTAGGGTATAATATAACATAGAATTTAGAAACAAAAAGGGTTTTCAAAAGAAAAATTGGAATTATAGAGTCATAGAAGAGTTTAGGTGGGAAGGGACCTCCAAAGCTCATCCAGTCCAACCCCTCTGCATTCAGCAGGGACATCCCCAACTAGATCAGGTTGCCCACAGCCCTGTCCAGCCTCACCTTGAAGATCTCCAGGGATGGAGCCTCAACCACCTCCCTGGGCAACCTGTTCCAGTGTTCCACCACCCTCATGGTGCAGAACTTGTTTCAAACTAGAATTGATTCTGGAATGACAAAACACCTTCCTTATGGAGCATTGCTTCCCAGAAATAGTTTAATGTTATTCTTCTTAGAGTCTTAAAATTTGTTAAAGAAACCAACCAACCAACCAAACAAAAACCCACACCCCCAAAAAAGAAAAACATTCTAGAGAAAAAAAAATAATTTCAGGAAGCTTTTACTGGGGAAAAAAATATATGTATTGCTTTATTGTCCTGATAGATCTGTAACAAAACACTTGAGTACCTCCAAGACAGGTTTCCATATAGTACATCTAGAAAAAAAAAAGATTGTGCTTAATGGAATTTTTTCATGCAAACACAGGAGTGGTGGAATAATTCCATGGAAACACAGGGGAAAAAAAAATCCATTTTTAGACACACATGCCAAAAATAACTTAGCAGTTTGCTGTCTTTACAAGACTTGAACATTGACCTCCAGAGATGATTGAGTGCAACCCCCCTGCCAGAGCAGGGTCACCCAGGGCAGGTCACACAGGAATGCAGCCAGGTGTGTCCTGAAAGGCTCTAGAGAAGGAGACTCCACAAGCTCTCTGGGCAGCCTGCTCCAGAGCTCTATCACTCTCACAGCAAGGAAGTTTTTCTCCACATTGAGGTGGAACTTGCTGGGTTCCAGTTTGTGTGCAATGTGATGCCTATCAGAAGACACCACGGAAAAGAGCCTGGCCTGTTCTTGCCCCCCACCCTTCAGATGTTTCTAAACACTAATGGGATCTGCACTCAGTCTTCTCTGCAGACTTAACACCCCCAGGGCTCTCACCCTTTCCTCATCAGGCAGTACTCCAATCCATTCAGCATCCTTGTAGCCTTTGCTGGGCTCCTCCAGTAGTTCCCTGTCCCTCATGAACTAGGGAACCCAGAACTGGACACAATACTGTGATTAATGTGATTAAAAACTGTATTTCATTGAGTTCTTGCCTCACATGAAAATAAAATTACTCAAAAGGGACAGAAGTATAGAATCATAGAAACATTAATGTTAGGAAAGACCTCTGAGAACATCAAGTCCAACTGTCAACACAACCCCACCATGCCTGGTAAAACATGTCCCCAGCTGCAACTTCTACACATGGTTAGGGTAGATTGGGACTGGAGATCAGGAAGAAATTCTTTCCAGTGAGGGTGGTGAGACACTGGCACAGGTTGCTCATGGAGGTTGTGGATGTCCCCTCTCTGGAGGTGTTCCAAGCCAAGTTGGATGAGGCCTTGAGCAACCTGGGCTGGTGGGAGGTGTCCCTGCCCATGGCAGGGAGGTTGGAACTGGATGAGCTTTAAGGTCTCTTCCAACCCAACCTGTTCTACAAATATCAGACATGACAAAGATAGCAGCAAGGCAATAGTGTAACCTGTAGCAACATAAAACCAGCTGCAAATATGCCTTTGTCAGACTGCAGCCTGCCATAATGGGACTAAAGATGATATTTATGATTAGCTCTGCAGTTATGCCATAGAGAAATCTGTGTAGTCACCCTTCTACATCTATTCCTCCAGATTTTTTATTCTGTGGTATCATAACTACTATGGCATCCAGTTCTGGGTTCTTCTCCCCCTCGACTCTGCCCTGATGAGACCTCACCTGGAATATTGCACCCAGTTCTGGGCTCCCCAGTTCAAGAGAGGGACAGGGATCTCCTGGAGAGAGCCCAAGGGAGGGCTCCAAGGATGCTGAAGGGACTGCAGCACTGCCTGGGGAGGAGAGGCTGAGAGCTCTGGGGCTGTTCAGTCTGCAGAGGAGAAGACTGAGAGGGGATCTAATCAATGTCTATCAATAGCTGAGGGCTGGGGTTCAGGAAGGAAGGGACAGGGACAGGCTCTGCTCACTTGTGCCCTGGCATAGGACAAGGAGCAATGGATGGAAACTGCAGCACAGGAGATTCCACCTCAACATGAGGAAGAACTTCTTCACTGTGAGGGTCCCAGAGCCCTGGAGCAGGCTGCCCAGAGAGGTTGTGGAGTCTCCTTCTGTGGAGCCTTTGCAGCCCTGTCTGGATGTGTTCCTGTGTGACCTGTACTGGATTCTCTGGTCCTGCTGTGGCAGAGGGGTTGGACTGGAAGATCTCCAGAGGTCCATTCCAACCCCTAACATCCTGTGAGCTGTGATCCCCAACTCTGTCTTGTTTTGCAGGTGGAAGAGTGCATTGTGGACTGAATTCTTTACAGTGATGACCACAATGCCATGGAGGAGGGACGTGGTGAGCCGTGGCTGTCAGTGGCTGTGCTGCTCTTCTTGCAGCCTCTGGTCCCTCCTGTGGTAGCTCCTCTCTCCTACCTGTGTGCTGTCAGTTCATTACCATTTCAAAAGACATGAGTAGATGCCCTTTGTGCCCCTGGGAGCAACTCTCTGCAGAAGTAATTCCATTAATAGAACAGATTCTCCATGACTTTGTTTTCATTTTCAGCGTGGATAATTATATTTAAAAAATGACAGCAATAAAAGAGGAAGAAGAATCATTTTATGTGGCTAAAAGTGCAGCTTAGTCACAAATGAAAAGCATCATATTCAATGCACAGGTGGATAAAAGCAGTGCTTATTGCTTCCTTTATTATGCTTTAAATAATTTATCAGCTCTGCCTCCTATTTATTGATTCTCCAAGCGAGCAGGAGGATAAGGAATTGAAAATATTTGATTCACTTTCCTCCAGTTTTTATCAAGTTCAGGATGTAGAATTGATTCCTAATTTCAAAGCCTGAAAGCAAATGATGCTTGTTCCTTCTTTCTTTGGAGGATGTCAATAGCTTTGCTGAGGAAGCCTGGACTTTTTCAGAAGGTAAACTGTTTTTCAGGTCAGATGTGGATGTTTTGCCATCTTTTAGACTAAGCTCAGTCTTCAGCAGCCTTATGAATAGATTCTGCCACAGCAGGCACAGTATTGCAATTGCAAATCATGATCCTTTCTGGATTGTAAAATAGAAATTTTGTGGCTTTGTCTCTGCCCTTGAGCTAGCTCAGTATCAGTTCCCAAACCAGGAGTGACAGGAAGATGGAACAAAGTATTAAAAAACTCTACAAACCACAAAAATTATTCCCACATTACCTACATTTTCTGACAAGGAACTACTGGAGAGATGCCAACAGAAAGCCACTAAGGTTCTGAGGAAACTGGAGCATCTCTGATAAGGAAAGGTTGAGAGACCTGGGGCTGTTTAGCATGGAGGAGGAGGAGGGCAGACTGAGGGAGGATATCTCATTAGTGCTGATCAATATCTAAAGGGAGAATGTCACAGAATCACAGAAACATTCAGGTTGGAAGAGACCCTCAGGGTCACCAAGCCCAACCCAGAACCCTGCTCTACAAGGCTCACCCTTAAACCAGAGCCCCAAGCACCACATCCAAACCACCTTGAAACACAGCCAGGGCTGGGGACTCCACCACCTCCCTGGGCAGCACATTCCAATCCATGACCACTCTTGCCCTGAACAATTTTTTCCTGCTGTCTAAACCTACCCAGTCACATCTTGAGGCCATTCCCTCTTGTTCCATCACTAATTACCTGTGAGAAGAGACCAGCACCAACCTCTCCACAACCTCCTTTCAGGAAGCTGTAGGGAGCCATGAGGTCTCCCCTCAGCCTCCTCTATTCCAAAGTATGTCAGGAGGATGGAGCCAGACTCTTTTTAGTGGTGCACAGCAGCAGGACAAGGGGCAGTGGACACAAACCACAACACAGGAGGTACTATGCAAGCATAAGGAAACAAAATTCTTCACTTTGAGAGTGCTGGAGCACTGGGCCAGGCTGTCCAGAGACGTGGAGGCATTCAGAACCTGTCTGGATGACTTTCTGTGGGATTTACTCTGGATGATCTTGCTCTGGCAGATGGGTTGGACTAGATGATTTTCAGAGGTCCCTTCCAACCTGCTGTAGTTTAAAGCTAAGTGCCTTAGCTCAGTGTCCTTACTGTAAAGAAGAATAGGAACTTCCTGGAGATAACCTGAGTGAAAACTAAATTAAATTGGCCGTTGGATACAAAATGAAAATGATGAAATCTCTATATAATTCTATTGGTTTGCTAATCAGGATCAAAGTTAGCTGCATAAACAATTCTCTCTCTTTTTGCTCCTTCTCTCTGTGATCTCTGCTTTTGCATTGCACCCTTAGCTCTTTCCTGACCTTCTGCTGGTGCATTTGTGAGGTACTAGAAAGGAAAGGAGGGGGAGGGGGAAAGGGGATTTTGTGAGCAGCCCCCTGGACTGTCCAGAGGGGTCTGGGAACAACTCAAGGGGGCCCTTGTGTTGTGGTTTAGTAGTCATGAGGTCTTGGGTGACAGGTTGGACTTTGATGATCCTTGAGGTCTTTTCCAACCTTATTGATTCTGTGATTCTGTATAGATACGTATATATAGATATTTTATCCATATTCATTGCATTTTATGTATCTAGATGTTGCTTGCTTTGTCACTAGAGCTTTGTTCTGCTTCCAAACCTTCTGAGCTAGCCTGGTGATGTATTCTGGGGGTAATTCCCCTATTTGTTGGGGAGTTGTTGATTCTGTGATTCTGTATAGATAAGCATATATAGATATTTTGTCCATATTCATTGCATTTTACATGTCTAGATGTTGCTTGCTTTGTCACTAGAGCTTCATTCTGCTTCCAAACCTTCTGAGCTAGCCTGGTGACTTATTCTGGGGGTAATCCCCCATTTGTTGAGGGGTAATTTCAACCTGCCACACAACCCCTGCCATTCTGTGATTCTGCATTTGACCCTTTCTTGGCTTTCAGCATCATACTCTGCCCATACAGAGGACAAGCCTGATGTAGTGCTGCAGAAGAGATGAGATAGATCTCACCATTCTCTGTTCCCCTCAGCAGCCAATTTATCAGGTTACTGTCTGCAGGAGCTGGGCATTAAACTAACTTATCCTCTTCAAAATTGCATTCCAGTGATGATACAGTCTCTGTTTATGTTTAAGCATCCTGTCTCTCTGAGTGAAAAAAAACACTTTTGCTGCCACAAAACTGCAAGCTTTTGCCTTGGAAAGGCAGGAGTGATGGACTAATTCCCATGTAAACACAGGGAAAAAAAACACTTTTAGAGACACATGGCAAAAATAAGGTGTCAGGTTGCCTCTCTCTACAAGATTTGAACATTGCTATAACAGAAAAAAATTACCCTACTAGCTGTGGGAAGTGCCTTGCTCTTACTAAGGCCTATGAAAGTTTCAGGTGTTGACCCAAGTCTTTGGATTGTATACATTGATTGTGTTGATTGTGAAGGAACTACCCTGACTTAACACTAGCCGGAGCAAGGAGAACCATAGAATCATAGAATGGTAGGGGTTGGAAGGGACATCCAGAGATGGTTGAGTGCAACCCCCCTGCTTTGGAGCAGAATCACCCAGGAATGCATCCAGGTGTGTCCTGAAAGGCTCCAGAGAAGGGAGACTCCACAATCTCTTTGGGCAGCCTGCTCCATGGCTCACAGCAAGGAAGTCTTTCCAGATGTTGAGGTGGAACTTGCTGTGTTCCAGTTTGTGCACAATGTGATGTCTACTCCAGGACATCACTGAAAAGAGCCTGGCCTATTCCTCTTGCCCCCTGCCCTTCAGATATTTCTAAACACTAATAAGATCTCCTCTCAACCTTCTCCTCTCCAGACTGAACAGCCCCAGAGAGGAACATCCTCATCAGAGTGATGTTCGAGTGCCTTCAGCAGCCTTGTGGCCTCTGCTGGACAGCAATTCCCTGTCCCTCATGAACTGGGGAGCCCAGAACTGGACACAATACTCCAGATGTGATCTCACTAGGACATAGTAGAGAGGAAGGAGAAACTCCCTCAATCTGCTGGCCCCAGGATCCCATTGGCCTTCTTGGCCACAAGGGCACATTGCTGTCCCATGGGTAGCCTGTTGTCTGCCAGGACTCCAAGGTCCTGCTCCACAGAGCTGCTTTCCAGCATCTCAACCCCTAATCTGTATTGGTGCATGGGGTTTTTCCTTGCCAGGTGCAGGACTGTACACCACAAGTTCCTCAAGAGTGGAGTCAATCTGAATGATCCTAAGGGAAATGGGAAATCATCAGCAAGGGCTGAATTTTTTTTCTGATGGGGTCACAGTTTCCCAAACTGACAGAATAATTGCTGCTCCCCTCACAGGTATACTGAGAAGAGGTTTAGTTATCTTCTGCAGAAGTGTGGAAGCCTCCTGCTGTGTTCTGCCTATATCAGCATAATCAGAATAACAGAAACAAACAGGTAGCAATACGACAGTTTGCTCAGACTGGAGAAAACACAACCCAGATTCAGAGGATAAAGTCTTGGTAAGCCCAATACAGTTCTGCATCTGCTCAGAACTGACTTTGACAACAGCAGGCTCAGGCATCATCTGAGCCAAGTTTACACCTGGAAGACCTGAAGCTGAAAAGTGGCTTAGTTTTAAGCCGTATCATTGCTCCCCCAACACTGCAAATTGCAGCTCTGTGCATGGAGTGCCAATTTAGCTTCAAAGCAAGCAGGTAGCACATCAAAAGCAGTGTAGCCATAGCAGCAGAGCACTTGGCACAGGAAAAGTCATCCTGGTAAGCAGCTTATTTCAAGGTAAGGAAAACACAAGGAAGACTCTCCCTGCTACTGTACAATCCACCAAGGAGATGCTCCTCAGACCCAGTCTATATTCTACCTAAAATTGTTTTCTGAAGGACTAGGGCTCTGATGAATTGCAGCAGCTGGTCAGTGCTGCTGAGCCAGCATCCCACATCATCCTTACTGATGAAGGCTGTGACCTCTTTGTGACATCTGCTAGGTCATACTCTTGACATGCTTTGCACTGGGCAAAGTTGGGACCACTTGCCCCATTCAGAGTTAACATTCCCCTTCCTGGAACCTTTTAATAGGGAGCAAAATATTTCTTCTGAAAAACAAAACCAAAAAACCCCAGCAAGAACAAAACCACCCAAGCAGACAAACAATAATTTTCATCACCTCCCTGGACATCTTTACCATAATGGCATTGGAAAAAAAATAATCAATGTCTAAGTAGTCCTCGTCTTTCCTTGACCAGAATCATAGAATTGTCAGGGTTGGGAGGGACCTCAAGACTCATCCAGTTCCAACCCCCCTACCATGGGCAGGGACACCTCACACTACAGCAGGTTGCTCACAGCCACATCCAGCATGGCTGCAAAAACCTCCAGGGATGAGGCTTCCACCACCTCCCTGGGCAACCTCTGCCAGTCTCTCACCACCCTCCTGGGGAACATTTCTAGTTTTGCTCCATTCCCCTGCCAGACCTATCATTCCCTGACACCCTCAAAAGTCCCTCCCCAGCTTTCTTGGAGCCCCCTTCAGATACTGCAAGGCCACAAGAAGGTCTCCTCGGAGCCTTCTCTTCTCCAGACTGCACAACCCCAACTCTCTCAGTCTGTCTCCAGAGCAGAGCAGCTCCAGCCCTTTGCTCATCCTCATGGCCCTTCTCTGGTCACCTTCCAGCACCTCCAGATCCTTCCTGGAACAGAGGCTCCAGAACTGGACCCAGAGCTCCAGGTGTGGTCTGAGCAGAGTGGAGCAGAGGGGGAGAATCCCTTCCCTGGCCCTGATGGCCACACTTCTCCTGATGCAGCCCAGGATAAGAAGTAAGCCTGACCCCACAAAGCTTTTCTGCTATCTGCCCCTGTTCCCTAAAAATTCAGCTTCTTTAGATCACAGAGAAGAACAAAATAAGCCATAAAGCAGCCAAAAAGATTCTCTCTTATTATGAGCACTATGAAAAAAAGACACAAAGCAGCTCTCCTAGATGCTCCTCACTGAAAGGATGTTGAAGATTGATCCAAAACCAGAGAAGTAATTTTACCTTTTCTACTACCAACCATCCTTAAATGTCAGCTCCTGATCTTTTCTGCCTTGCTTTTCTGTTTCATGATAGCACTTTTCAAATTTATTGTGATGTCATCCCATGGGATGCTCCACCCCTGGAAGTCTTAAGTCCAGGTTGGATGGGGCTTTAAGCAACCTGGTCTAGTGGAAAGTATCCCTGCCCATGGTAGGGGGTGTTGGAATTGGGTGATCTTTAAGGTCCCCTCCAACTCACACCACTCTATGATTCTGTGATGACTTTTCTGTCTAGGTGAGTGAGCATGTAGTTATTCCTGAGACAGCCAAGACTGAAGATATTTAGGGGAAGCTCAGAGTGTATTGTCTGGAAGATCACAGAGAAGAATTCACAACATAAGAAAATAAAGTTTTCACAGTTTTTATTTTTTTTTTTCATGTTGCTAAGCATCATGTTTGGAGCCTTTGATGTAAATCTGATATTTTCCATTGTAATTATGTGGATCTTGTTCTTCTTTCTCCTTCTTATGTGAAAAGACTAAAAAGCAAGTAAATAAAAACTGCATCTATCATGTATATGGAGACAGGCTGAGGGAGCTGGGGGTGTTCAGCCTGGAGAGGAGAAGGCTCCAGGGAGACCTAAGAGCAGCCTACTAGGACGTGAAGGGGGCTACAGGAAGGCTGCAGAGAGACTGTTTGCAAAGGCCTGCAGGGACAGGATGAGGGACAATGGCTTAAAATATAGCAGAGCAGATTGAGATTGGATGTGAGGAACAAGTTCTGCACCATGAGGGTAGTGGAACACTGGAACAGGTTGCCCAAGGAGGTGATTGAGGTCCCCATCCCTGGAGATCTTGCAGGTGAGGCTGGACAGGGCTGTGGGCAACCTGATCTAGTTGGGGATGTCCCTGCTGAGTGCAGAGGAGTTGGACTGGATGAGCTTTGGAGGTCCCTTCCATCCCACTCTGTGATTCCATGATCCTCAGAGGTTGCAAAGTCCCTGATGATAGGTACAGACTGCTAGCAGAGCAGTAAATTTTAACTTCGAAGTGGATTTCCTATTCTGCAGTCTTTCCCTAGATACACTGCCTACATGAGAAAGGGAAAAAAAAAAAAAAAAACACAACACCAAAACCAAAACCAAACCAAAAAAGTTTGGGAAGGAAACCACAGCTGTGTCTTTTTATTAGGGACAATCCATTTTTTATTGCAATTGGCTGAAAAGGGAAGTAAAAGCAGCTTCCTAGCACTAGCCAGGCTGCAAGCTCATAAAAAAGTCAATCCTCCTGACACAGTTTTTAAAGCAGCTTTTCATTTTGTTTAATAAAAAGCTGATTTTTTTATAAAGCCTTCCAGGCTTAAAAAGCAGAGGCAGTTTTTATTACTGAATCAGAGGGTTGGGGTTTTTTTTAAAGTTAATGAATTTTTACAAGACTTAACCTTTTTCCCAAGACTTTAATTATTCCTTGATGTCAGTACCATGTTGCTTGCCTGTTTACTTATAGAGTGAATTATCAACAAATAATATTTGAGGAGCTTTCCCTGATAATTAAAACAAATTCAGACATGGGCATTAATTTATTTGAACAAGATTATGGCTGTCTTTTTTAATTATTATTTTTTCCTGGTGATAGCATCTTGGGAAGCATAAAACCTTCTAAATTAAGTTCTTGATTAGTAACTAAGAGAGAGGAAATGGTGTGAGGGCCTGGAAGGTTTGGTATCATCAACTTGCTGACTGATCTGGAGCAGAATTTCAGATGTGTTCCTGTGTCCTAGTTTAGAGCAGGACAGATTTCTCTCTAGTTGCAAAAGGGACAAAAGAATAAGGCTCACACCAATGGCTTGGATGGTCATGGAAAGGTTAAATGGAAAAGCAATGAACATACACTCATTTGACACTGTCCACACCACATCCTGGTCTCCAAGCTGGTGACACATGGGTTTGATGGGTGGACCATGAGATGGATACAGAACTGGCTTGATGGCCACACCCAAAGAGTGGCTGTCAATGGCTCCATGTCCCAGTGGAGGCCAGGGACAAGTGGAGTCCCTCAGGGATCAGTGCTGGCACCGGACTTGTTCAACATCTTTGTTGGTGCCATGGACAGAGGCATTGAGTGCACCCTCAGCAAGTTTGCTGATGACACCAAGCTGTGTGGTGCAGCAGACAGCTGGAGGGAAGGGATCCATCCAGAGGGACCAGGAGAGGTGGGCACAAACCAACCTCATGAGGTTCAACAAGACCAAGTACAGGGTCCTGCAGCTGGGTCGAGGCAATCCCAAGCACAACTACAGGCTGGGCAGGGACTGGCTGGAGAGCAGCCCTGAGGAGAGGGACTTGGGGGTGCTGGTGGAGGAGAAGCTCAACAGGAGCCAGCAGTGAGCACTTGCAGCCCAGAGAGCCAAGCAGAGCCTGGGCTGCAGCAAGAGAAGTGTGGCCAGCAGGTCAAGGGAGGTGATTCTCCCCCTCTGCTCCACTCTGCTGAGACCACACCTGGAGTACTGCATCCAGTTCTGGAGCCTCTGTTACAAGAGGGATATGGACATGCTGGAAGGTGTCCAGAGAAGGGCCATGAGGATGAGCAGAGGGCTGGAGCTGCTCTCCCATGAGGAGAGACTGAGAGAGTTGGGGCTGTTCAGTCTGGAGAAGAGAAGGCTCCAGGGAGACCTTCTTGTGGCCTTGCAGTATCTGAAGGGGGCTACAAGAAAGCTGGGGAGGGATTTTTGAGGATCTCAGGTAGTGACAGGACTGGGGGGAATGGAATAAAGCTGGAAGTGGGGAGATTCAGACTGGAGGTGAGGAAGAAGTTGTTCCCCATGAGAGTGGTGAGAGCCTGGAATGGGTTGTCCAGGGAGGTGGTTGAGGCCCTATCCCTGGATTTGTTTAAGGCCAGGCTGGATGAGGCTCTGGCCAGCCTGCTCCAGTGTGAGGTGTCCCTGGCCGTTGGGTTGGAACTGGCTGATCCTTGTGGTCTATTCCAACCCTGACTGGTTCTATGATTCTATGGTTCTATACTACAAAAACTACAAATCATAGTGGTGGGCATAGCAAAACATAGCAAAGTTCCTTCACACCCAACCAAAATCCCAACATTCCCCTTTTCCCCACCCAAAACCCCAGGGCTCTTTCTTCCCTCTCTGCTGGGCTGGTTTCAGGCTGGTCATGCCCTCACCATTTTACCTTGGCATTTAGGTCTAAAACAGGTCAAGATTGTGCAGGAAAAAAAAAAAAGTTTATTCATACCAAAGAGGCCTGGGATACTCCCTCATCATTACCAGATAAGAAAGTGTATCTCTCTCCCATGGGAGCAGAGAGGGAAGAAAGAGAGAGACAATAACTTTGCAGCCAGATGGATAAGAGTGCAGGATCTATGGGTAGCAATACACTACTGCCTCTGTCCACCCACTGCAGGTCTCAGCTCTGTGGCTTCTTTTTATTTTTGAAGGCACCCAGCCTAAACAGCCACATCCTGGAAACTTTTCACCATGTGGGTGGAAACTTTGCCATCCAACAGAGGAAACTTGCTGACACACAAGTGCAGCTTTTGCCAATCAGATTGCAACCAACACAAGTTCAGGTGGGTGACAAATGGGATCATAGAATCATAGAATCAAGAAGGTTGGAAGAGACCTCAAGGATCATCGAGTCCACCTTACACCTCATGACTACCTAAACCATGGCACCAAGTGCGCCACGTCCAATCCCCCCTTGAACACCTTTAGGTAACCTGAACTGTTATGGAGCTTTGTGGCACCAAGAGGACTGTGTATGGCTTCTGAACCTGATTTGCCATAGATTAATTAATTAATTAATTAATCTGAGAATCTTAGAATTGTTGTGTTTGGGAGAGACCTCTCAGATCACCAAGTCCAACCACTCACTTGGAGCTCCCAACCCCACCATTACTGCTGAGCCATTACCACTAACCCACATCCCCCAGCACCACATCCACACATCTTTTAAATCCCTCCAGGGATGGTGACTCCACCACCTCACTGAGCAGCCTGGTCCAGTGTCTGAGAACCCTTTCCATGAAGAAATTTTTCCTCATACCCAACCTGAGCCTCCCTTGGCACAACCTGAGGCTGTTTCCTCTTCTGCTGTCACTTCTTGCATGTGAGCAGAGTCTGACCCCCACCTGGCTCCAACCTCCTTTGAGGTAGTTGTAGAGGGCAATGAGGTCTCCCCTCATCTAACTAAATTCTAATTAAGAACTTAGATACCCGTGATGATTTACACAGCATTAGCAAAAGAACAGTAAAATCTGGCAGCTCCGTTCACCAGGAAATAATATTTGTTGTGTCTTTAGGTTTTGTTTTAGTTGCACCAAATCCCCCCACTGCTTTGGGACCTCAAGAAGCAAACATTGTTCACAAGGATAAAAATGGAGCTTCAGACCTTATTCTGAATCATGTTTGGTCACTGTGTATGAGCTTACTGAAATGCAGTGCAGTCTCTCTCCCTATCTCCTGTTACAAGGTAGAAGATACCAACCTCCACCTCACTCCATGATGACGTCTCCCCTCAGCCTCTTCCTCTCCAGACTAAACACCCCCAGTTCCCTCAGCTGCTCCTCACAAGACTTGTGTTCAAGGCCCTTCCCAACCTTTGTTGCCCTTCTCTGGACATGCTTCAGCTCCTCAGTGTCCTTCTTGTAGTTAGGTGCCCAGAACTGTACCCAGGATTCGAGGTGCAGCCTCACCAGTGTTGAGTAGAAGGTGTGGTGGTGCCAGGCTGCTCTGGCTGCAGTTAACGATGCTCCTGGCGACGGGAGCTGGCTTGGCTCCTGGGGAAACTGAGGCACAGCAGGAGGCTGGTGGGGAGGGGAAGCAGGCTGGGTGGAGCTGGCTTCTAGGCTTGTGGCTTCTCTGTTTTGCTGTGTATGGCTTATGGCTGTATCCCAGGCTACAGACCAGGCACTCGAAGCAGGGCAGGGCAACTCGAGGCAGCTTTTACGAGACAGGTCCGGGTAGGCTTGAAAGAAATGCAAGGCTTAAACAAGGCTTAAAGCAAAGTTTGAAGCAAGGTTTGAGCAAAGCTTAAAGCAAAGTTTGAATCAAGGCTTAAGTAAGGCTTAAAGCAAAGTTTGAGCAAGGCTTAAGCAAGGCTTAAAGCAAAGTTTGAAGCAAGGTTTGAGCAAAGCTTAAAGCAAAGTTTGAAGCAAGGTTTGAGCAAGGCTTAAGCAAGGCCTAAAGCAAAGTTTGAAGCAAGGTTTGAGAAAGGCTTAAAGCAAAGTTTGAGCAAGGCTTAAGCAAAGCTTAAAGCAAAGTTTGAAGCAAGGTTTGAGCAAGGCTTAAAGCAAAGTTTGAAGCATGATTTGAGCAAGGCTTAAAGCAAAGTTTGAAGCAAGGTTTGAGCAAGGTTTGAGCAAGGTTTAAGCAAGGCTTAAAGCAAAGTTTGAGCAAGGCTTAAGCAAGGCTTAAAGCAAAGTTTGAAGCAAGGTTTGTGCAAGGCTTAAAGCACAGTTAGAAGCAAGGTTTGTGCAAGGCTTAAGCAAGGCTTAAAGCAAAGTTTGAAGCAAGGTTTGAGCAAAGCTTAAAGCAAAGTTTGAATCAAGGCTTAAGTAAGGCTTAAAGCAAAGTTTGAGCAAGGCTTAAGCAAGGCTTAAAGCAAAGTTTGAAGCAAGGTTTGAGCAAAGCTTAAAGCAAAGTTTGAAGCAAGGTTTGAGCAAGGCTTAAGCAAGGCCTAAAGCAAAGTTTGAAGCAAGGTTTGAGAAAGGCTTAAAGCAAAGTTTGAGCAAGGCTTAAGCAAAGCTTAAAGCAAAGTTTGAAGCAAGGTTTGAGCAAGGCTTAAA
The DNA here is from genome assembly GCF_027791375.1 of Indicator indicator. Lineage (NCBI taxonomy): Eukaryota > Metazoa > Chordata > Aves > Piciformes > Indicatoridae > Indicator > Indicator indicator. The sequence goes on along the minus strand of NC_072013.1, from coordinate 16,105,729 downwards.
GCAAAGTTTGAAGCATGATTTGAGCAAGGCTTAAAGCAAAGTTTGAAGCAAGGTTTGAGCAAGGTTTGAGCAAGGTTTAAGCAAGGCTTAAAGCAAAGTTTGAGCAAGGCTTAAGCAAGGCTTAAAGCAAAGTTTGAAGCAAGGTTTGTGCAAGGCTTAAAGCACAGTTTGAAGCAAGGTTTGTGCAAGGCTTAAGCAAGGCTTAAAGCAAAGTTTGAAGCAAGGTTTGAGCAAGGCTTAAGCAAGGCTTAAAGCAAAGTTTGAAGCAAGGTTTAAGCAAGGCTTAAAGCAAAGTTTGAGCAAGGCTTAAGCAAGGCTTAAAACAAAGTTTGAAGCAAGGTTTGTGCAAGGCTTAAGCAAGGCTTAAAGCAAAGTTTGAAGCAAAGTTTGAGAAAGGCTTAAGTAAGGCTTAAAGCAAAGTTTGAAACAAGGTTTGAGCAAGGAGGGAATCTCAATCTGTTACCATCTGGGCTTTTAGATTCTGGGTAAAGCTCAAGCCAGCACACAAACCCCCAAATGAGAGATGATTCTGTCACACTCACGAGGCAAAAAAAAATGTGATGCTCTTCACTGCTTCACTCTTCCTTTTCTTTCTTCCACGCTCTGATTTTTATCTTGTGGTCGATAGATTCATTAAAACATCTGGTAGGTGACAGTTGCTGATTTACATTAAAGATGGTGTGGTGCACACATCTATTTCAGATCAAAATATTTCCCACTTACTTAGCTTATCTTGGCACTTCACATGTCAAACAAAGAAAAAAAAAAAGAAAAAATAAAAAAGGTAATGCTTGTTGCATAGTTCTGGTTGAAGTTATTTTTCCTCATTGAAAGTGGAGGGGCTCAGAGTGCAATGAAATCTGGGCTCATCCAATGAATGGAGTGAATTATGGTCCTGCTCTGGACTCAGTGGTCTCTGGGGGTCCCTTCCAACCCCTAACATCCTGTGATCCTGTGGACTCAAGGGTCAGCTTCATCTCTGTGCTGATACTGAGATGAGACAAAGAAGAGATGCACTTGAAACATGCTATAATGTAGGACAAGGTTCTCAGTGGTGGATACTTCAAGCTGCAGATCTGCTTGTCTTCCTTTGATGGAGCACTCAAAACCTGGGCAACACTCAAGTCCCATTTTGTCTTGATTGGTGTCTTCTTCAATATGGACCTTTTCTCCCCACACACTTTAACTCCATCTCTTGCTTGTTCTAGGAAGTGTACTGTCTTCATCTTGTGATTGGAGCCTCCATACTTCAGAGAACATAAATCGTTTTCCCAGAATTCATCTCAAAACAGGGCTGCTGCTACATAGAAAAATGGTATCTCCACTCTGGGAAGAAATGCATTGTTTTAGGAGTAGAATCCTTAAGGAGAGGTTTTTCTATGAGTCTGATGGCCCAGAATATAGAATCATAGAATCATGGAATAATAGAATCATAGAATCACAGAATCATAGAATCAGGCAGGGTTGGAAGGGACCTCAAGGATCATCCAGTTCCAACCCCCCTGCCATGGGCAGGGGCACCTCACACTACATCAGGCTGGCCAGAGCCTCATCCAGCCTGGCTGCAAACACCTCCAGGGATGGGGCCTCCACTACCTCCCTGGACAACCCATTCCAGGCTCTCACCACTCTCATGGGGAAGAACTTCTTCCTCATGTCCAGTCTGAATCTCCCCACTTCCAGCTTTATTCCATTCCCTCCAGTCCTGTCACTACTTGAGATCCTCAAAAGTCCCTCCCCAGCTTTCTTGTAGCCTCCTTCAGATACTGCCCCCTGTCCCTCCTAAACTGGGGAGCCCACAACTGAACTCAAGATGAGGTCTCAACAGAGCAGAGAAGAGGGGGAGGAGAACCTCCCTGGATCTGCTGGACACACTCCTCTGAATGCCCCCCAGGACCCCATTGGCCTTCTTGGCCACCAGGGCACATTGCTGTCCCATGCAGAACTTCTTGGCCACCAGCACTCCCAGGTCCTGCTCCTTGGGGCTGCTCTCCAGCAGATCTCCTCCCAACCTCTCCTGCTGCAGTTGATTCTTCCTCCCCAGCTGCAGGACTCTGTTCTCATCCTTGCTGATCCTCATTAGGTTCCTCTCTGCCCAGCTCTCAGTCTGTCCAAGTCTCTGAATGGCCTCACAGACTTCAGGTGTCTCAGCCAAGCCTCCCAGCTTGGTATCATCAGCAAACTTGCTGGGCAGACTCTGTCTGTGTGTCTGTGCCCTTATCAATGTCAGTGATGAAGATGTTGAATAAGACTGGTCCCAGCACTGACCCCTGGGGGACTCCACAGGCCCTCAGATGGCCTTGGCACCACTGACCACCACTCTTTGCACTCTGTTGTGTCACCAGTTCCTAATCCCTCTCACTCTCTGCTCTTCTATCCCACACCTCCTGATCTTGCTCACAAGGATGTTATGGGAGCTCTAAGCGAGTGCTTGGCCTTAATGATCTCAAAGGTCTCTTCCAACCTCAACAATTCCATGATTCTCTGGTTTTATAAAATGGGAAAACAATCAAGGGGGACTGGAGAATTATTTTTCACCCCATATCAAGTGCTGAGAACTCTTAGAACTCTTTGCTTTAGGCAGCAATGAGGTTAAAGGGCTTCAGCTTGTATTTTGAAAGTGAAAATCTTGTCTGGAGTGAGTACTGCTTTTGCACAAGGAAGGTTAGAACAGAGCACCCAGGACTGAAACATGGTTCAAATGCAGGATTTATCACAGAAATAAAACCTGAAGCCTCCAGAACACAGGGAAATAATTTTTTTGTGCTGCTACAACTGTGAGCTATCCTTGGAGCTGTACATAGCTGGGATGTCTAAACACTCCTCTGTGTTCTGAAGCCTGGCAAGACCTAGAGCTTGAAACTATCAGCTGTAGGTAAAGGGAAGAAAAGTGTAACATCTGGCCTTCATGAAAAAAGAGCTTTCCTATAGCTTCCTCATTTAACCAGGAGTGCTTTGGGTTAGGGAGCATATGGTCCTGTTCCTGTGACATGTGCTATTGTGCTGTTTTGGTACATCCTCATGCCGAGGCCAAAATGAAGATCTTTAAATCAAAGGCAATGGCCACTGGGCAGTCAGTAATGATCTCTGAATGACCACCACAACAAGACAATCATTTGCCAGTTAATCAGAGATACAATATTCCTGTGCTGAGCTATTATCACTGATTATGGAGTTGAGGAAAATGCGTATAGAAGGTTTTTGGAAAAGTTTTACATCTGGTGGCTCCTGAGTATAAGCCTTTACTGAATCTACTAATCTTTAGTCACTCCATATTCATTTTCTGATAGGCATCCTGGCCTGCATCAGGAGTAATGTGACCTGAAGGACCAGGGAAGAGATTGTCCTCCTGTACTCAGCACTGGTGAGGCCACACCTTGAGTACTGTGTTCAATTTTGGGGCCCTCACTACATTAAAAAAAAAAAAAAAAAAAAGCCATTGAGGTGCTAGAGTAGGTCCAGAGAAGGGCAATGAAGCTGGTGAAGGGTTTGGAGAGCAGTGCTGGGAAGGAGTGGCTGAGGGAACCAGGATTGTGACATGGTTTAGTATTCTTGAGGTCTTGGGTGACAGGCTGGACTTTGATGATCTTTGAGGTCTTTTCCAACCTTATTGGTTCTGTGATTCTGATTCTGTTTAGTCTACAGAAGAGGAGGATGAGGGAAGATCTTAAGCTCTCCACAGCTCCTTGAAAGGATGTTGGAGTGAGGTGGGATTGGTCTCTTCTCCCAAGTAACAAGTGAGAGGGCAAGAGGAAATGAACTCAAGTTGAACCAAGAGAGGTTTAGGTTGGATATTAGAAGACACTTCTTGACCTGAGCAGACTAGAAAAGGCTGCAGAAGGAGGTGGTTGAATCCCCATCCCTGGGAGGTGTGTCAGAAACATCTGAATGTGATGCTAAGGGACATGGTTTAGCACCAGACTTGGTAGAGTCAGACAATGTTTGGCTTAGTGATCTTAAAGGTCTTTTCCACTTTGTCTAGACCTTTTTGTTCCACCATGTTCAATTAAACACCTCCTACCAGAAAGGCACAATAGCAGAGCTCTGAATTACAGTAGTATCAGTGTTTGCTTCACCTGAAGGATCTTGTTTGAATTTGAAAATCAAATTAAATTAGAGATCTGGACATATCGTGCTCTGAAAAAACAACCCAAAAAACCCAAACCAAAACCAAAACAAACAAACAAAAACACACAAAAAACCCAAAAAAAAAAAAAAAAAAAAACCCAAACAAACAAAAAAACCCCAAACCCAAAACCAAAACAACCCCCCCCAAACATTAATTGACTCAGTTTACAGCAAAGCCAACTGTAAAGAAAGAGAAAAAAAAAGAAGGGAGAAGAAAAAGGAAGCAGTGAATGAACTGTGCATTCAGAATTTGACATGCACAGATGTTATTTCTCCTAAAGTTTGAAATTGTTCCTGCAATTCTACCAAGACTCTCCCTGTGTTTGAGTAAGACGTTGAGGGGTCAACACCATGCTGCAGAGAGAACCATAGAGTCTCTTCAGATGGAAAAGTCTTCTTAAGGTCATTGAATCCAACCATTCTTTAACTGTACCCAGTCTGCTGCTAAGCCATGTCCCCTCATCTCTGCAGCTTTTAGCCACCATATGCCCTGCATCTATACATGAGAGGCTGTGCCTTTAAGGGAGTGCAGCATGTGGGTAAATCCAAGCAGGTGCAGGGGCAAGGCACCTTGCAAAGTCAGACCCTATGGTGTGCTCCAAAGGGACTGGGGGTGGAAACTGTGGTGGAAATACATTCAAATTGTTGGGACCCAGGAGGTTACAACAGAAAAGGGCTGGACTAGATGACCAAGGCAAGGATTTTTCTGCTCCTCACAGCTGGAGGTGTGTAAGAAGCTGGGAGGGTGAACAGTTAGGACAGCTGACCCCAACCAACCAAAGTGAGGGACTTTTTAGGGTGTCAGGTCAGGACTAGGGGGAATGGAGCAAAACTAGAAATGGGTAGACTCAGATTGGATGTTAGGAAGAAGTTCTTCATGATGAGGGTGGTGAGACACTGGAACAGGTTGCTCAGGGAGGTGGTGGAAGCCTCTTCCCTGGAGGTTTTTGCAGCCAGCCTGGTTGGGGCTCTGAGCACGAGGTCTCCCTGCTCATGGCAGGGGGGTTGGAACTGGATGATCCTCGAGGTCCCTTCCAACCCTAACAATTCTATGATTCTATGATGTTCCATGCCATGAGATGTCGTGCTCACCTTATAAAGGTGAGAGAAGAAGGCAGTGGGGAGACATCTGTCACTTGTCTTCCCAAGTAACCATTACATGTGATGGAGCCCTGCTTTCCTGGAGGTGCTGAATGGAAAGAGGGAATTAATTCCTTGTTTGTTTTGGTTATTAAGCTACTTTTATCTCAACCCATGAGATTCCTCACTTTGCTTTTCCAGTTCTCATCCCCCCACAGACAAGTAAGCGAGTGGCTGGGTGGGATGGAGTCACCAGCTGAGGTTAAACCATGACAGAGACCTGGACCTAACAGCTGAATAGTGCAGGTTATGTGCAGCTCAGCAGCTGCTGATTCAGTATATAGCATGTTGACTACCATGAACTGAGTCACTATTTGCCCTTTGTGCTGCTGGGTGCTGTTACAGTGTGAGAGCTGAAATCCCCCTCCCACACCAACAATAGCCAGGCTAGCTCAGTCTGAGAGCAAATGCAAACTGTATTTACAGGCAAAACTACAATCTATGATGAAATGCAACATGTACAAATAGACACTAGTCACAACATTTACAAATAGGTACAATCAACAGAAAAGCACAACCAAGCCCCCTTTGAGCCCCCAGAAGGGCTATGCTTCTTCCCCAATGGACCTCCCCCCCCGCCCAAGACAAGCAGGCAAGAGAGGGAAGAGAGCCAAGAAGCAGAGAGAGGCTTGTTAAGCTTAGCTTGTCAAGGTCAGCATGCAGGGGTGTGTTATCTTCAGCCAGAAGAGAGAAGAAGCAGGCAGACAGACTGAGAGAAAACGGACTGCCAGACTGCCCGGCCTTGTTTTGAAGAGTGATCCTTAAACATTTCTCTCTCTCCAATGGAAGTGTTCAGAATAATCATTATTTTGCTTTCTTACCCCCAATAGTGATTTATTTGCATTCCTTCACTTTTCTGCTCTAACTCTGTGAAGAAAAATTAAAGGCACATTCCTTAAAGCCATCACAGGTGGTTTGTTTTGTGGCAAGTACAAGGAGCGCGATGACTTCTGTTTGACTTTGTGAGGGTACTGGAGAAAGTGTTACAGATGATAGGCCAGAAAAGAAGGAGATAAAACTACAGGATATTACATTTCACAGCCTACTGACTCTGGCATCATTATCATCATCAACATCAAAGAAAAAAAAATCATCTTAGGTTCTCAGTAAGGGAGTGACACTCTGAAACACAGCTGCATCTGTCCCTGGATCTGTGCAGGGCAGTCTGAGTTGAGGTGCATGCTGAGAAGATGAGAACTGCTCTATCAAGCCTACATTCTCATCATAGAATCACAGAATTGTCAGTGTTGGAAGGGATCTCAAGGATCATCCAGTTCCAACCCCCCTGCCATGAGGCTTCCACCACCTCCCTGGGCAGCCTGTTCCAGTGTCTCACCACCAGAACTTCTTCCTAACATCCAAGCTGAATTTAATCACTTCTAGTTTTGCTCCATTCCCCCCAGTCCTATCACTCCCTGACACCCTCAAAAGTCCCTCCCCAGCTTTCTTGGAGCCCTTTTAAGATACTGGAAGGCCACAAGAATGTCTCCTCAGAGCCTTTTCCTCTCCAGACTGAACAGCCCCAATTCTCTGTCTGTCTCCAGAGCAGAGCAGCTCCAGCCCTCCGCTCATCCTTGTGGTGCTTCTCTGGACACCTTCCAGAACCTCCTGATTGGTTTTCAGTGGTCCCCACTGGTTGAACACTACCAGCCCAAGCAGTTTGGTTGCACTCTGTAAACATTTCTTTCTTTCTCAGTGTCTGACCTCCTGGTTTACAATGGCACTGATGTTTCACCACACCACACTACACCTTGGTATTTGCACTCTGCTGTTACACTGCAGGAGAGCCAATGGCCATGGCAAGCAGCACAGTGAACCTCCCTTAGCTTAGTCTCTCTCCTTTATTAGTTGTTATGAATAACAACCCATGGGGAACACTGGAACTGGTTGCCCTTGGAGGTTGTGGAGGCCACATGCAAGGTCAGGCTTGGTGCTACTCTGAGCAATCAGACCTAGTTGTGGATGTCTCTGCTTACTGCAGTGGGGTTGGTCTTGATGACCTTTGGAGGTCCCTTCCAACCCAATGCATTCTGTGAGGAAGGTGTAAGAAGTTTGCCTTGTGTGGGTATACTTCAAGCAAGAAATCTCTATTTATGTGGCTTCACTGGTGGAGTAATTTTGAAAAATGAAGCCTGAAATCATTAACGTCCATAATTTTTTACCAACATTTTAGTTAAATTGCCTAATCTTTACTTTTAATTAAGGTAATTGCTTGAAGGAGAAGAGCTTGGCAGACTGAAGCCTAACTAAGGGCTGCCATTGGTGGTAAGGCTGATGTGGGTCAGAGTTGTCCTTCACTTTGAAGAAAACGCTTTGCTACCTGGGTTTGATAGCAATGTAATTGATGAATTAATTTTCATTAGTGAAATCTGAGGCTGCTGTAAGCATGCATCATGGGGGTGAGGGTCCTTGCAGAACCACTTGCAGCTGTTAGTGATTGCCTTCCCTGCTTCTCCTTTTGCCAGCCCAAATGCTGACTTGTCCCAGACATGTCAGAGGCATTCAGACTTGTCAGAGGTAAGGCATGTCAGCAGTTTTCATCCTCATCAGGTGTTACCATGAGAGGTTATCTATCTGGCAGCCAGCCTGAAGGGATCACCAATCTAAAGCAGAAGTAAAGGTGAGCTGACACCACTGGTTTCTGACAGCAGACTGAGGAGACCCTCCAGAAATCCAAGTGTCAAAGTCATTCCCATCCCAGGGTGAGTCTGGGATTTGTAGCACTGGAAACATGAAGTTCTTGTAGAGAAGCCATTGGCTTGTAGAGAGCAGACTGAGGAACTAATCCACATATTGTCTCCATGCAACGTGATGGCTTTGTTTCCTCTGTCACAAGCTTACTGTGGGGGTGTTTGGTTTGGTTGATTGTTTTTTTTTTTCCACAGAGCTGCAGTTAAGAAGGTGAATTTTGTAAGCATCTCTGAAGAAGAAAGGCTGAGAGCCCTGGGGCTGTTTGGCCTGGAGAAGAGCAGCCTGAGAGGGGTTCTGCTCAAGGCTCAGCAACAGCTAAACAGCTAAAGGGTAGAGTTGATGAGGCTGGGCCTTTCTCACTGATCCCCAGCAACAACACAAGGGGCAGTAGATACAAATTGGAGGAACACAGGAGTTTTCACTTGAACCTCAGGAAAAATTGCTTCCCTGTGAGGAGGATGGAGCCCTGAAGCAGGCTGCCCAGAGAGGTCTTAATTCTCCTTCTCTGGAGATTTTCCAGCCTTCCTACACACCCTGATCATGGGCAAGCTGCTGTGGATGGCCCTGCTTTAGCACAGAGCTTGGACTAGAAGATCTCCAGAGGGTGCTTCCAAACCCCACCATGCTGGGATTCTGTGAAATCTTAAGGTGCAAGACACTGTAGAGACTTTCTCATAATACTTGCTAAGAAGTCTAACTCAAGTATGAGGCTACTTTATTACCATTCCTGTGTCGTGACTTTCATGGAATGCCAGGTGAAGTTTCCATCATTTGCTAACTACAGCCCAGTGGAACACCAGACTTCACTAATCAGGCTCTACTTTTGGCAAGTCCAGATGCAGATTGATCACAGGATGTTAGGGATTGGAAAGGACCTCCAAAGATCTTCCAGTCCAACCCCCCTGCCAGAGCAGGACCAGAGAATCCAGCACAGGTCACACAGGAACACATCCAGACAGGGCTGCAAAGGCTCCACAGAAGGAGACTCCACAACCTCTCTGGGCAGCTGTGGTAGTTTGAGGTCTGAGTTTAGGAGCTCAAATGATAATAGATATAAATTCCTCCCCCTGCACCCCTCCCTTTTTTCTCGGCAGGGTGGAGAGAGTGAAGAAAGAAAAAAAAAAAGGGGGGTAGGGGAAAAGAAAAAAAAATAGTGAAAGAAATATTCTGAAGTCGGTTAGGAAGTAGGAGGAGTAATTTTTTTTTCTTTTTTCACAAAAGGGAAAGGAATTTTTTTTTTTTCTATATATATCTATATATATCAGTAACGGGGAGGGGGGGCGTTGGTTCACAGAGGTGAGGGATGAGGGTAAGTGGGAAAAAAATATACAAAACCAAGCCTGGATGGCCTTGTGTTCCCCTGGATGTTGGTGGATTCAGTTGAGAGAGAGAAAGGGCCCCAGCCACGTGGTCCGGTGCAGGAGACAGTGACAGCAACAGCAGCAGGAAGTCCTCTCGAGCAGACGAGGCAGGAAAAAGGGAAGAGCAGCAAGATATCCACCCTTTTTATAGGCTTGCTGGACAGGAAGGGGAAGTGGAATAGACCACCTCTGAGTCAGGGGACCACCTTCTCCCAGCAGGGGAGGGGCCAAGCCCTCCCCACATTAAATTTCTTTTGTCCACCTGGGGCTGGGTTCTTCTCAGCCCCATCCAGGATGGGTGTGCCCCAGCACAGCAGCCTGCTCCAGGGCTCTGGCACCCTCACAGTGAAGAAGTTCCTCCTCATGTTGAGGTGGAACCTCCTGTGCTGCAGTTTCCATCCATTGTCCCCTGTCCTATGCCAGGGCACAAGTGAGCAGAGCCTGTCCCTGTCCCTTCCTTCCTGACCCCCAGCCCTCACCTATTGATAGACATTGATCAGATCCCCTCTCAGTCTTCTCCTCTGCAGACTGAACAGCCCCAGGGCTCTCAGCCTCTCCTCCCCAGGCAGTGCTCCAGTCCCTTCAGCATCCTTGGAGCCCTCCCTTGGCCTCTCTCCAGCAGATCCCTGTCCCTCTTGAACTGGGGAGCCCAGAACTGGATGCAATATTCCAGGTGAGGTCTCACTAGTGCAGAGTCAAGGGGGAGAAGAACCTCCCTGGATCTGCTGGATACATTCCTCTTGCACCCTATATGGTCCAGCTCTGGCAGTGTGGTTGGACTGAAAGATCTCCAGAAGTCCCTTCCAACCCCTAACATCCTCTGATGCTGTTATTCCAAACCTTCTGTGATGAAAGTTGTGAAGAAACAATCAAATTCCCATTTAATTAGTGTTCAGTGAATAAACTCCTGAATGTCTGAGTAGGACTTTGTGCTTTCCCTTAGCTCTAAGTATCTAACTGTTTTGAGGAAATTATCCTACTGAACAATTCTTCTTGAGCAATCCTTTTTGCTTTACCTTCCTTTGTCATTTGAACAGTGCCACTTGCAGCTCAAAACTTCTTCTTGTACCCAAGCTGTGTCTGTAGCCCTACTCCAAGTCTCTGGGTGTGATACATTTTGACATTTTCCCATGGCTCTCATGAGTTCCAAACTTGTTCCAAATTTATTCCCCGAGGCTTTTTATTTTTTGGATTCTTCTTCTCCTCAAGCCTTGGTGCCAAAGAGTAATTGGCAGGGTTTATGGGTCTTCTGAACTAGTAGTTCCCTCCTGTGGTCTCCCAAGTGGTTTTATTCCTTCTCTTGGCACAAGACCATCTGGAATGTGATTCCCTTCGCCCTTGGTACCACAGCATGAAAGAGCACCAACAGCAGAGGACATGGTGAGAGCAGCCAGGTCAGCAGCAGGAGCCTCAGCAGGAGCAGAGAACATTTTTGGTGGCAGTCCCCTCTCACTGTGTCACAAAGCCAACAGCTTTCTGGTGTGAGGGGGAGGTTCTTCTGCTCTGATTTAATCCCATTTCAATTTCTTGCCCTGGAAGTCCTTACTTAAACTAACAAGGAAAGGAGGATGAAAGCCTTTTTTTTCCTGCCTTGCTTCAAATACCTTTTTGAGTGCTGCTATGCAGGTTTCTGTTCCAGCAGTGCATTGCGAGTGGAGCCCAAAAATTCTCCTATACAGATCAACCAGAAGAAATGAAATTAATAAAGTAGAACAGTGCAAAGCCACAAACTGAAAATGAAAATAAGTGTAAAATGCTTAGTGCTTGCTTTTTGGTGAAAGAAACTATGGTACTCTTTCCCCAAGCCAAATAAAATGTCCCAAGAAAAACTGCTGATAGCTCTTCCCCAGTAAGATTACAGAATCATGGGGCTGGAAGGGACCTCAAGTCTCAGCCAGGTCCAACCCCCCTGCCATGGCCAGGGACACCTCACACTACAGCAGGTTGCTCACAGCCACATCCAGCCTGGCTGCAAACACCTCCAGGCATGAGGCTTCCACCACCTCCCTGGGCAACCTCTGCCAGTCTCTCACCACCCTCATGGGGAACAACTTCTTCCTAACATCCAATCTGAATCTCCCCACTTCTAGTTTTGCTCCATTCCCCCCAGTCCTATCACTCTCTGACACCTCAAAAGTCCCTCCCCAGCTTTCTTGGAGCCCCCTTCAGATACTGCAAGGCCACAAGAAGGTCTCCTCAGAGCCTTCTGTTCTCCACACTGCACAACCCCAACTCTCTCAGTCTGCCTCCAGAGCAGAGCAGCTCCAGCCCTCTGCTCATCCTCATGGCCCTTCTCTGGACACCTTCCAGCACCTCCAGATCCTTCCTCTTGTAACAGAGGCTCCAGAACTGGACCCAGAGCTCCAGGTGTGGTCTCAGCAGAGTGGAGCAGAGGGGGAGAATCCCCTCCCTGGTCCTGCTGGCCACACTCCTCTTGCTGCAGCCCAGGCTCTGCTTGGCTCTCTGGGCTGCAAGTGCTCACTGCTGGCTCCTGGTGAGCTTCTCCTCCCCCAGCACCCCCAAGGCCTTTTCTTCAGGGCTGCTTTCCAGCCAGTCCCTGCCCAGCCTCTACTGGGGCCTGGGCTTGCCCTGCCCCATCTGCAGATTTGTTCTGTTATTTAATAGATGTCACTCAGGAAGTGTTTCTTTGGCGTTCACTTTGCTTTTTCACTCCTGCTTTTACCTTAAACGTTGCTTTTAGCAGTTAATGAGGTTCCTCTGTTTTAAACAGCAAAGTCTTTCTCTCCACCTTTTCTTTAGCAAAATTATTTTATTACAAGAAAATTCTGATCATAGAATCATAGAATGGTCTGGATTGTAAGGGACCATCCAAATTACTCCACCAGTGAAGCCACATAAATAGAGATTTCTTGCTTGAAGTATACCCACACAAGGCAAACTTCTTACACCTTCCTCACAGAATGCATTGGGTTGGAAGGGACCTCCAAAGGTCATCAAGACCAACCCCACTGCAGTAAGCAGAGACATCCACAACTAGGTCTGATTGCTCAGAGCAGCACCAAGCCTGACCTTGCATGTGGCCTCCACAACCTCCAAGGGCAACCAGTTCCAGTGTTCCCCATGGGTTGTTATTCATAACAACTAATAAAGGAGAGAGACTAAGCTAAGGGAGGTTCACTGTGCTGCTTGCCATGGCCATTGGCTCTCCTGCAGTGTAACAGCAGAGTGCAAATACCAAGGTGTGGTGTGGTGTGGTGAAACATCAGTGCCATTGTAAACCAGGAGGTCAGACACTGAGAAAGAAAGAAATATTTACAGAGAGCAACCAAACTGCTTGGGCTGGTAGTGTTCAACCAGTGGGGACAGCAGGAAATTTGAAAACAGAAGAGTGGTCAAAAATGAAACTATCCTTTCCTGTCACCTGTCACTGAATAAATATTCAGTGGTTACTTCTGTAATGGTTGACCTTTACAGAGTCACAGAATTATGGAGGCTGGAACAGACCCCTGAGATCATCAGTTCCAGCCTGTGACCTAACACCACCACCTACACCAGACCATGGCACCAAGTGCCACATCCAATCTTGCCTTAAGCACCTCCAGGGGTGGTGACTCCACCACCTCCCTGGGCACTCCATCGAAGTGTTTGTTGATCTTGACTTGATCTTACAGCATTTGGTGAGTGAGGAGCTGAGGTTGAGGGCTGAGGGGTGGGGTCAAGGTGGTGAATGGTTGAGTTGAGGCTGTTGGATTGAAGTTGGTGGGTGAGAGGTGGGTGAGAGGTAGGGTTGAGGCTGCTGGGTGAGTGGTTGTGTTGAAGCTGGTGGGTTGAGACTGGTGGGTGAGGGGTTGGATTGAGGCTGGTGGGTCAAGACTGGTGGGTGAGTGGTTGGATTGAGGCTGGTGGGTTGAGTCTGGAGGGTAAGGGGTTGGATTGAGGCTGGTGCGTTGAGGCTGGTGGGTTGAGGCTGGTGGCTGAGGGGCTGGGTTGAGGCTGGTGGGTTGAGGCTGGAGGGTGAAGGGTTGGATTGAGGCTGGTGGGTTGAGGCTGGAGGGTTGATTGAGGCTGTGGTTGAGCTGGTGGGTTGAGGCTGGTGGCTGGTTGAGGCTGGTGAGGTTGATGGGTTGAGCTGGAGGGTTGATGAGGCTGGTGGGTTGAGGCTGGTGGGTTGAGGCTGGTGGCTGAGGGGCTGGGTTGAGGCTGGTGGGTTGAGGCTGGAGGGTGAGGGGTTGGATTGAGGCTGATGGGTTGAGGCTGGAGGGTGAGGGGTCAGAGCCATTTCCATTTAATAAGCTGCCTGCATATTGATAAAGCAGCTGTGGTCCAAGTGAGGCATTGCTGAAACCCCTTCAGTCTGTTGTCTCCCCTTTCAGCCTCCAATCATTTCCACACTTATGATGAAGCACAGAGCTCTGACCAGCAGTGTTGGTGGCCCTGCAGTTCAGAGAAGTGAGATTGAGCAGTCAGGGATGAATGAGTGCTTTGGGTTGTATTTCAGATTCTCTCGTTACTAATGAAATTGGGAATAAAAATCAACCATTGATTTCCTGTATTACTCTACAGCACTTCTACTACTAATAAAAAAAGAAATTCCTTATCAAGTCATTTGTAAGCAGAGGAAATTGGCTACAAAGAATAAGTCTGCAGATGAGAAAAATGTGGAATTCCTTGCTGTTTAAAAGGCATTTCTCTTACTGTTTTATTGTAGTATTCCTTCATTCTAACTGGGATATAAACAGAGTCCCATCTGAGAATTCATAAGGAAAAACTGAGTCATTATAACAGCATCCAAGTGCACTGTGAGTTGAGGGTAAATGAATCCTCTCCTACCATCACTATAACTTCTAGAACATCACTCAGGCTGTGAATCACTGAAACATTCAGGTTGGAAAATAGCCTCAGGATCACCAAGTCCAACCCAGAATCCTACTCTACAAGGGTCACCCCTGAACCATGTCTCCAAGCACCACATCCAAACCACCTTCAAACACAGCCAGGCTTGGGGACTCCACCACCTCTCTGGGCTGCACATTCCAATCCATGACTACTCTTGCCAGGAAAAATTCTTCCTACTGTCCAGTCTAAACCTCCCCAGTCACAGCTTGAGGCCATTCCCTCTTGTTCTATCACTAATTCCCTGTGAGAAGAGACCAGCACCAACCCCTCCACAACCTCCTTTCAGGGAGCTGTAGACAGCCAGGAGCTCTCCCCTCAGCCTCCTCTCTTTCACACTAACCAGCCCCAGCTCCTTCAGTCTCTCTCCATCTGATTTCTTCTCCAGGCCCTTCCCAGCTTCCTTGCCCTCCTCTGCCCTGGCTCCAGCACCTCCACATCTCTCTTGGATTGAGCTGCCCCAAACTGGACACAGCACTCCAGGTATGGCCTGCCCAGAGCTGAGTCCAAGGGGACAATCCCTTCCCTGCTCCTGCTGGACACAGCAGAGCTTCTTTTCTCTCCCACCACAAGAAAAATCCGAGTTTGCCAGCTCTGTCTGGTGTCATATCTGTAGGTAACAGGTTGCACCAATTCCGTCGGTGGTGTGCTGCTGTGCATTGCAATGAAATGCAGTGGGCATGATTTATAGCAGGGTGCACTGTTTGGGTTTCTCCAGCTGATAAGCAGAGAGGCATGAATTATTAAATTGTGTTGCAGCTTTACAGGAAGGCAAGTAATCAAGATTTGCTTGGACAAAACAAGAAAGCTGTGACTAATTCCATATAATGGTGTTTGCCTAACCAAACTGCACAGCTAAAGGTCAGCTCCAGAGTGGAAATGGTGAATTTCCAGTGAATCACAGCATGGTAAGGGTTGGAAAGGGCCTCTGGAGATCCAGACCAACCCAGGGTCCTCCAGAGGAGGTTACACAGAAACAGGTCCAGGTGGGTTTTGAATGTCTCCAGAGATGGAGGCTTCACCAGTTCTTTCAGCAGCCTGCTCCAATGCTTCATCACTTAAAGGAGTTCCTCCTCATCTTCAGATGGAACTTCTTCTGTTGAAGCTTGTGCCTGTTACTCCTTCTGCTGTCACTGTGTGCCACTGAAAACAGTCTGGTCCCATCCTCCTGACACCCACCCTCTAAGTATTGATCAGCATTGATGAGACTCTCCCCTCTTCTCCAGACTAAACAGCCCCAACTCTCACAGCCTCTCCTCATCAGAGAGATGTTCCAGCCCCCTCATTATCTCTGTAGCACTTTCATGAACCCTTTCCAGCAAGTCCCTGCCCTTCTTGACCCAGGGAGCCCAGAGCACAGCATTCCAGATGTGGTCTCACCAGGGCAGAGTAGAGGGGAAGGAGAACCTCCCTCTACCTGCTGGCCAGACACCCCAGGATGCCATTGACCTTCTTTGCCTCAAGGGCACATTGCTGGCTCATGGGCATCCTGTTGTCCACCAGGACTCCCAGTTCTTCTGCCATGACCTCTGGATCAAGACATTGCTGGCTCTGGGCATCTGTTGTCACAGGACTCAAATTTTTGCATTGACCTTCTGGATCAGGGCACATTGCTGGCTCATGGGCATCCTGTTGTCCACCAGGACTCCCAAGTTCTTTCTGCCATTGACTTCCTGGATCAAGGCACATTGCTGGCTCATGGGCATCCTGTTGTCCACCAGGACTCCCAAGTTCTTTCTGCCATTGACCTTCCTGGACTCAAGAGCACATTGCTGGCTCATGGGCATCCTGTTGTCCACCAGGACTCCCAAGTTCTTTCTGCCATTGACCTTCCTGGACTCAAGAGCACATTGCTGGCTCATGGGCATCCTGTTGCCCCCCAGGACTCTCAAGTTCTTTCTCCCAGTGCTGCCTTCCAACAGGTCAGTCCCCAGCCTGTATTGATAGATGGGGTTGGTTTTCCTCAGAAATAACACAGAATCTTACCATTACTTCAAATAAAAGTGGGTTTGTTTGGCTGTTATTTTTCTTTTTTTTAATATATATATATATAAAGAATGTTTCCTGCCTTTGGAATTTTTTTTCTGTATACTACACAAATTATTAAATCCATGATTTTGAGTGGGCTCCATTGCAAAGATATCAAAGACAACAAGGATTCAAATCACATCCTGTGTCTTCAAATATTCAGTTTACAAATCATAGTAGATCAGGATTGATCTTTTTCTCTTTTTTTTGTGTGTGGGGGTACTTGACATTTCTAAATAGGCTGAAATTCTCTTTAAACTTTATCAGCCTTTTACCCTGTGCTTCTGCCCCTCTCCTCATCCTCTCACCCTCTCTACTTCATCAGAAGACAAAAAAAAGAAAGAGGTGAATATAGACAAAAAAAAAAGAGGTGAGTATAGACAAAGAAAAGAAATGAGTATAGACATAAAAAAGAGATGGGTATAGACAAAAAAAAAAAGGAGATGAGTATAGACCAAAAAAAAAAAGAGATGGGGATAGATAAAAAAAAGAGATGGGGATAGACAACAAAAAAGAGATGGGCATAGACAAAAAAAGAGAAATGGGGATAGACAAAAAAAAAGAGATGGGGATAGAAAAAAAAAAAAGAGATGGGGATAGACAAAAAAAAAAAGGAGACGAGTACAGACAAAAAAATTCTTTCTTTCTGTATACCCAGGGCTGAAAAAGAAAAGGGTTTTGTGAAGACAGATATTTTGTCTTTTACTCGGTTCCTATGGTTACAAAATTCTTCTCTCCCTTCTGCATCAAACCAACATCAACTGTGAAAAGTCTCAAAATTAGAGTGCTTGATGGAAAGGAAAGAGCAGAAAAAAAAAAAAAAAACATGCCTGGAGGCATATCTGGAGATACAATTTCAGGTGAATAATTTCTGAAGGTTGACAAAATTAGCATGGAACCTTTAGGGCCAGTAAGCAAAAGAAATGAGGAGGAGGGAAAAAGTAAATCTCAGATGGTGTCTCCTTGCTGTAGGCTGTTCCCTTTTGTCCTGCATTGCCTTGGGTGAGAATGCAGAGGGTTCCTTCCCGACAGCCAGCACAGGTCAGGGGGCTTTGCTGTAAGCGGATGTGGGTCAGCCAGGGAGGTCTCTTCAATTTTACAAAGCTCAGACCTCTAGCCTGGGCTTTCATCTTGATTCTTCAGGAAATAAATTGTCTTCCCTGCTCCTTGTGTGTTTCTTTACTGCTGGCTGGGAGCACTAGGATAGAATCATAGAATCATAGAATCACAGAATCAGGCAGGGCTGGAAGGGACCACAAGGATCATCCAGTTCCAACCCCCATGCCATGGGCAGGGACACCTCACACTACATCAGGCTGGCCAGAGCCTCATCCAGCCTGGCCTTAAACACCTCCAGGGATGGGGCTCAGCCACCTCCCTGGACAACCCATTCCAGGCTCTCATCACTCTCATGGGGAACAACTTCTTCCTCATGTCCAGTCTGAATCTCCCCACTTCCAGCTTTATTCCATTCCCCCCACTCCTGTCACTCCCTGACAGCCTAAAAAGTCCCTCCCCAGCTTTCTTGGAGCCCCCTTCAGATACTGCAAGGCCACAAGAAGGTCTCCCTGGAGCCTTCTCTTCTCCTGACTGAACAGCCCCAACTGTCTCAGTCTGACTCCAGAGCAGAGCAGCTCCAGCCCTCTGCTCATCCTCATGGCCCTTCTCTGGACACCTTCCAGCATGTCCTGATCCCTCTTGTAATACAGGCTCCAGAACTGGACACAGAGCTCCAGGTGGGGTCTCAGCAGAGTGGAGCAGAGGGGGAGAATCCCCTCCCTGGCCCTGCTGGCCACACTTCTCTTGCTGCAGCCCAGGCTCTGCTTGGCTCTCTGGGCTGCAAGTGCTCACTGCTGGCTCCTGGTGAGCTTCTCTTCCACCAGCACCCCCAAGTCCCTCTCCTCAGGGCTGCTTTCTAGCCAGTCACTTCCCAGCCTGGATTTGTGCTTGGGATTGCCTTGACCCAGATTTTCACCTGGCTTTCTCTGTGCTGCTCCCGTCAGCGTTTTAGCTGTGTGAGCGTCCCCACTGCTGATGTCTCTTCCTGGAAATACTCTTGCTGGATGAATTTCTCCTGCTTAGGAACAGTTTGGTTGGTTTTTTCCCCTTCTCTTATCTAATCTCAGCATGCTCTTTTTTAGCATGGGGGTGACTTCGTCAACTTTAAGATGTCTTTAGTCAACCTTTAAGAAGGATGCAGAGGAGGCCACGAAAATGATTGGGGGGTTGGAGCAGCTCTGCTATGGGAACAGGCTGAGGGAGCTGGGGGTGTTCAGCAAGGAGAAGAGAAGGCTCCAGGGAGACCTATGAACAGCCTGCCAAGACCTGAAGGGGGCTACAAGAAAGCTGCAGAGAGACTGTTTGCAAAGGCCTGCAGGGACAGGACCAGGGACAATGGCTTCAGACTAGAGCAGAGCAGATTGAGATTGGATGTGAGGAACAAGTTCTTTGCCATGAGGGTGGTGGAACACTGGAACAAGTTGCCCAGGGAGGTGGTTGAGGCTCCTTCCCTGGAGATCTTGCAGGTGAGGCTGGACAGGGCTGTGGGCAACCTGATCTAGTTGGGGATGTCCCGGCTGAATGCAGAGGGGTTGGACTGGATGAGCTTTGGAGGTTTTTTCCATCCCAGACCATTCTGTGGTTCTATGATATTAAGCCTTGACAAACTCCTTTTTCTATATCACAACCTGAAGCTTTCCTTCAGTGTTGTCATTACATAGAACCACAGAATGGTCTGGGATGGAAAAAACCTCCAAAGCTCATCCAGTCCAACCCCTCTGCATTCAGCAGGGACATCCCCAACTAGATCAGGTTGCCCACAGCCCTGTCCAGCCTCACCTTCAATATCTCCAGGGAAGGAGCCTCAGCCACCTCCCTGGGCAACCTGTGTCAGTGTTCCACCACCCTCATGGTGCAGAACTTGTTCCTCACATCCAATCTCAATCTGCTCTGCTCTAGTCTGAAGCCACTGTCCCTCGTCCTGTCCCTGCAGGCCTTTGCAAACAGTCTCTCTGCAGCCTTCTTGGAGCCCCCTTCAGGTCCTGGATCTTGGTGTGGGTGCTTGCCTTGATTCACCAACACTTAAAGTATTGAAGGTCTGCTTTGAGTCAAAGCAAATGAAGAGTCATAGAGGAGTAAAGGCTAAACTAATATGTTCCTAAGGAAGAGTAACTTTGCTCCTACAATGTAATAAAGGTTCTTGTATAACTCCCACTGCAAAAGCCTTCTTGGGGTAAATAAATTGAGGGGCAGAGAATAAAGGAAGAAGACTTTATAAAGGCAGAAAATTCTGAGAAGCAACAGGCAAGAGGTGGAAAATATTTAAGGATGCCAAAAATCTTTCCTGAGGTAGTTGTGCTCTCATTAAATCACACTTAGTGGGCAGACATCATGGTTGCAATGTCTCCTTTCTGGTGTTTTCTTCCACTGCCAGGCTGTGTTTGCATATTAAGTATGGAACTGTAGTCCATGACACCCCTGCCACAGCATACAGGTCAGGTCTGCACTACTGTCCAGATACACAATCATGGCATCAGAAGATGCTTGTGGGTGGAAAGCACCTCTAAAACCAAGTCCAACTTTTCACCTAAGACTACCACATCCCAAAGTGCCAGGGCCACAGGTTTCTGGCACAGGCTGCCCAGGGATGGGGACTCCACCACCTCCCTGGGCAGCCTGTTCCAATCCCACACCCCTCTTGCAGCACAGCAATTTTTTCTTAATATCCAACATAAATCTGTTCTGTCTCAATTTTGAGGCAATCTCCTCTCATCCTATCACTGGATACCAGGGAGAAGAGACCAATATCCACTTCACTACAACTTCTCTCCTTGCAGGTATTTGTAGAGAGCTGTAAAATCTGCCTTCCCCCATCATGATAAAGCCATTTGTGGTTTATCATTATTTATATTGCATTACAGTACAGCTCTGGGCATTACAAGAACATTGGATGTTAGGAAGATGAGAGGATGTTAGAAGGAGAGGAAATGGCCTGAAATTATGCCAGGGGAGGCTTAGGTTGGAGATTAAGAAAAATGTCCTTGCTGCAAGAGTGGTCAGGGATTGGAACAGGCTGCCCAGGGAGGTTATAGAGTCCCCATCCCTGGAGGTGTTCAAGAAGGGTGTGGCCATGGGATTTGGGGACATGGTTTATTGGCCATGATGGTGTTGGGTTGATGGTTGGATTTGATTTTAGAGGTCTTTTCCAACCAAAACAATGCCATTATTGGATGATTCCCCACTGATAATATTACAATGGACATTCCTGGGCAGAGTGCATAAAAATTCTGATTGCATTTAGCTAAAGCATTAGAGTTTGAGACTTATAGCAGGGAAATTCTGACACAGAAGACTCCAGCTTGCTGCTTAAACTAAGCAAACCACAAATGAGCACACAACTCTTAGATTTAGATTTATTTATTTATTTTGTGCTTCTCCTGTAGTTTCGGGGGGGGGGGGGGGGGGGGAAACAGTCATTATTTCATCTCCTATTATTCACAGCTTGTAACACATATTTTTGCACAGAGCTGAAGGAAATAACTGCAGAGAGATTATTTGTGAACAATTTTCTTTGGCTAAATCTTTGGCAACTTTAATATCCACCACTGACATTATTTGGTGTCTGGGTTGATATTTTTAATTCTCCTTGTTTAACTCAGAGGCTAATATTTTCAGCTTAGCCACATTAAAATCACCTCTCTTGACTTTTTTTTTTTCTTTTTACTAAGTTATTAATTATTCAGACTAATGCACATATCACAGAATCACAGAATGTTAGGAGCTGGAAGGGAGCTCCAAAGCTCACCCAGTCCAACCCCCCTGCCAGAGCAGGAGCACCTAGAGCAGATCACACAGGAACACAGCCAGGCAGGGCTTGAATATCTCCAGAGAGGGAGACTCCACAACCCCCCCTGGGCAGCCTCTCCCAGGCTTCTCTCACCCTCACAGGGAAAAAAAAATTCCTCCTGTTTTCATGGAACTTCCTCTGCCTCAACTTCCACCACTGTCCCTTGTGCTGGCATTGGGCATCCCCCAGCAGAGCCTGGCTCCAGCCTCTGGGCACTCCCCCTGCACATCTTCATCACCAGCAATGAGGTCACCCTCAGGCTCCTCCTCTCCAAGCTCCAGAGCCCTCAGCTCCCTCAGGCTCTCCTCCTAAGGAAGATCTTCCACTGCCTTCAGCATCTTTGTGGCTCTGTGCTGGACTCTCTCAAGCAATTCCCTGAGGTCCTTCTTGACCCGAGGGGCCCAGAACTGGACACAATCTTCCAGATGTGGCCTCAGCAGGGCAGAGTAGAGGGGCAGGAGAACCTCTCTTGACCTACTGACCACAGTCCTTCTAATGCACCCTAGAATGGCATTGACCTTATTGGCCACAGGAGCACATGATTGCATAGAATCATGGAATTATTTCTGTTGGTAAAGACCTCTATGATCATTAAGTCCAACTGTCCAACTTGAGGCCACCCTGACCATTAAACCTTGTCCTGCAGTGCCATGTCCAGATGTTTCTTGTACACCTGCAGTGACAGTGACTCCACCACCCTCCCTGGGCAAATTTCTCTCAGCAGCCAAAGGAATCAGCACTTAGGTCACACATCTGAGAGCTGAATAACTCCTAGCGCCCTTGATTCGATGAGCTTCGAATGCTCCATTAGAATGGCTTGTGGTAGACACAAGGGATAATTATTGGATGTCCCTGGAGGGGTTTGCAAAACATCTTCTTCCCAAGTAGGCATCAATCCAGAATATCAACATGGAGTGCTTAAAATATTCATTAGGCTTCTGAAACAAGCTGAGGAAAGGAATGACTCTAATATGCAGTAACCAGGTGCTCACATGGAATGGATGGGATTTGGGTTCAGCATTCCTGTTTCCCACTGCAAGTGGGATTTGACTTGTCAGGATTGTGGAGCTGCTCTTTTGGCTTTTGTGTTGTGAAAACTAGAACCAATGAAGATGAGCAGGACTCCATCCCAAACATAAGGAAAAGACTGCTGGACTGAAGCCAAATTCATAAAGGTCCCTTCTTCCTGCAGGGTGTGGGGTCTGTTCCTGTTCAATATCTTTACTGATGAGCTGGAGGAGGGGATTGAGTCCATCCTCAGTAAATTTGCAGATGACACCAAGCTGGGGGCAGGTGTGGATCTGTTAGAGGGTAGGAGGCTCTGCAGAGGGACCATGCCAGGCTGGACAGATGGGCAGAGTCCAACAGGATGGCATTTAACAGGTCTGCGTGCTGGGTTCTGCACTTTGGCCACAACAACCCCAGGCAGTGCTACAGGCTGGGGACAGAGTGGCTGGAGAGCAGCCAGGCAGAGAGGGACCTGGGGGTGCTGGGGGACAGCAGCTGAAGAGGAGCCAGCAGTGTGGCCAGGTGGCCAAGAAGGTGTCGTGAAGGCATCACACGCCCAGAATTATGCCACCTGATACCAGCTAACTTGTCCCAACATGTTCTGGGAAGTCCCCCTTCCACCCTCCTTTCAGGAGAGGAGGAACAAAAGGCTCAGGCGCCAGCCTGTCTCCTAAGGGAATAAACAACTGCAGGCTCCCATCTCAATGGATGCCTATGCTCTGTCCATCTAAGGGCATAATTCTAGCTTCACCTTTCTATGGGTGGAAGCAGGTTGTTGGCAAGTGTGCCCATTGGCTAAGTCCAGCCTCTCGTGTCTATAAGTGTCACTCCATTTTGGTGCCACATTGCTCTCTCCTCTGCTTTCACCCATCATGCAACTCACGATAGAGTAAGCCATAAGCCTTCCCACGCAAGCGTACTCGGAAGCCTCTGTGAACACGGGAGCCAGCCCACGGAGTGTGCATCGAGGACCCGCAAAGGATGATCCCGTCGCCAGAAGCGACGTAGACCCAGTCGAAAAGGACTGAGGGAAGCCCCCAAAGAGAGTAAGCTGTAACCCAAAGGGGGAAGGACTGGCCCAAGCGTGGCTGTCCAGAAACGCTGCAAGCTAATTAAGCAGCCAACTAAGCAGAAACGCATCTTGGGTGGCCCCCGCAGACCGCGGGAGTGAAAGGAGCCGCCCCCTGTAGCCGCTCCACAGCCCGTATCAGGGCGAAACACCCGGGATTTTCCCCGAGGGAAAAGAGAGAGCAAAGATTAACCTCTCCCTTGAAGTCAAGGCAATGACTGTACCATTATAATTTAAATGGAAGCAGTCGCCCAGAGAAGCTGCAGTCAGCTCACCTCGAGCCGAGCCGAGGGGGGAAGCATCGCGTCACCGCACCCCCCACCGGAGACCTGCCTACGGGAAAGCTGCCCTCGATCGTAGGGCCGAGCACCGAAAAGACCTGACCCTCCTGAGCCGTCCTCCGGTCAGGGAGCCGCACCCCTCCCCGCAGACCGCGGGAGGAGAAAGAAGCGAACTGCCCTTCCCGCAGACCGCGGGAGGAGAAAGCCAACCTTGCCCCCCCCACAGAGCCGGGAGGGAGAAAGAAAGAGCCGCCCGAACGGTGCCAACCTTGGGCAGAAGCAGATACCCAGCGAGCCCGCGGGATCCGGCAATTTGTCTCGCTGCGTGTATCTTTCACGTGTGTAACATTTAGTAACGTTCTATTCAAAGCGCCCGCGCATAGCCGCGTGATATTTCCAGCTTAACCTGCCTCGAGATAACGTTATAAATATCTCTATACCTATAGCTAGCAGCCGCAAGCGCCTGTCGAGTCTCCATCTAGTGGACAAGCGGCGGAACTGCACCCTTTCGTTCCCTTAATTAGAAATTGACTGTAAATATTATGATTGGGTATGATTGTAAATACGAAATCAGTTATGGTCTATATTATTACAACCGTGCATCCGAGTCAATATATATAAAGTAATTAATCTAATATTATTAATAATAATAATTTCATAACTCATATTTTCATAATTCATAATTAATAATCACCATCCTCCATCCCTATTCCCCCTCTCCATGACAGAAGGCCAATGGCATCCTGGCCTGCATCAGCAAGAGTGTGGCCAGCAGGAGCAGGGAAGTCATTCTGCCATGTGCTCAGCACTGCTTAGGCCACACCTTGAGTGCTGTGTCCAGTTGTGGGCTCCTCAGTGTCAGCAAGATGTTGAGATGCTGGCAGGTGTCCAGAGAAGGGCAGCAAGGCTGGGAAGGGGTCTGGAGCACAGCCCTGTGAGGAGAGGCTGAGGGAGCTGGGGGTGTTTAGCCTGGAGAAGAGGAGGCTCAGGGCAGACCTCATTGCTCTCTACAACTGCCTGAAGGGAGGTTGTAGCCAGGTGGGGGTTGGGCTTTGCTCCCAGGCACCCAGCAGCAGAAGGAGAGGACAGAGTCTCAAGATACACCAGGGGAGGGTTAGGCTTGAGGTGAAGAGAAAGTTCTTCCCAGAAAGAGAGATTGCCCCTTGGGATGTGCTGCCCAGTGAGGTGGTGGAGTCACTGTCCCAAGGAATGATTAAAAGCAGCCTGGCTGAGGCACTCAGTGCCGTGGGTTAGTTGACTGGATGGTGCTGGGTGAGAGGTTGGACTGGATGATCTCTGAGGTCTTTTCCAACCTGGGTAATTCTGTGAGTCTGTGACCTCTGGAATCACTGACAGGTAGGGGTTGCAAGGGACCTCCAGAGATCAGTGAGTCCAACCCCCCTGCCACAGCAGGGTTAGCAGGCAGGTCAAACAGGTTACATGATTGTCTCCAGAGAAGACAACTCCACCATCTGTGGGAAGCCTGCTCTAGTGCCCCATCACCCTCACAGGAAAAACAAACAACTTTTCCTCATGTGTAGGTGGAATCTCCTGAGTTTCAGGTTGTATCCACTGCCCCTTGTCCTATCACAGACCACCACTGAAGAGAGCCTGGCCCCTTCCCTCTGACACCCACCCCTCAGGTATTTGTAGACATTAATAAGATCTCCTCTTACTCTTCTCCAGACTGAACAGCCCCAGATCTCTCCTCAGACAGATGTTCCAGTCCCTTCATCATCCTCCTAGCCTCCATTGGACACTCTCTGGTATATCCCTGTGCCTCCTTAACTGGTGAGCCAGAACTGGACACCATACAGCAGATGTGGTCTCACCAGTGGAGAGCAGAGGGGTATCAGAACATTTTTTGACCCGCTGGCCACTCTTGTGATGGTTTAAAAGTGCCTCACACTGATACAACACTCTTCTTAATGCCCCTCCAAGGATGCCATTCCAGTCAGGTCCCTTCCAACCCAATGTATGCTATGATTTGGTAATAAACAGACATTAGACGATTCTTCTGCAGCCTTAGCTGCCAGCTAAAATCCTCTCCTGGATGTTCTGGTAGGAGGAAATTGTAGGTGGACGATCATCCAATGTTGATCACACTGGAAATTCTGCTAGGGGGAGGCAAGCTGAAAAGGTTACTTTGCAGAAGCAAGGGAGGGGAAAAAAAAAAAAAAGAAGAAAAAAGGAATTTGTTCTACCTTCCCTATGAGCTGATTCTGGTTGCTGCGTGTAATTTAAGAGGGCACAGAGCCTGGTTTGGCTGCAGCCTTTCTGGCATGGTGAAGCAGATATGCACCTTCTTCTGACAGAGCCAATTTGTCTTCTGGGTTATCCACACACGTTGGACTCCATCAGAAACTGCATTACCCTGAGCATGCAAATGCTCCTGAGAACAGCTGAGGGAAGGAGAACATCTGAGGGAAGGAGCAGCAAGGCAGAGTGCTGCTCCTCTGTGAGCAAGAGAATTTGGGGAAACAACTGGGAGGACAATTTCAAACAGACAGAATTTCCCCCTGTGCTCAGCACTGATCAGGCAGCACCTCAAACACTGGGTTCAGTTTTGGGTCCCTCACTACAAGAAGATAAGATGAAAGCCTGAGGGAGCTGAGGGCTCTGGAGCTTGGAGAGGAGGAGCCTGAGAGTGACCTCATTGCTGGTGATGAAGATGTGCAGGGGGAGTACCCAGAGGCTGGAGCCAGGCTCTGCTGGGTGATGCCCAAGGACAGCACAAGGGGCAGTGGTGGAAGTTGAGGCAGAGGAAGTTCCATGGAAACAGGAGGAAATTTTTTTTCCCTGTGAGGGTGACAGAAGCCTGGAAAAGGCTGCTCAGGGGGTTTGTGGAGTCTCCCTCTCTGGAGATATTCAAGCCCTGCCTGGCTGTGTTCCTGTGTGATCTGCTCCAGGTGCTCCTGCTCTGGCAAGGGGGGGTTGGACTGGGTGAGCTTTGGAGCTCCCTTCCAGCTCCTAACATTCTGTGATGCTGTGATACTGAGGAGGTGAAACAGGTTAAAAGAAGGGCACCAAAGCTGGTGAAGAGTCTAGAGAACAGGTCTGGTGAGGAGTGACTGAGGGAACTGGGGCTGTTCAGTCAGAAAATGAGGGCCCTGTGGGGACACTTTCTGGGTTTCTACAACCTGCTGAGAAGAGGCTGGAGCCAGCTGAGGGTTTGTTTCTTCTCCCCACATCAAGTGATAGCATGAGAAGAGATGGTCTACCATGAGAGGTTTGGATTGGATAGTAGAAGAAACTTCTTCACTGGAAGGGCTCTCAAACACTGGCACAGGCTGCCCAGGGAGATGGTTGATTGCCCATCCCTGGAGGTGTTTCACAGACACAGATGTGGTGCTGAGGGAGGTGGTTTAGCCCCAGGCTTGGTAGGGTTAGAGACTGGTTGGGCTCAGTGATCATGAAGGACTTTTCCAACTGAAACCATTCTGAGCCTTTCTGTGATTCTCTGAATTAATGAAGCTATTACTGCTTTTTTGCATATCTTTCCTCTCTGATACTTAGATCCTCATAGTGATAACAGAACCATTATTAATTAATTAATGAGACGTTGTTCAGCTCTAATTTCTCTCTTTCTTAGAAAAAAAAAAAAGAATAGTAAGTTTGTATTACTTGAATTTTGATAAGGACTCCCTTTGTGTGCATTTTCTTTTGCCCTTTTTGTTTTTCATCTTGCTGCTTTGAGGGAAACATGAAGCACTAGGATTAAGCCAGCTGCTTTCTCTGTCTTGACTTTCTTCCAGAGGTCTTTTCCAGCAGAAACAATTCTGTGATCCTCTAGGTTGTAGAGTCCCCAGAACTTCAGGCTTTCCTGTGGAAATAAGCCCACTCTTTGGTGTGAAGGATAATGAATATCCCTGCACTGCTGTCCTGAGGAACTGACCTTTGCTCTGAGAAATCCCTACCTCATCAGTCATTAAAACGAGTCAAGGTGGCTGAGTTCTTGGGCAAGTAAGCAAATTGCAGAATGAGCCTTTTCAGGAAGAAGTGGAGGTTCCTTTTCTTCCAATGGAGGCAAATGGAGTGCAGAGAAGGGCAAGGAAGCTGAGAAGGGCCTGGAGAAGAAATCTGATGGAGAGCAACTGAAGGAGCTGGGGATGGATAGTGTGAAACAGAGGAGGCTGAGGGGAGACCTCCTGGCTGTCTACAGCTCCCTGAAAGGAGGTTGTGGAGAGGTTGGTGCTGGTCTCTTCTCACAGGGAATTAGTGACAGAACAAGAGGGAATGGCCTCAAGCTGTGACTGGGGAGGTTTAGACTGGACAGTAGGAAGAATTTTTTCCTGGCAAGAGTGGTCAGGGCTTGGAATGTGCTGCCCAGGGAGGTGGTGGAGTCCCCAAGCCTGGCTGTGTTTCAAGGTGGTTTGGCTGTGGTGCTTGGGGCTCTGGTTTAGGGGTGAGCCTTGTAGGGTTGTGGGTTGGGCTTGGTGATCCTGAGGGTCTCTTACAGCCTGAAAGTTTCTGTGACTGTGTGAATGTGGATGTGTGCAGGGGGGAGAGCAATGCATAATGGATGGCTCTTTTTCCTTTCTCTCTCACATGGCAGTCCTGCTCTGAAGTAGCTCAGCTGTAATATTAGCAATTACATGACTCATGTTATGTGATTTTTAACCTTCCTGGGTGTTAGGTAACAGCAGAACTTAGAATTTTTAGAAATCATTTTCATTATGGCTCTGAAACTGTTCAATTAGTCTAATTATTTTTTTTTTTAAGAACCAAAACTCCCCTATTTTCTGAGTGTTCTTTCTATTGCTTTCAGCAAATTATCATAGCAAATCTGTCATCAGTTGATGTCACTTTCTACACCTTAACAGTAATGCAATTAGAGCTCATTGCCTCATTATTTCTCTACTGAGAGTGGTCAGGCATTGGAACAGGCTGCCTAGGGAACTGATGGAGGCACCACCCCTGGAGGTGCTCAGACAAGGAGTAGATGTGGCACTTTGGGACATGGTCTAGAGGTCACAGAGCTGTTGGGTAGAAGGTTGGACTCGATGATCTTGGAGGTTTTTTCCAGCCTTCATGTTTTTATGATTAATTTTGTGTTATTGAGTGGCACTGAGGCTCCCTCAGCAAGTTTGCTGACAACACCAAGCTGTGTGGTGTGGGTGACAGCTGGAGGGAAGGGATCCATCCAGAGGGACCTGGACGGGCTGCAGAGCTGGGCACAAGACAACTTCAGGAGGTTCAACAAGACAAAGTGCAAGGTCCTGCAGCTGGGTCAGGGAAATCCCAGACACTGATATAGGCTGGGCAGGGACTGGCTTGAGAGCAGCCCTGAAGAAAAGGCCTTGGGGGTGCTGGTGGAGGGGAAGCTCAACAGGAGCCAGCAGTGAGCACTTGCAGCCCAGAGAGCCAAGCAGAGCCTGGGCTGCAGCAAGAGAAGTGTGGCCAGCAGGACCAGGGAGGGGATTCTCCCCCTCTGCTCCACTCTGCTCAGACCCCACCTGGAGCTCTGGGTCCAGTTCTGGAGCCTCTGTTCCAGGAAGGATCTGGAGGTGCTGGAAGGTGTCCAGAGAAGGGCCATGAGGATAAGCAGAGGGCTGGAGCTGCTCTGCTCTGGAGACAGACTGAGAGAGTTGGGGTTGTGCAGTCTGGAGAAGAGAAGGCTCCCAGGAGACCTTCTTGTGGCCTTCCAGGATCTGAAGGGGGCTACAAGAAAGCTGGGGAGGGACTTTTGAGGGTGTCAGGGAGTGATAGGACTGGGGGGGATGGAGCAAAACTAGAAGTAGGGAGATTCAGACTGGATGTGAGGAAGAAGTTCTTCCCCATGAGGGTGGTGAGAGACTGGCAGAGGTTGCCCAGGGAGGTGGTGGAAGCCTCATCCCCGGAGGTTTTTGCAGCCAGGCTGGATGTGGCTGTGAGCAACCTGCTGTAGTGTGAGGTGTCCCTGCCCATGGCAGGGGGGTTGGAACTGGATGAGCCTTGAAGTCCCTTCGAATCCTGACAGGTCTGTGATTTTATGATTCTATTTATACCTTTTTCCCAAAGCATCCATCCCATAGACATCTGTATAATCATTGTCTGCTTTCAGCATTTGCAGGGATTATTTATCTCTCCTTTCATTTCTGGGAAAGTGTCTATCCTGTTAACTCAATGGGAAGCAAAAAAAAAAAATTAACGTTAATTCAATGGGGAAAAAAATACAAGCCATAAAAAAATCCTATCAAGCTAAGCCAATAGCAGTAAAGCCAATGGAAAAATAAATATTATTGAATTCAGTGATGTAAATTCAATCCCTAAATGTAGCTGTGGTATTGATCAATTGTTTCCCATAGAATGGACCTATGGAAAGGTCAGCATTGAGTAGTGAGACTTTATTGCTGTAGAGGAAACTTCTCAGGTGGGGACTTAAATTTCTATTAAAACTTTCTGTTTGATTAAGCAGCATTTCAATATAATGAATTTTATATCTCCAGTCTGAGAAAGCTCCTCTCTTCCTACAGAGTGGATTGTTCAGTCCATAAGGAATTGTCTGGGTGGTCACAGCCAGAGGGTGGTGCTCAATGTCTTGAAGTGCAGATGGAGAGCAGTGACAGTGGTGTCCCTCAGGGGTCTGTACTGGGACCTGTGCTGGTTAATATTTGTATCACTGCTGTAGCCAGGGGGATCCAGACACCAGCAGCAGTGTGCAGATGGCACCAAGCTGAGTGGTGCTGTCCACACACCAGAGGGACAGGATGGTGTTTAAGGCCAGGCTGAATCCACAGGGATATTAACTATCCAGCAGCCTGCTGTAGTGTGAGGTGTCCCTGGCCATGGCAGAGGGGTTGGAACTGAATGATTCTTGAGGTCCCTTCCCACCCTGACAGTTCTGTGTTTCTGTGATCAGTGGCTGAGGAGCACATAAAGCAGCTGCTGGGGAAGGAGAGTCAGCCCTGGTAGAGATTCCTGCACAGCTTCCTTCCCAGGACCCTCAGCTGTACCCTCCCTTAGCAAGTAAACCTTCAGGAGGTTGAGGATGGCCTCGTGGTCCTGGCAGTCACTGTGAACTTTGACTTTAGCTGGATCTCAGCAGTGTTGGAGAGGGAATGGATTGAAGCTTAAGGACAGCAGATTTAGGTTGGGTATTAGAAAGGAATTCCTCACAGTGAGGATGAGGAGACACTGGAACAGGCTGCCCAGGGAGGCTGTGGATGTGCCCTTCCTAGAGGTGTTCAAGGGCAGGCTGGATGAGGCCTTGAGAGACCTCATCTAGTGGAAGGTGTCCCTGCTTATGATGATCTTTAAGGTCCTTTCCAAGCCAAACCATTCCATGATCCTGTGTTTCAGCACAGCTCCTGATTATTTTTTGCTGAGTGCCATGCATGAGGAGAGGCAGAGTCCTCCCTGAGCAGGTGAATTCTAGCTCTCCCTGCTTACCATGTCTCCTGTATCTGTGAACAAATCCCTACTCCTTTATCACTCCTTCTTATTCACCCCTCAAGGTGAATCATTATTCCTCCTCTGATGAAAGAAGAAGCACCAGCCAGAGCTGGGTGTGTAATTTGTCATTAGTCCTGCCTCTCTATTCTCACATTGCAGATAATAATACAGGATAAACTACTTAATTACTCCTGGACAATAAAGCACTCTCCTGGAACTTCACCCCTTCTCAGAAGCTTAGAGTCACATTTATTCATGCTGGTCTAGGTGAAAATAATAATAATGAAAAAAAAAAAAAGAGGCAGTTACAATAATTATCCCAAACACAGGAAGCATATTTCCTTTTAAAATGAGTATTTCATAATTTAACAGTACTCTAAAAATGGATTTGGCACTCAGGAAAAGTGTTGACAGCCTTGGAAATTGATGTCTTTATCTACAGAGGCTACCTCGCTAGCAGAAGTACAAGCTTCCATCATCAGTCTCTAAAAATAAGCCAGCCTGAATTCTTTGCTCCTTCACTGGCTCTTTAATTAGGAGATCATAGAATCAGACAGGTTGGAAGAGGCCTCCAAGATCATCCAGTCCAACCTAGCACCCAGCCCTATCCAATCAACCAGACCATGGCACTAAGTGCCTCATCCAGGCTTCTCTTGAACATCTCCAGGGATGGTGACTCCACCACCTCCCTGGGCAGCACATCCCAATGGCAAATCTCTTTCTGTGAAGAACTTCCCCCTAACATCCATCCTAGACCTCCCCTGGCACAGCTTGAGGCTGTGTCCTCTTGTTCTGCTGCTGGTTGCCTGGGAGAAGAGCCCAACCCCCACCTGACTACACCCTCCCCTCAGGTAGCTGTAGACAGATGATACAGGATGAAGGCTTGTGCAATTAAAGCCTCATGAGTGCTCCAGAGGCACCTGGAGAAGCTGGAGAAGGGAGCCCAGGTGAACCTCATGCAGTTCAACAAGGCCAAATGCAAGGTGCTGCACATGGAAGGGACAATCTTCATTATGAGTACAGGCTGGGGGATGAGGAGTTTGGGAGGAACCCTGTAGAAAAGGTGTTGGGAGTATGGTGAATGAGAAGCTGGACATGAGCCAAAATTGTGCTCTTGCTGCCCAGAAGGCTAATGGCATCCTGGGCTGCATCAAAAGAAGAGTCATAGAACTGTCAGGGTTGGAAGGGACCTCAAGGAGCATCCAGTTCCAATTCGCCTGCCATGGGCAGGGACATCTCACACTACAGCAGGTTGCTCACAGCCACATCCAGGCTTAAAAACCTCCAGGAATGAGGCTTCTACCTTGGCCAGCAGATGGAGAGAGGGGATCCTGCCACTCTGCTCTGGTGAGACCTCACCTGGAGTATCCTGTCCAGCTATGGGACCGTCAGCACAAGGGAGACATGGACCTGCTGGAATGGGTCCAGAGGAGGGCCATGAGGATGAGCAGAGGGCTGGAGCTCCTCTGCTACAAGGGCAGATTGAGGTCTCTGGGGTTGCTCAGCCTGGAGAAGAGAAGGCTCTGGGGAGACCTAATAACAGCCTGCCAGGACCTGAAGAGGTCCTATGAGAAAGCTGGGGATGGACCTCTTGTAAGGGCAGTGGTTTGAAACTAGAGAAGGAGAGACTTAGACTGGACATTGGGAAGAAGTTCTTCACTATGAGGGTAGTGGAACACTGGAAGAGGCTGCCAAGGAAGGAGGTGAAAGCCCCATCCCTGGGGACATTCAGGACCATGCTTGATGGAGCTCTGAGCAACTCACTGCAGGGGGTTGGACTTGATGACCTCTGGAAGTCCTTTCCAACACAGTGCATTCTGTGATTCTGTTCAATAGGAAAGCAGAGATGGAGAGGGGGAAGGCAAAGCTGAGTGAGAACACTTTCTTCTTTAATTTCTTCAGTGTTTATCCCACAGTCAGTGGGCTCAGGGATACACACACATGGTAATGGAACAGCTTAATGAAGACCACAATATCAAACATCAAAGCATTCTGGGTTTAATATGCCATTATTCCTGCCTCTAAAGGTATTCCATTGCTGATATGGCAAGTATTTCATCCACCTTGTTTGATTTTCTCCTCAGTCTCTCTCTTCATGAGTTAGTTGACTGGATGGTGCTGGGTGAGAGGTTGGACTGGATGATCTCTGAGGTCTTTTCCAACCTGGGTAATTCTGTGAGTCTGTGACCTCTGGAGTCACTGACAGGTAGGGGTTGCAAGGGACCTCCAGAGATCAGTGAGTCCAACCCCCCTGCCACAGCAGGGTTAGCAGGCAGGTCAAACAGGTTACATGATTGTCTCCAGAGAAGACAACTCCACCATCTGTGGGAAGCCTGCTCTAGTGCCCCATCACCCTCACAGGAAAAACAAACAACTTTTCCTCATGTGTAGGTGGAATCTCCTGAGTTTCAGGTTGTATCCACTGCCCCTTGTCCTATCACAGACCACCACTGAAGAGAGCCTGGCCCCTTCCCTCTGACACCCACCCCTCAGGTATTTGTAGACATTAATAAGATCTCCTCTTACTCTTCTCCAGACTGAACAGCCCCAGATCTCTCCTCAGACAGATGTTCCAGTCCCTTCATCATCCTCCTAGCCTCCATTGGACACTGTCTGGTACATCCCTGTGCCTCCTTAACTGGTGAGCCAGAACTGGACACCATACAGCAAATGTGGTCTCACCAGTGGAGAGCAGAGGGGTATCAGAACATTTTTTGATCTGCTGGCCACACTCTTCTTAATGCCCTCTGTTCATGTAGAAATGTCAGTGTGTGGCTCTGGAGGCAGCCAGGATGGTATTGTCTACTTGTGGATTCTCCTGAGCTTCAAACTGGCCACCTGCTGGCTTATTATTCCACAGGAATCAGAGCAGGCCATGTATTACTTTAAATTGTGGAAATTGCTTATGAGGTCCTGTGTTGTATCTTGCAAGCAGCTATCACAGAATCATAACCCTGTCCTCTCCCTGCACTTCTAAACCCAGTGATCTGCACTGGCACAAGAGAGTTGTCACTAATCACAGAAAGGTTCAGGTTGGAAAAGCCTCTCAGGATCACCAAGTCCAACCCAGAACCCTACTCTACAAGGGTCACCACTGAATCAGATCCCCAAGCACCACATCCAAACCACCTTGAAACACAGCCAGGCTTGGGGACTCCACCACCTCCCTGGGCAGCACATTCCAAACCCTGACCACTCTTGCCAGGAAAAAATTCTTCCTACCCTCCAGTCTAAACCTGCCCAGTCACAGCTTGAGGCCATTCCCTCTTGTTCCATCACTAATTCCCTGTGAGAAGAGACCAGCACCAACCTCTCCACAACCTCCTTTCAGGTAGCTGTAGACATCCAGGAGCTCTCCCCTCAGCCTCCGCTGTTTCACACTAACCAGTCCCAGCTCCTTCAGTCTCTCTCCATCAGATTTCTTCTCCAGGCCCTTCCCAGCTTCCTTGCCCTCCTCTGCCCTGGCTCCAGCACCTCCTTGGATTGAGCTGCCCCAAACTGGACACAGCACTCCAGGTGTGGCCTCCCCAGAGCTGAGTCCCAAGGGACAATCCCCTCCCTGCTCCTGCTGCACACAGCATTGCTGATCCCAGCCAGGCCACCTGGGCACACTGCTGGCTCCTCTTCAGCTGCTTGTCCCTTAGCACCCCCAGGTCCCTTTCTGCCAGCAGCTTTCCAGCCACCCTGCCCCAAACCTGGAGCCTTGCTTGGGGTTGTTGTGCCCCAAGGTCAGGACCTGGCACTTGGCTTTGTTGAAGGTCCTCCTGTGAACATTGGCCATGGATCCAACCTATCCAAGTCCCTCTGTAGAGCCTCCATGTTAATATTGACCAAAACCTGAGACTGTAGAACTTACATGCAAAGAACTGCCCAGCAAAATTGCACCAGTACAGGGTCAGGACTGATCTGCTGGAATCTGATGTTTCTGTGGAGAAGAACCTATGAGTGCTGGTGGACAAGTTAGCCATCAGCAGGCACTGTGCTCTTGTGGCCAAGATAGTCAATGGTCTCCTGGGGTGCACTGTAAAGAGTGCAACCAGCAGGTCAGGGGAAGATCTCCATTCCCTCTACTCTGCCCTAGGGAGGTCACATCTGGAATACTGCATCCAGTTCTGGGCTCCCCAGTTCAAGGACAGGGAATTGCTGGAGAGAGACCAATGGATAGCCACAAACGTGCTGAGGGAACAGAAGCATCTCTTTGAGGAAAGGCTGAGAGCCCTGGGGCTGTTGAGTCTGCAGAGGAGAAGACTGAGAGGGAATCAATGTCTATCAATAGCTGAGGGCTGGGGGTCAGGAAGGAAGGGACAGGGACAGCCTCTGCTCACTTGTGCCCTGGGATAGGACAAGGGGCAATGGACGGAAACTCCAACACAGGAGGTTCCACCTCAACATGAGGAGGAACTTCTTCCCTATGAGGGTCCCAGAGCCCTGGAACAGGCTGCCCAGAGAGGTTGTGGAATCTCCTTCTGTGGAGCCTTTGCAGCCCTGTCTGGATGTGTTCCTGTGTGAGCTGTGCTGGATTCTCTGGTCCTGCTCTGGCAGGGGGGTTGGACTGGAAGATCTGCAGAGGTCCCTTCCAACCCCTAACATCCTGTGAGCTGTGAGCCTGTGATTCTCTTCATACTCGAATAGAAACACCCCTCCCAGCCTGATTCTCTGACTCTGTAACAGCTCTGCTCATAACATGTCTGTGGTAGGACAGTTTCATATCTACAGTAATGAATCAGCTATCCAGAGGTTTCTTTTTTTCCCTAAAACCCATCAGACAGTAACAGTTTTTATTCCATTCCAAGCCAAGAGCAAAAATTCTCAAAAAAAGCCCCAAAAACTAAAGCCCCATCCCCAAATTTCTTTGTGTATCAAATTATGAAATATGTGTGAACAATCATTAACTTATCAGTGATCTCACTCTGTGATTTGAAATTTTATTCTGTTTCAATAGTGTTCTCCACACCAATCATTCAGGTAATTCTTTTAGCCTATAAAATTATTGCATGACACTAGGGTTTATGCAAGAATTCCTCAAGCAATTCAATTTTATTAGTGTCACATAATGAAGTAATCAGAGGTGATAACCACAGCAGTGACTTTCTCACTCCAAGCAAATAAAACAGAGCTTCTAAAGCATCTAGAAATATACAGCCATCATTTTTGAACACTAACAATTAATTCTACTGAAGGGTCATACCAGAAAAACAACAGAGCCAGCAGGGCCAGGGAGATGATTCTCCCCCTCTCCTCTGCTCTGCTGAGACCCCTCCTGGAACTCTGTGTCCAATTCTGGAGCTCCTAGTAAAGGAAAGATCTGAAGGAGGGTGGGCAGAGGGCTGGAGCTGCTCTGCTCTGGAGACAGACTGAGAGAGTTGGGGCTGTGCAGTCTGGAGAGGAGAAGGCTCCCAGGAGCCCTCCTTATGGCCTTGCAGTATCTGAAGGGGTCACCAAGAAAGCTGGGGAGGGACTTTTGAAGGTGTCAGGGAGTGATAGGACCTCGGGGGGGGGGGGGGGGTGTGGGGGGGGGGGGGGGGGGCGGGGGGGGTGTGGAGCAAAACTAGAAGTGGGGAGATTCAGATTGAGTGTTAGGAAGAAATTCTTTACCATTACACACTGGTGAGACCCTGGAACAGCTTCCAAGATGTGATGGCTTCATATCCCAGAGATCTCTGAGAATCTTTAGAAAGTGCTATCAGCATCTGTGGACAAGAAGCTCACCAGGAGCTGTCAATGTGCACTTGCAGCTCAGAGAGCCAAGCAGGTCCTGGGCTGCATCAGGAGAAGTGTGGCCAGCAGGTCAAGGGAGGTTAATCTTCCCCCCTGCTCAGCTCTGCTGAGACCACACCTGGAGTACTGCATCTGCTTCTGGAGTCTCTATTACAAGAGGGATCTGGACATGCTGGAAGGTGTCCAGAGAAGGGCCATGAGGATGAGCAGAGGGCTGGAGGTGCTCTGCTATGAGGACAGACTGAGAGAGTTGGGGCTGTTCAGTCTGGAGAAGAGAAAGCCCTGAGGAGACCTTCTTGTGGCCTTCCAGTGTCTGAAGGGAGCTACAAGAAAGCTGGGGAGGGACTTTTTAGGATGTCAGGTAGTGACAGGACTGGGGGGAATGGAATAAAGCTGGAAGTGGGGACATTCAGGCTGGAGGTGAGGAAGAAGTTGTTCCCCATGAGGGTGGTGAGAGCCTGGAATGGGTTGTCCAGGGAGGTGGTTGAGGCCCCATCCCTCGAGGTATTTGCAGCCAGGCTGGATGAGGCTCTGGCCAGCCTGCTCTAGTGTGAGGTGTCCCTGCCCATGGCAGGAGGGTTGGAACTGGATGATCCTTGAGGTCCCTTCCAACCCTGACTGATTCTATGATTCTGTGATCTGCTTTAAGAAACAAGGTAATAAGAAATCTTCCAAGATGTGATGTCTATAAGAGATCTTTTAAATAAACTCATTCCCAGCTGGAGAAAAGAAACAGTGCTTTCATAGAATCACAACATTCTCAGGGTTGGAAGGTACCTCAAGTCTCAGCCAGGTCCAAACCCCCTGCCATGGGCAGGGACACCTCACACTACAGCAGGTTGCTCACAGCCACATCCAGCCTGGCTGCAAAAACCTCCAGGGATGAGGCTTCCAACCACCTCCCTGGGCAACCTGTGCCAGGGTCTCACCACCCTCATGGGGAACAACTTCTTCCTAACATCCAATATGATTCTACCCACTTCTAGTTTTGCTCCATTCCTCCCAGTCCTATCACTCCCTTACACCCTCAAAAGCCCCTCCCCAGCTTTCTTAGAGCCCCCTTCAGATACTGGAAGACCACATGATTCTATGACAAGTGTGGATACTTGTTTGGGGATCCTCTTTATCCTCAGGCTGGAGAGGCACTTCCTGCTTTTGTTAGAGATGTCTTAGGAGTGTAAAATCTCAGCAGTGTTTGCCAAGGGAATAGTCTCTGATCCTGTGTTTGATGCACTAAGGCAAACTGTTCTAATAAGTGCTCTGCCACTGGATAGTCACAGAATCACAAAACATTACGAGGTGGAATGGACCAAGTCCATTCTCCCTGCCAGAGCAGGATCACCTAACTAGGTCACACTAGAACATGTCCAGTTGGCTTTTGAATGTCCCCAGTGAAGGAAACTCCACAATCTCTTTGGGCAGCCTGCTCCAGGTCTCTGTCACCCTCACAGTGAAAAAGTTTTTCCTTTTGTTCACGTGGAACCTCCTCTGCTCCAGCTTGTCCTTGTCCTATCATTGGACATCCCTGAGCAGAGCCTGGCTCCATCCTCTTGGCACTCACCCTACACATATTTATCAGCATGAAGGTGGTCACCCCTCAGGTTCCTCTGCTCCAGGCTAAAGAGCCCTCAGCTCCCTCAGCCTGTCCTCATAAGGCACAAGGAAGGGAACATAAGTTGCACAAGAATGGAAAATCCCAGCTCTGGTTTGTGTGGTATCTTCCATCACACTTGTTGCATTTCCTCTTCAGTCTGGAATCACTCTAGGAATGCTGTGTGGGGAGCTAGTCTGAGATCACAGGGTTAGGGAATGATGGTGTCACACCCCCATGTCAGGGTGCTGGATGTCACTGTAGTAGCCCCTGATAACGAGGTGCCTTTGGGTGATGAATGTAGCATGAACCCTCTTACTGCTCCACAACCAGATTCCAGAGATGCAGAGGGCAGAGAATCTCAGAAGTCCTCTCAGAAGTCCTTTATTACAGCATTGTAGAATCTCCAGCATCACGGAAGATGTCCCAGAAGCCCTTTACAGACGAAGAAGCTAGCAGAAGTCCCTGGAGATGCCCTAACCCCCAATATCCAGTATTGCTCTGAGTAGCTGCTGAAATTCTCTTTCCTATCAATCCTTTAAGCAGTAAACCCCAACCACATAGATAAGCTGAACTCCTTTCCCAATAAGAGGTGCCAGTGTGTCAAGGAGGTGGCTTCTGCAGCATGTTCCTATCAAAGGATGCCAGCATGTCAGGAGGTTGTTCTTGACACACATGGAATGTGATTGTTTTGCTCTATGCAGTTGGTCAGAAAGTAGATAACAGCAGCAGAAGTCCCTAGCAGTATCTCCCTAGCAGTATCTCCCTAGCAGCATGTCCCTAGCAGTGTCTCCCTAGCAGTGTCTCCCTAGCAGTGTCTCCCTAGCAGTGTCTCCCTAGCAGTGACTCCCTAGCAGTCTGTCCCTAGCAGTATCTCCTCAGCAGTATATCCTCAGCAATATGTCCCTAGCAGTATACCCCTAGCAGTATATCCCTTGCAGCATATCTCTAGCAGCATATTCCTAGCAGTATATCCCTAGCAGTATATCTCTAGCAGTATCTCCCTAGCAGTATCTCCTCAGAAGTATATCCCCAGCAATGTCCCTAGCAGTATACCCTTAGCAATATGTTCCTAGCAGTATGTCCTTAGCACTATGTCCCTAACAGCATATCCCTAGCACTATGTCCCTAGCAGTATCTCCCTAGCATTATCTCCTCAGCAGTATCTCCCTAGCATTATGTTCCTAGCAGTATGTCCTTAGCAGCATGTCCCTAGCAGTATGTCCCTAACCCCCCAATGTTCTCTATAGCTCCCAGTGGCTGTTTCTATACATTTTGTTGTCAATTACCCAACCGATAGAGTCCAGCAGGGTGTATCAGCTGAATTCATTCTCCACCCAGAGGTGGCAGCATGTCAGGAGGTTGTTGTTGGCACACATGGGAAGTTAGTGTTTTGCCCTTCACAGTGTGCAATCGGTCAGCTAGGGAACCATGCACTCTGCACGTGTCTAGTAGGACAGTGATGGCAACAGATGGTGCAGGTGGTTGGAAGGGACCTCTGAAGATTATCTAGTCCAACCCCCTGCTAGAGCAGGGGGATCACCTAGAGTAAATCACCCAGGATCCTGGCCAGGTGTCTTTGTAATGCCTCCAGAGAAGGAGACTCCAAGCTATCTGGGCAGCCTGTTCCAATGCTCTGCTACCCTCAAAGATCCAAATTCTGCACCAAACTGCTTTGCATTCCTCTCTTTGGACTACTGAATTGTTTTACCACAAGACTTTACTTTTCCTCTTGACCCACTGGTTAGCATCATTTTTATCCTCGGGATTGCATCTTTGAAACATGAACTGTGTGCAAATAACCAACATCAGGAGTCCTTTAATCTCCTCCTTATTTACTTGTCAGCTGTAATGGTTTTAATTCTGACAACAGGGGAAAAATAATGTTGCATCATCATCATCATCATCATCATCATCATCATCATCACCATCATCATCATCATCATCATCATCATCATCATCATCATATTATTATTATTATTATTATTATTATTATTATTATTATTATTATTATTATTATTATTATTATTATTATTAATATAATAATTATTATATTGCATTAAATAATAAGAATGGATAATTATATAATATTTATTAATAATTATAATAATTGATAATTATGAGATAATTAATAATTATTATTTTATTACATTAAATAATAATAATAGTAACACCAGTCATTATTATTATTCATATATTTTATAATATAATGTAATAATTATTAATAATATTATTGGTAATAATTAATTATAATAATAATAGTAATACCAGTCATACTGGTACTGGTGTACAAGAAGAATAATAAAAATATTAATAACTTAAAAATTGATAATAATCATTATTATTAATAGTATAATTTATAATATAATAATATTATAATAATCAGTAATTATGGAAAAATAATATTAATTATTATATTACATTAAATAGTAATAATAATAATAGTAATACCAGTCATACTGGTACTGCTGTACGAGAAGGTCTAGTATTCACATTCAGGAATGAAGTAGGGATAGGAAGACAGAAACAGCTTTAAGAAACTTTTCATGTCACAACTATTGGACAACACTTCTTAACCCAAGCTGAAACAAGCCTTTGTTTGATTTTTTATACTAGCATTCATGGGTAAAAATAAAACCATTGAAAAATGAAAAATAAATAAATAGAAAAATAAGAATAAACTCATGGAATGGTTTTGAGTCCAACCAGTCTCTAATTCTACCAAGGCTGCTGCTAAACCACCTCCCTCAGCACCACATCTTTGCCTCCTTGAACCACCTTCAGGAATGAGGATTCAACTACGTTTCTGAGGAGCCTCTTCCATTGCTTGAGAAGCCTTTCAGTGAAGAAATTTCTTCTAACGTCCAGCCTAAACCTCTGCCTGTAGAATTTGAGGCCATTTCTTGCCGTCTTGTCATTTGTTACAAGGATGAGAGGCAACCCCAAGCACAGCTACAGGCTGGGCAGTGACTGGCTGGAGAGCAGCCCTGAGGAGGGGGACTTGGGGGTGCTGGTGGAGGAGAAGCTCAGCAGGAGCCAGCAGTGAGCACTTGCAGCCCAGAGAGCCAAGCAGAGCCTGGGCTGCAGCAAGAGAAGTGTGGCCAGCAGGGCCAGGGAGGGGATTCTCCCCCTCTGCTCCACTCTGCTGAGACCCTACCTGGAGCCTCTGTGTCCAGTTCTGGAGCCTCTGTTACAAGAGGGATGTGGACATACTGGAAGGTGTTCAGAGAAGGGCCATGAGGATGAGCAGAGGGCTGGAGCTGCTCTGCTGTGAGGAGAGACTGAGAGAGTTGGGGCTGTTCAGTCTGGAGAGGAGAAGGCTCCGAGTTGACCTTCTTGTGGCCTTCCAGTGTCTGAAGGGAGCTACAAGAAAGCTGGGAAGGGACTTTTTAGGATGTCAGGTAGTGATAGGACTGAAGGGAATGGAATAAAGCTGGAAGTGGGGACATTCAGGCTGGAGGTGAGGAAGAAGTTCCTCCTGAGAGTGGTGAGAGCCTGGAATGAGTTGCCTAGGGAGTTGGTTGAGGCCCCATCCCTGCAGGTGTTTGCAGTTTTTCACCTCCAGGGTCACAGTTAGCAGAAGCAGAATACACCCAGAGATTGCCTGGTTTATATTCATGGCAAGTGCTGATGCTGTCTATTTAAAGTACAATTTCAGATCACTCTTTGCCATTTTCTTTTTTTTTTCTTTTTTATTTTCCTACTTAGCTTTCCACCACGGAAGTGCAGTTGCAAATTTATGGTAAAATTTGTTTGGATTCCCAAAACAAAACTTCTCCCTTCAGGGAAGCACTGATGGTCTTCATTGAGGGACTGAGTGATTGATTTCTCCTGCTGCTTTTTATTCATGAGCTGGAAAGGACTAAAGAATCCTTGTTTTCACTTTGAAAAGGAGTTGTAAAAAGGACTCTCAGGTGTTGTGCTGGAGGAGGGAGTGTGTCCCACACGCTGTCTGAGGTGATCTCCTAACACTCCTGGCTGCATTCCAGCCTCACCAATATAAGAGCTGCTTCCAGAACTGGTTGAAAATCCGATGTCATATTCTTACCTCGGGCAGAGTTAGGTAGGAATGGTTATTCAAGGGGAAATAAAATCACAGAATCCTTTTGGTTGGAAGAGACCTTGAAGATAATCATTGGGTCCAACTGCTCCCTAGCTCTACCAGGTCTGGTGAAAAACCATGTCCCTCAGAAGCACATATCTGCAACTTTGAAACACTGCCAGGGTTAGGGATTCAACCATCTCTCTGGGAACCTTGTTCCAGTCTTTGAGAGCCTTTTCAGTGAAGAATCTTTTTCTGATATCCAAAGAAGCTGATTGCTCTAATATCCAGTTGAAATACCTGGCCTTGAGAGCAGCCCTGAAGAACAGGCCTTGGGGGTGCTGGTGGAGGAGAAGCTCACCAGGAGCCAGCAGTGAGCACTTGCAGCCCAGAGAGCCAAGCAGAGCCTGGGCTGCAGCAAGAGAAGTGTGGGCAGCAGGGCCAGGGAGGGGATTCTCCCCCTCTGCTCCACTCTGCTCAGACCCCACATGGAGCTCTGGGTCCAGTTCTGGAGCCCCTAATACAAGAAAGATCTGGAGGTGCTGGAAGATATCCAGAGAAGGGCCATGAGGATGAGCAGAGGGCTGGAGCTGCTCTGCTCTGGAGACAGACTGAGAGAGTTGGGGTTGTTCAGTCTGGAGAAGAGAAAGCTCCCAGGAGACCTTCTTGTGGCCTTGCAGGATCTGAAGGGGGCTCCAAGAAAGCTGGGGAGGGACTTTTGAGGGTGTCAGGGAGTGATAGGATTGGGGGGAATGGAGCAGAACTAGAAGTAGGGAGATTCATATTGGATGTGAGGAAGAAGTTTTTCCCCATGAGGGTGGTGAGAGCCTGGCAGAGGTTGCCCAGGGAGGTGGTGGAAGCCTCATGCCTGGAGGTTTTTGCAGCCAGGCTGGATGTGGCTGTGAGCAACCTGCTGTAGTGTGAGGTGTCCCTGGCCATGGCAGGGGGGTTGGAACTGGCTGAGCCTTGAGGTCCCTTCCAACCCTGACAATTCTATGATTCTGTGAAAGCACTGTTTCTTTTCTCTAGCTGGGAATCAGTGTATTTAAATGATCTCTCATAGCCATCACATCCTGGAAGCTTTCTCATTTCCTGGTATGCTGATAGCACTTTCTAAAGATTCTAAGAGATCTCTGGGATATGAAGTAAACACAATAAAAGTGAAGAAAGCCACAAGTCTGTCTCAATGGAAAACAAACAAAAAGTGGTCAGATCATCTTCTGAAGAAAAAATGTGGAAAGTCCTTTTCTGTGGTGAAGGACAATCCTTCTCTGTAAGTCCTTATATACTAAGGACATCCAGTGATGAGTAGGGGAAAGAACTAAGAGAGGATGCTGCTTGTAGGGTTTGTTGTATTCCTTTGCAGACAACTAAGCTACCCATTGCATGTATCACCTAAAATGCCTCAACTGGGATTTTGTGCTCTTCGACCTTCTGCTAGAAAGAGAATTTGCATATGCCCCTTTGTCTAAAGGAAAGGGTTTATGGGTGTGCCTAAGCCTTCAGCTTCTAAATTCTCAGACTGAAGAGCTCTTCCAGTACTGGCAGTTATGGATGAGAGCAGAGAGACCTGAGTATTCCAAGGTGTTAGGGGTTGGAAGGGACCTCCAGAGAACAGTCAGTCCAACCCCCCTGCCAAAGCCAGGATCACCTAGGGCAGACCACACAAGAACACAACCAGATTGGCTTTGAAAGTCTCCAGAGAAGGAGATTCTACAACCTCTTTGGGCAGCCTGCTCCAGGGCTCCAGCACCCTCACTCTAAAGAAGTTTCTCCTCAGGTTGAGGTGGAACTTGCTGTGTTCTAATCTATATCCATTATTCCTGCTCCTATTACCAGGTGCCACTGAGCAGAGCCTGGCCCCTTCCTCTTGACCCCTACCCCTCAGCTATTGGTAGACATTGATCAGATCCCCTCTCAGACTTCTCCAGACACTCTGGGCAGTCTGCTCCAAGGCTCTGTCAACCACACATCAAAGAAGTTTCTCCTCCTGTTGAGCTGAAACATTCCCTGGTCAAGTTTGTCTCCATTGTTCCTTGGCTTCTTGCTGTGCACCACCCGCAAGAGCCTGGCCCCCTCCACTTGACCCCCAGCCCTCAGCTCTTGAGAGACATTGATCAGATCCCTCTCAGCCTTCTCTTCTCCAC
The DNA here is from genome assembly GCF_027791375.1 of Indicator indicator. Classification (NCBI taxonomy): domain Eukaryota; kingdom Metazoa; phylum Chordata; class Aves; order Piciformes; family Indicatoridae; genus Indicator; species Indicator indicator. The sequence continues at coordinate 16,061,451 of NC_072013.1, read as the reverse complement.
ACTAAACAGCCCCAGGGCTCTCAGGCTCTCTTCCCAGGGGAGATGCTCAAGTCCCCTAAGCATCCTCCTGCCTCTCCCTGGGACTCTCTCCAGCAGGTCTCTGTCTCTCTTGACCTGGGGAGCCCAGAACTGGACACAGGATTGCAGCTGTGGTCTCAGCAGGGCAGAGCAGAGGGGGAGCAGAACCTCTGTAGCCCTGCTGGCCACACTTTTACCAATGCCCCCCAGGACCCCATTGGCTCTCTTGGCCACCAGGGCACATTGCTGTCCCATGCAGAACTTGCTGCCCACCAGCACTCCAAGGTCTTTCTCCATGGAGCTGCTTTCCAGCAGGAGGACCCCTACTCTCTACTGGTGCTTGTTGCTCTTTATGTATGTTCCTGTCTGTCTCAAAGTTCTGATTTCTCTTGCACATCACAGAGCTGCCTGTCCAACCAGAGGACAAGTCACACTTCACCAGTACATAGCAAGGTCTGCAGGAAACAAGAGCTCCTCAGGAAGGAAATCACAGCAAAGAGACTTCTGTAGCTGTATGTGAATTTCAAACTCTGCTAATTTTACACACAACAGTTGTTCCAGGCAGACTATTTACAGTATTCCTGTAGTTAGCAAGACATTGATATTCTCTGGCAATGACTGTTTCCATATGAAAACCTGCTACTGTGGTGCCTCATTCCAGTCCATCAGTCATCTGTTGTTATGGTTTGGGAACAGAAATTAAATACAAAAGTCTGTCTTTTTGTTTGTTTGTTTGTTTTTTTGTTTAATTATTATTTTTTTTTTAACGCAGACTACAATTCTGTTATTTATATTTAAAAAAAACCCAGAAAAATCAAGAAATGCCTTAATGTGAGTCAGACAGCATGCAAATGTGGTGTGGTTGGTTACAAAGCCACCAAAACTCGAAAGGAAGGAATGGACTGAGCATAGTGTGAGAGGCAACTGCATCTGAAAGCTATAAACAGATTCATCATGGCAACTTATGGTGGCTAGAATCAGAGAATCATCTAGAACCACAACAGATCTGAGTTGGAATCCTGGAATCATTTAGATCCACAACACTAGTTTTGAGTTGGAATCCTGGAATCATTTAGATCCACACCACCAGATTTGAGTTGAAATCCTGGAATCATTTAGAACCACAACACCATATCTGAGTTGGGATCATGGAATCACAGAATCATTTAGAACCACAACACCATATGTGAGTTGGAATCATGGAACCATAGAACCATTTAGAACCACAACACCATATCTGAGTTAGAATCATTTAGAACCATATTTGAGTTGGAATCATGGAATCATTTAGATCCACAACACCAGATTTGAGTTGGAATCATAGAATCATAGAACCAGGGAGGTGGTGGAAGCCTCATCCCTGGAGGTTTTTGCAGCCAGGCTGGATGTGGCTGTGAGCAACCTGCTGTAGTGTGAGGTGTCCCTGCCCATGGCAGGGGGGTTGGAACTGGCTGATCCTTGAGGTCCCTTCCAACCCTGACAACTCTGTGATTCTAGTTATGTGCTTGTGTTAAGAATTGTTGAGAACTTGCATTTATGGAGAGAGGGAGACTTTCAAAATGCAATTAGGATCCTGAGTTGAATGATTCTGGGCCCTAACATAATCATTCCCAGCTCTGTTTTTGATAGGTGCATCTTGGTCCCTTTATAGAAACATAGACAAGAGTCTGTAAATTCATAATCCTTTTTTTTCTCTCAGTAATTCTGGCCAGTCTGGAGTCCTTCATAGAGAACTGTACCTCCATAATATATCTCATGACATGGAAATGCCTTCTCCTCTATTATGCTGGACTTGCTTTTCTTCATGTACTGCAGGACAAATTTCTCTCTTCACTTTCTTATCACATTTCTAGCTGCTCTTTTAGTTTGTATTAATGAAAGGTTTCATCCTTTTTTTTTTTTAATGGCAACTGGAAATGCACATCCATCTTCAAAAAGAAAGTTTGTCTTCCATTATTTAGTCAGATCCTGATGTAGTTGTCTGGACTCAGTCAAGCACTGAGCTTTGATCCAGAGATAAGAGAGAGATCTATCATGGATTGAATTTTTGAACAGGATTTACAAAGCTGGGTGTAGAAGCACTTAAACTTAAGGAGAAGCATACCAAAAGATATCCTAGCAGAAGGATTGAACACAACTGAGAGTTATTCAAATAACTCAGAAGCAGGAGAAGACAGCTGATGGAACAATGTCTGCAGGGCTGAGAAGAAGTGCCTGCAGTATGCTTCCAGAGATTAGAAGAGGAAGGATGGCTTTCTAGAAGGCTTGGGGGTGGATGGGAAGCTCAATAGGAGCCAGCAGTGAGCACTTGCAGCCCAGAGAGCCAAGCAGAGCCTGGGCTGCATCAGGAGAAGTGTGGCCAGCAGGGCCAGGGAGGGGATTCTCCCCCTCTGCTCCACTCTGCTCAGACCACACCTGAAGCACTGCATCCAGTTCTGGAGCCCCTGGGAAAGATCTGGAGGTGCTGGAAGATATCCAGAGAAGGGCCATGAGGATGAGCAGAGGGCTGGAGCTGCTCTGCTCTGGAGACAGACTGAGAGAGTTGGGGTTGTTCAGTCTAGAGAAGAGAAGGCTCCCAGGAGACCTTCTTGTGGCCTTCCAGGATCTGAAGGGGGCTCCAAGAAAGCTGGGGAGGGACTTTTGAGGGTGTCAGGTAGTGATAGGACTGGGGGGAATGGAGCAAAACTGGAAGTGGGGAGATTCAGATTGGATGTTAGGAAGAAGTTGTTCCCCATGAGGATGGTGAGAGACTGGAAGAGGTTGCCTGGAGGTGGTGGAAGCCTCATCCCTGGAGGTTTTTGCAGCCAGGCTGGATGTGGCTGTGAGCAATTTACTGTAGTGTGAGGTGTCCCTGCTCATGGCAGGGGAGTTGGAGCTGAATGACCCTTGAGGTCCCTTCCAACCCTGACGATTCTGTGATTCTGTGTCAACCTCATTACTTAAGAACCGCTGTGGAGTAAGAGGGTAAAATAAAATAAAATGTATTTCCTAGGATGCAAAGGGAAGGCAACAGGGCTGAAGCGTGGAGAATGACCAGAAGAAGCATGTGATACAAAGTTAGGGAGAGACATAGAGAGATGTAATATGTAGGCAGAGGTATCTTGTGCACAGATGTGAGGTACCTTCCCTCACCTCACAAATGTGAGGTACATAAAGCAGTGGAGGTTATCAGACTTGGAATTGTGGGGATTGATCCATTAAAAGGTCCATGGATGGTGGAATACTCTTGAAGTAGGGAGTGTGTTTGGGTACACATATAACCTCTCTGGGCAGCCTGCTCCAGGGCTCTGTCACCCTCACAGTGAAGAAGTTCATCCTCATGTTCCTATGGAACATCCACTGCTGGCACCCACTGCTCCTTGTCCTAGCATTGGATGTCAGTGAGCAGAGCCTGGCTCTGCCTTCCTGTATTTATGTATTTATGTATTTATGAACATTCATGAGGTCAATCGTCTCCAATGGCTTGCACAAGCAACTACACAATCATGACCAGCTAGGATGTAAGCTTTCTAATCTAAGGATTTGGATTTAGGGAAATGGGAAGGATGTGGAAAAAAATTCCTAATAATAAAATGTTAGATTAATTTCCTGGCAGTGTAAAGCAGTCACATTTATTGATTAGGAAAAGATGGTCTGCAAAATTCTATCCACTTCAACTATGCAATAAGCTGAGAGGAAATACTCTGCCTAAGTCCACTTTTGACCATTTACTCTAGGGATGATCATAAGAGAGGCTCTTGATGGTTAGAAGCAATTTTTACCTATGGGGATTTTGTGCATTTCTCTGCTCACAGGGAAAAAACTCTTCCTCCTGTTTCCATGGAACTTCCTCTGCCTCAGCTTCCACCACTGCCCCTTGTGCTGGCATTGGGCATCACCCAGCAGAGCCTGGCTCCAGCCTCTGGGCACTCCCCCTGCACATCTTCATCAACAGCAATGAGGTCACCCTCAGGCTCCTCCTCTCCAAGCTCCAGAGCCCTCAGCTCCCTCAGGCTCTCCTCCTAAGGAAGATCTTCCACTCCCTTCAGCAGCTTTGTGGCTCTGTGCTGGACTCTTTCATGCAGTTCCCTGAGGTCCTTCTTGACCTGAGGGGCCCAGAACTGGACACAATCTTCCAGATGTGGCCTCAGCAGGGCAGAGTAGAGGGGGAAGAGAACCTCTCTCGACCTACTCACCACAGCCCTTCTAATCCCCCCCAGGATGCCATTGGCCTTCTTGGCCACCAGAGCACATTGCTGGCTCATGGGCAACCTCCCATCCACCAGCACCCCCAGGGCCTTTTCCCCTTCCCTGCCCTCCAGCAGCTCAGTCCCCAACCTCTCCTGCTCCATGAGGTTGTTCTTTCCCAGCTGCAAGCCTCTCCCCTTGCCCTTGTTGAATTTCCTTCCATTTCTCCCTGCCCAGCTCTCAGCCTGTCTCAGTCTGGCTGAATGGCAGCACAACCCTCCTGTGGCAGCCACTCCACCCAGTTTGGTGCCAGCAGCAAACTTGCTGGCAGTGCCCTCTGTGCCCTCACCCAGGTCATTGATGAATAGATTGAACAGCTCTGGTCCCAGTCCTGACCCCTGAGGGACTCCACGAGACACAGGCCTCCAGCTGGACTCCATCCCATTGACCACAACTCTGACTTCTTTCCTTCCAACCTTTGGAAACAACTTGGCTGTATTTTATGAACGTAGGGACTATCAGTTTAATTTTGGTGCAGCAGATGAATCATTTTTCAAACATAGCTTGCACAGTTTTTCTTTCTTGCCATGAAGTGACTGAGTATCCTTTAATACCGCTGAAGTCTTCTGTGCCTTATAGTGGAAAATGATTTGTTCAGCAGCATTATACTTGTTCCTCCTCCAGGTGTTCAGCTGTGAAGTAAGTCACAAGATTGAGCAACCCTCCTCTCTGATATGGAAATCCAGGTGGACAGACAAAGGCTATAAGGTTAATCCACTTTCAGCTGTGAAAGGGAATTCTCCTTTTAGCCTTGGGTGATATTGCTAATAAGGAAAAAAGCCACTTCCTGGCAAGCTGTATTTAGATACTACAGGTGTGATATAGGCATCCAATCATTTGCTACTGCGGATCACAGGATGTTAGGGGTTGGAAGGGATCTCTGGAGATCATCCATCCAACCCCCCTGCCACAGCAGGCTCCCCTAGGGCAGGTCACACACGAATGTGTTCAGTTGTTTCTTGAAAGTCTCCAGAGGAAATCCTACAACCTCTCTGGGCAACCTGCTCCAGGGCTCCAGCACCCTCACAGTAAAGAAGTTTTTCCTCATGTTGAAGTGGAACTCCCTGCTGTTCCGGTTTGTGCCCATTGCCCCTTGCCCTGTCACAGGACACCACTGTAAAGAGCCTGACCCCTTCTTCTTGACACCCTGCAGATATTTATAGACATTAAGAATATCTCCTCTCCAGCCTTCTCTTTTCCAGAGCAGCCCCAGGGCTCTCAGCCTTTCCTCACCAGGCCCTGCAGCATCCTCATAGCCTCCTTTGGACACTCTTTACTACATCCCTGTCCCCCTTGAACTGGGCACAATACTCCAGATGTAGCCTCACCAGGGCAGAGTTCTTGACCTGCTGGCCACACTCTTCTTAATGCACCCCAGGATATCATTTGCCTTCCTGGCCACAAGGGCACATTGCTGACCCATAGACAGTTTCAAACCATCACACCATCCAGTCCAACCTAGCACCCAGCCCTATCCAACCAACCAGACCATGGCAGCCCCATCCAGGCTTTTCTTGAACATCTCCAGGGATGGTGACTCCACCACCTCCCTGGGCAGCACATCCCAATGGCAAATCTCTCTCTCTGTGAAGAACATCTTTCTAATATCCATCCCAGACCTCCCCTGGCACAACTTGAGACTGTGTCCTCTTGTTCTGCTGCTGGTTGCCTGGGAGAAGAGCCCAACCACCACCTGGCTACAACCTCCCCTCAGGGAGTTGTGGACAGCAATGAGGTCTCCCCTGAGCCTCCTCTTAAGGACGTATTGATGGTCTTGCTTTATTTCTGACTCTTCCTGTGAAATTTGGAGTAGCATCCTGGCTGCACCTCGAATACTGAGTTCAGTTTTGAAGTCCTCACTCCAAGAAGGTCATTGAGGTGCTGGAGTGGGCCCAGAGAAGGGCAACAAAGCTGGGGAAAGGTCTGGAAAACAGCGCTGAAGAGGAGCAGCTGAAGCAATTGGGATTGTTGGTATGGAGAAGAGAAGGCTGAGGGGAGACCTCATTGCCCTCTACAACTCCCTGAAAGGAGGTTGGAGCCAGGCATGGGTTGGGCTCTTCTCCCTAGCAACAAGTGACAGGTGACAGGAAATGTGCCAGTGGAGGTTTAGGATGGATATCAGGAAGAATTTCTTTCCTGAAAGAGAGGTCAGACATTGGAAGAGGCTGCCCAGGGAGGTGCTGGAGCCACTGTCCCTGATGCTCAAAAAAGCCTGGTTGTAGACATGACACTTTGGGGCATGGTTTGGATTGCTATGGTGGTGTTGGCTTGACATTTGGCCTCAATAACCTTCAAAATCTTTTACAACTGAAACCATCCTGTGATGCCCCAAGAAGCTGAGTTACCTTCTCATGATCTTTGATTAGTCTGGAACAGCCAGAGCTGCTCATGAAAGACAGAGCTTCAGAACTCCTTGCCAGCCCTTGGAGACATTATTTGTTTATAGTGTTGAGCAAAACAATCTGGGTCTAGTGATCTGCCACTGTGCTTTTGAAGAGAATAATTTCTTGGCTCCTTGGCTGCATTTCATAACAGCTTTCAGTGGTATTGCCTCACAAATGGTGAAGTGCTCTCACTTTCTGCTGGGTTGAGGAGTGCTGATGTGGGAGTTTCAGGCTCTGCCTGGAAAACTTTCCACAGATCTTGAGCAGAAAGTAGTAGAATGCAAATAAATCACCACTGGGTGTAAAAAGGAAAATAATGATGGGTTCTAACCAATGCCATGAGACAGATAACAAACATCAAATGTAGAATGCAAATAAATCACCACTGGATGTAAAAAGGAAAATAATGATGGGTTCTAAACAATGCCACTGGACAGATAACAAACACCAAACATAGATAGGTGCATTATCTTTCTCTTTTTTGTCTTCCTTGCTCTGGGAGACACTAACTTGCTCCTGCTTGGCTTTCCTGACCTTGGCTGTGGTCTTTGTTTAGGCTGAGTACCCCAAATAAATAATTCTCTGCTCTTTCTCTTGTCCCTTTGTGTCCAGGGAGGGAAGGAGGGGGGCAGGGAAGGGGAAGGTGTTAGCAGCTCCCCTTGTTTGGGGCCAGTGGGGTTCTTGTGCTGCTTATAAATTGTAAATACCTATAAATATTTTATATTTTGTACACATTCATTGCATTCCATTGCAGATTGTAGTTGTTCTTGTAAATTTGCTTCCAGCTGGGCTGGGCTGGGCTGGCAATTTCATGTTGGGGGAATTTTCAACACACCACAGCTGAGTTCACAGACTCACAGAGTCAGAAAATGTTAGGGGCTAGAAGGGACCTCCAAAACTCATGCAGTCCAACCCCCCTGCCAGAGCAGGAGCACCTAGAGCAGATCACACAGGAACACAGCCAGGTAAGTTTGGAATATCTCCAGAGAGGTATTCAGCAGCAATGAGGTCACCCTTCAGCTACCTCCTCTCCAAGCTACAAAGCCCTCAGCTCCTTCAGGCTCTCCTCCTAAGGAAGATCTTCCACTCCCCTGATCATTTGTGGTTCTGTGCTGGACTCAGTCTAGTAGCTCCCTGTCTCTCTTAAACTGAGGGGCCCAGAACTGGACACAATATTCCAGATGTGGCCTCACCAGGGCAGAGTAATACTCAACTTAGAATCACAGAATTCTCAGGGTTGGAAGGGACTTCAAGCATCATCCAGTCCCAACCCCCTGCCATGGCCAGGGACACCTCACACTACAGCAGGTTGCTCACAGCCACATCCAGCCTGGCTGCAAAAACCTCCAGGGATGAGGCTTCCACCACCTCCCTGGGCAACCTCTGCCAGTCTCTCACCACCCTCATGGGGAACAACTTCTTCCTCACATCTAATCTGAATCTCCCCACTTCTAGTTTTGTTCCATTCCCCCCAGTCCTATCACTTCCTGATAGTGAGATAGAGGGACCCTCAAAAGTCCCTCCCCAGCTTTCTTGGAGCCCCCTTCAGATCCTGGAAGGCCACAAGAAGGTCTCCTTGGAGCCTTCTGTTCTCCAGACTGCACAACCCCAACTCTCTCAGTCTGTCTCCAGAGCAGAGCAGAGCAGCTCCAGCCCTCGGATCATCCTCATGGCCCTTCTCTGGACACCTTCCAGCACCTCCAGATCCTTCCTGGAACAGAGGCTCCAGAATTGGACCCAGAGCTCCAGGTGTGGTCTGAGCAGAGTGGAGCAGAGGGGGAGAATCCCCTCCCTGGCCCTGCTGGCCACACTTCTCTTGCTGCAGCCCAGGCTCTGCTTGGCTCTCTGGGCTGCAAGTGCTCACTGCTGGCTCCTGGTGAGCTTCTCCTCCCCCAGCACCCCCAAGGTGTTTCTTTCACGGCTTCTCTCAAGCCAGTCCCTGCCCAGCCTATATCAGTGCCTGGGATTGCCCTGACCCAGCTGACCTTGCCCTTGGTCTTTTTGAACCTCATGAGGTTGGCTTGTGCCCAGCTCTGCAGCCTGCCCAGGTCCCTCTGGATGGATCCCTTCCCTCCAGCCTCTCACCCAAACCACACAGCTTGGTGTCATCAGCCAAATTGTCAAGATATTGTGGCAAACTTTGTGTAAGCACTAAAAAGGAGCAAATGGCATCTAAAACAAGAAGTTTGGATTGGACAAAACCTTTGTGCTCTTGATTTTCATTTGACCTTTTGGAAGAAATAATGTGATGTCTCTGTGAAGAGATGTGCAAACCCAACATATCCTGCAACCAATACCCTCCTGTGCCTATTCACCACTATCTGGGAAAGCATCTTTTTAAATTCCAGTCTAGTCAGGCTTTGTTTATTTCCATATTGACAAAATAAACACAGAACTTTGTAGAAGTGGAAAGCTTCTACATTCTGTGATTTAAAAAAGAAGGGAAAAAAACAAAACTAAACAAAAGAAACCCCAATCCTTTGATTTGCTTCTCTTTTACTTGGAGAATTTTCCCCCTGTGTAATTTTATAGATGATATCTTGGTTCATTTTGTACTTTGCATCCTCTGAATCTTGCTTGAAAGTTGGAATAGTTGAAGGGATCTGCACAGGACTCCTGACTAAAATTGCAAGGATGATGAACTGCAGAGTCTGAGCTGGGTTTTATGAGGTGTAGAGATTATTTATCTGGTATAAAGCGCAAAAAAGCTGCTCTAAAGTCACTGAGGGAACTGGGGATGTTTAATCTGGAGAAGAGGAGGATGAGCAGAGGCCTCAATGCTCTCTACAGCTCCCTGAAAGGAAGTTGCAGTGAGGTGGGGATTGGTCTCTCCTCCCTAGCATCAAGTGATACAATGAGAGGAAATGGCCTGAAATTGTGCCAGGAGAGGGTCAGGTTGGAGATTAGGAAAAGATTCTTTGCTGTAAGAGTGGTCAGAGATTGGAACAGGCTGGTGGAGTCCCCATCCCTGGAGGCATTCGAGAATCCCCACCTGGAGTACTCTGTCCAGTTCTGGAGCCTCTATTACAAGAGGGATCTGGACATGCTGGAAGGTGTCCAGAGAAGGGCCATGAGGATGATCCGAGGGCTGGAGCTGCTCTGCTCTGGAGACAGACTGAGAGAGTTGGGGCTGTTCAGTATGAAGAGGAGAAGGCTCTGATGTGACCTTCTTGTGGCCTTCCAGGATCTGAAGGGGGCTCCAAGAAAGTTGGAGTGGGACTTTTTAGGCTATCAGGTGGTGATAGGACTGGGGGGAATGGAATAAAGCTGGAAGTGGGGAGATTCAGGCTGGACATGAGGAAGAAGTTGTTCCCCATGAGAGTGGTGAGAGCCTGGAATGGGTTGTCCAGGGAGGTGGTTGAGGCTCCATCCCTGGAGGTGTTTAAGGCCAGACTGGATGAGGCTCTGGCCAGCCTGATGTAGTGTGAGGTGTCCCTGCCCATGACAGGAGGGTTGGAACTGGCTGATCCTTGTGGTCCCTTCCAACTCTGCCTGATTCTATGATTCTATGATTCTAACCATGTGGCTATGGCACTTGGGGACGTGGTTTGATGGCCATGGTGGTGTTGGGTTGACAGCTGGGCTCAATGACCTTAGATATGTTTTCCAACTGAAAGATTTCTACAGGGCTGTGATTCCAAACCCATAACTGCCTTGTATCCTGATGTTCATCTCAGTTCTCCAGCCTGACAGAGTTGTTCTTCAAGGTGCCATAGTCTTAGCCATGTTACTTAGCTTGGTGTCTCCACTAGTAGCTGATCTAAGGAGTCAACTACTTTGGCAACCACTCTTGATCAGGTTGTTCAGGTTAGCAGCTCTCCCCTACTCTTGTAGTGTGATGCATGCCTGAGCTTTGAGGTGAAGAGAGGATTGCTGATGTAGTGTGTGGGGCTGTTTCTACAGTCCTGTCTCTATTGGCATGCAGATGGGTTAGGACACTGCCACACCAGCTAAAGTCAGCATCAACTAGAGCCAAGAAGAGATCATAAGAGAACCAATGGCATCCTGGGATGCATCAAGAAGGGTACCCAGTTCTGCATGGGACAGCAATGTGCCATTGTGGCCAAGAAATTCAATGGCATCCTGGGGGCAGCAAGAAAAGTGTGGCCAGCAGGGCTACAGAGGTTCTGCTCCCCCTCTACTCTGCCCTGCTGAGACCACAGCTGCAATCCTGTGTCCAGTTCTGGGCTCCCCAGTTCAAGAGAGACAGAGATCTGCTGGAGAGAGTCCAAGGGAGAGGCAGGAGGATGCTTAGGGGACTTGAGCATCTCCCCTGGGAAGAGAGGCTGAGAGCCCTGGGGCTGTTTAGTGTGGAGAAGAGAAGGCTGAGAGGGGATCTGATCAATGTCTCTCAAGAGCTGAGGGCTGGGGGTCAAGTGGAGGGGGCCAGGCTCTTGTGGGTGGTGCACAGCAACAAGCCAAGGACCAATGGAGACAAACTTGAGCAGAGAAGGTTTCAGCTCAACATGAGGAGAAAGTTCTTTGGTGTGAGGGTGCCAGAGCCCTGGAGCAGGCTGCCCAGAGAGGTTGTGGAGTCTCCTTCTCTGGAGCCTTTCCAAAGCCACCTGGATCCATTCCTGTGCAGACTGCCCTGGGTGATGCTGCTCTGGCAGGAGGGTTGGACTGGATGATCTCTGGAGGTCCCTTCCAGCTTCTGATATACTGTGAGACTGTGAGACTGTGAAACTAAACAAAGCAGGAATGCCTGCCCAATGAGAATGATCAAACCCCAAAAGCATTAAACAAAAAAAGCCAAGCCAAAATCATTGAATTGTTTCTGTTAGAAAAGATCTCTCCATTATCCAGTCCAATCACTACAGGCTCACAGGATGTTAGGGGTTGGAGAGGACCTCTGGAGATCTTCCAGTCCAACTCCCCTGCCAGAGCAGGACCAGAGAATCCAGCACAGGGCACACAGGAACACATCCAGACAAGGCTCCAGAGAAAGAGACTCCACAACCTCTCTGGGCAGCCTGCTCCAGGGCTCTGGGACACTTACAGAGCTCTATAAAGAAGTTCCTTCTGTTGTGGTGGAACCTCCTGTGCTGGAGTTTCAATCCACTGCCCCTTGCCCTATCCCAGGGCACAAGTGAGCAGAGGCTGTCCCTGTCCCTTCCTTCCTGACCCCCAGCCCTCAGTTATTGATAGACATTGATCAGATCCCCTCTCAGTCTTCTCCTCTGCAGACTGAACAGCCCCAGGGCTCTCAGCCTCTCCTCCCTAGGCAGTGCTCCAGTCCCTTCAGCATCCTTGGAGCCCTTCCTTGGACTCTGTCCAGCAGATCCCTGTCCCTGTTGAACTGGGGAGCCCAGAACTGGATGCAATATTCCAGGTGAGGTCTCAGCAGGGCAGAGTAGAGGGGGAGGAGAACCTCCCTGGATCTGCTGGACACACTCCTCTGAATGCCCCCCAGGACCCCATTGGCCTTCTTGGCCACCAGGGCACATTGCTGTCCCATGCAGAACTTGTTGGCCACCAGCACTCCCAGCTCCTTCTCCTTGGGGCTGCTCTCCAGCAGATCCCCTCCCAACCTGTCCTGCTGCAGTTGATTCTTCCTTCCCAGCTGCAGGACTCTGTTCTTATCCTTGCTGACCCTCGGTTGGTTCCTCTCTGAACGGCTCTCAGCCTGTCCAAGTCTCTGAATGGCCTCACAGACTTCAGGTGTCTCAGCCAAATCTTTCATTTTCATACCATTCTCTATCAAGGATGGTGTTAAACCTCAGCACCACACCTGTGCATCTTTTAAACATCTCCATGGACAGGGACTCAACCACTTCCCTGTTCCAGTCTTTGAGAATCCTCTCACTGAAGAAATTTCTTCTAATATCCAAACTGAATATTGCTAGTTTGGGTATGATGCTAAAGAGGTAACATGAATCAGTCTTAAAAATGACCCAAACTGAAAACTGCTCTTTATTATTCAGTGTACTGCATTTATAGAATCATAGAATCAACCAGGTTTGAAGAGGCCTCCAAGATCATCCAGTCCAACCTAGCACCCAGCCCTATCCAATCAACCAGACCATGGCACTGAGTGCCTCATCCAGGCTTCTCTTGAACACCTCCTGGGATGGTGACTCCACCACCTCCCTGAGCAGCACATCCCAATAGCAAATCTCTCTCTCTGTGAAGAACTTCCTCCTCACATCCAGCCTAGACCTCCCCTGGCACAGCTTGAGACTGTGTCCCCTCCTTCTGTCCCTGGTTGCCTGGGAGCAGAGCCCAACCCCCACCTGGCTGCAACCTCCCTTCAGGTAGTAGTAGAGAGCAATGAGGTCTCCCCTGAGCCTCCTCTTCTCCAGGCTAAGATAGATTCATTCCCAGAAGGAATCAGGTTATTAAGACCAGAAGAGGTTTTCACAGAACCACAGAATGCCAGGTTGGAAGGGACCCCAAGGATCATCTGTCCCAACTTTTCCAGATAACAACATAGTTGATATGAGCTGGCTCATCACCCTGTCAAGCTGGGTCTTAAAGGTGTCCCGTGTAGGGGAATCCATTGTTGCCCTTGGGAGAGTGCTCCATTATTTTTATGATATTTTAGAGGGCTGGAGCACCCCTGCTATGAGGACAGACTGAAGGAGTTGGAGCTGTTCAGTCTGGAGAAGGGAAGGCTCTGGGGTGACCTTATTGTGCCGTTGCAGTATCTGAAGGGGGCTCCAAGAAAGTTGGGGAGGGACTTTTAAGGGTGTCAGGGAGTGATAGGACTAGGGGGAATGGAGCAAAACTAGAAATGGTTAGATTCAGATTGGATGTTAGGAAGAAGTTGTTCCCCATGAGGGTGGTGAGAGACTGGCAGAGGTTGCCCAGGGAGGTGGTGGAAGCCTCATGCCTGGAGGTGTTTGCAGCCAGGCTGGATGTGACTGTGAGCAACCTGCTGTAGTGTGAGGTGTCCCTGGCCATGGCAGGGGGGTTGGAACTGGATGAGCCTTGAGGTCCCTTCCAGCTCTGACTGATTCTATGACTCTATGATCATCTGCCCTGGTGTCCTTACCAGACCTTCACAAGGTCTGACAAGAAACTCCCAATTTCTTGTCTTTCATGATGACATTTTAACTACTTCAACATCATCTTGTGACAGGATGAGAGGGCATGGCCTGGAGCTGTGCCAGGGGAGGGTTAGGTTGGAGGTTAGGAAGCACTTCCTGATGGAAAGGTGTAGCAGTTCACGCTGGGTGCCTCCTGTTACTGCCACCTGTTACACCTCTGGTGTCCCAAATGTCCAACCCAGGAAGGTGGACACAGGAATCAGCCTCTTTCTACCCAGAAATCCTGCCCCCTATGAATCCATCTGCAAAGTCTCTCTCTTCCTCTTTCTTCCCTCTCTGCTCTCATGGGAGATGCTCTCTATTGGGTAATGTTGGGGGATTATCTCAAGGCCTCTTAGACCTGTCCAGGCTTAATGCCAGGAGGAGAAGGGGGGAGGCAGTCTCAGACCTGGGCAGCCTGAGACCAGCCTAGCAGTGGGGGGGGAGGGGAACAAAGAGCCCTGGGGATTTGGGTAGATGCTCAGGTGGGGAGAAGGGAAGAGTTGGGAGGACTTTGGGTATGATGTAAGGGACTCTGTGTGCTTTGGGATGTTCTTGTCACTGTGCTGTATCAGTGTGAGAGCTGAAATCCCCTTCCCACTCTGACACTAACCAGGCAAGCTCAGTCTGGAAGCAAATGCAAGCTGTATTTACAAGCAAATCTACAATCTATGATGCAATGGAATGAATCTGTACAAATAGACACTAGTCACAACATTTACAAATAGGTACAATCAACAGAAAAGCACAACCAAGCCCCCTTTGTTTCCCCCAAGGGTCCTCCCCCCAGCCAGAAGGAATCCCCCCAGATTCCCCTGGCAGAAGGCAGAGAGTCAAGAAGCAGAGAGGCTGTTAGACTTAGCTTGTCAAGGTCAGTGTCTTATCTTCAGCCAGAAAAGAAGAAGCAGCCAGACGGAAGTCCAGCAAGCAAGCTGAGAACCAGACTGCTCCAACTCTGTTTTGAGTAGAGATTCTTAACCATTTCTCTCTCTCCAATGGAAGTGTTTAGAGCAATCATTGTTTTGCTTTCTTACACTCAAGAGTGACTTATTTACATTCCTTCACTTTCTCTGCTTGAATTTTGAAAAGGAAAATTTAAAAAGACAGTTTTAAACCATCACGTGTGCTTTGTAGTTTCTGTAAAATACCAATTGCTTTTCCATATAATCTTTCCATCACTCTCCAATCCATTTGTGTGAAGGTCATTCTTTTGTCCCTCTCAGGGCAATAGAGGATCTGTCTGGCTCTCAAGCAGGACAAAAGGGCAATCAGACACTGGGATGGACTGCCCAGGGAGGTGGTGGAGTCACCACCCCTGGACGTGCTTAAGGCAAGACTGTATGTGGCACTTGATGCCATGGTCTGGTGAAGGTGGTGGTGTTAGGTGATGAAGGTGGCTGGAACTGATGATCTCAGAGGTCTGTTCCAGCCTCAATCATTCTGTGAGTCTGTGATCCTCCTAACTATGATAGCTTCCCTTATTGACAGGAAAAATCAATGTTTGTCTCTTGCAATGATGGCAAGGAATATGCCACCTTGGATTCTCACATTCTAGCAGCAGTGGCTCAAATGGAGCTGGTGAAAAAGGATTTCTGTCTCTGAAAACCCATCCTGGTTTTGTTTCAATGAATGCAGTGCTGGAAGAAGTAGCCAGCTTAAAAAGAACCCAGTCAGACCCCAGCCTGTTGTTTCTCCCTGGAGCCCAAAGGTGTCAGATGTTACACCCCCACTTCTCTGCAGCTTTGGTGATGTGAAGAGAGAGATTTTCATGGAGAGAACGCAGGATCCCAATTATGTCACTCAGCTGAGGGTAGTCTAAAGTCTTGGGGTAGCTGCAAATAGCAGATAATGACACTGAAAATCAGTTTATCTCACTGCAGCATGAAACTGTGATGTGCTCTTATGCTGATAATTGCATCTCGTCCTACACGAGATCCAGGGGAGTCATCCTTTGACAAGATAAAACCAGAGCAGTCAGAGTGCTCTGCACTCTGAAACTCTCCTACTCAAAAGAGAGAATAGAATCAGAGCATCATAGAATTGTTTTGATTGGGAAGATCAACAAGTCCAACTGCCCAAACTAAGACCCCCATGGTCATTAAATCATGTCCTGAAGTGACAGATCGACATGTTTTATTTAACACCTCCAGGGATGGTGAATCCACCACCTCCTTGAGCCACCTGTTCCAGTGCTCCTGTTTCTGCAGGGCTTACTGCTCTAATTAGATGGCAGTGAACCAAGCCTTCTGATTGCATCCAGTTTTGGGCTCCCCAGTTCAAGAGGGATAGGGATCTACTCAAAAGAGTCCAATGGAGAGCTTAGAATTGTCAGGGTTGGAAGGGACCTCAAGGCTCATCCAGTTCCAACCCCCCTGCCATGGCCAGGGACACCTCACACTACAGCAGGTTGCTCACAGCCACATCCAGCCTGGCTGCAAAAACCTCCAGGGATGAGGCTTCCACCACCTCCCTGGA
Source organism: Indicator indicator (assembly GCF_027791375.1). Classification (NCBI taxonomy): domain Eukaryota; kingdom Metazoa; phylum Chordata; class Aves; order Piciformes; family Indicatoridae; genus Indicator; species Indicator indicator. The sequence goes on along the minus strand of NC_072013.1, from coordinate 16,045,319 downwards.
CAACCTCTTCCAGTCTCACCACCCTCATGGGGAACAACTTCTTCTTAGCATCCAATCTAAATCTCTCCTCCTCTAGCTTGGATCGATTCCCCCCAGTCCTATCACTCCCTGACACCCTCAGAAGTCCCTCCCCAGCTTTCTTGGAGCCCCCTTCAGAGACTGTAAGGCCACAAGAAGGTCTCCTCAGAGCCTTTTCCTCTCCAGACTGCACAACCCCAACTCTCTCAGTCTGTCTCCAGAGCAGAGCAGCTCCCGCCCTCTGCTCATCCTCATGGCCCTTCTCTGGACACCTTCCAGCACCTCCAGATCCTTCCTGGAACAGAGGCTCCAGAACTGGACACAGAGGCTCCAGGTGTTGTCTCAGCAGAGTGGAGCAGAGGGGGAGAATCTCCTCCCTGGCCCTGCTGGCCACACTTCTCTTGCTGCAGCCCAGGCTCTGCTTGGCTCTCTGGGCTGCAAGTGCTCACTGCTGGCTCCTGGTGAGCTTCTCCTCCCCCAGCACCCCCAAGGTCTTTTCTCCAGGGCTGCTCTCAAGCCAGTCCCTGCCAAGTCTGTACCGATGCCTGGGATGGACAAACACATAGAGTAAGAAGTTCACAATGTTGTGTTTTGCAAATGATCACTTGTAAGTTTTTTCTTTCATCTTTTAACAGTACTTGAAGAGAATCTCTTTAAAACCATGGTGGTTATAAACAGAGACTATCACAATTGCACCTCTCCTGTGGAGACAGACTGAGAGATTTGGGGTTGTTCAGTCTGGAGAAGGGAAGGCTCCCAGGAGACCTTCTGGTGGCCTTCCAGGATCTGAAGGGGGCTACAAGAAAGCTGGGAAGGGACTTTTGAGGATGTCAGGTAGTGATAGGACTGGGGGGAATGGAGCAAAACTAGAAGTGGGGAGATTCAGATTGGATGTTAGGAAGAAATTCTTCCCCATGAGGATGGTAAGAGACTGGCAGAGGTTGCCCAGGGAGGTGGTGGAAGCCTCATGCCTGGAGGTTTTTGCAGCCAGGCTGGATGTGGCTGTGAGCAACCTGCTGTAGTGTGAGGTGTCCCTGGCCATGGCAGGGGGGTTGGAACTGGATGAGCCTTGAGTTCCCTTCCAACCCTGACAGTTCTTTGATTCTATTATACTAAGGCTGTCTCTACAGATTGGTTTTGCAAACTCGTCCAGTACTGCCAGAAGTCCATACAATGCAACACAAGTTTCAAACCCAGGCTTCTAAAATCAAAACAAGTTGATTTTGTATTCAAAACATTGCAAGAAAGTTCTTGGCTCTCTCTGTATCTTCCTGAAAGTATCAAGAGATTCATCACATGCAGCCAAACCCAGATCTGTTTAAATGCCTGCCTAAAATAATCTGTTTCATTTTGTGCTTAAGATTACACAAGCTCTGAGCTCCCAAGGCACAGATCTATTCCTACAGCAGGCAATGTATGGTTAAAGTGAGGAGATAAACCCCAAGATCAGTGTGTCACTAATTGACCAGAATTTCCTCTTGAAGGAGGAAGGGGAAATAGAGCACTGAGTTTTACTTCCTTATGCTTTACAAGAGTAAATTAAACAAACAAAAAAGAAAAAAAGAGAGTGAAGAGAAAATTGCCAGAAAGGAAGAATGAAAGTGAGCATCTTATTAAAGAGTGAAGCTGCAACAACTCTTCAGTATTCACTTTTGCCCTGTCTAGCCTTGTTTGAGCACTGTAGAGTCATGGAATCATCAGGGTTGGAAGGGACCTCAAGGCTCATCCAGTTCCAACCCCCCTGCCATGGCCAGGGACACCTCACACTACAGCAGGTTGCTCACAGCCACATCCAGCCTGGCTGCAAAAACCTCCAGGGATGGAGCTCTTCAGCTTTTGCAGCCTGTGCTCAGGCTGCCATCCCCAACTCATTTAGCCTGTTAGCAGTCTCTGGGTATCCCACATCTCCAAAGAAGGGCCAGGAGAATGCGCAGAGGGATGGCAGCCCTGCCTTGTGAGGAAAGGCTGAGAGAGATGGGGTTGAGAAGAGAAGCCTTAGAGACTTTATTACCATGGACCGGGACATGAAGGGTGGCTACCAGGAGGATGGAGACTCCCTGTTTCCAAGGAATCCCATGGAGAAGAAGAGCAAGTGCAGGGTTCTGCTCCTGGGCCAGAGCAATCCTCACTATCAGCACAGACTGGTGGAGGAGGGGAGAGAAAGCAGCCCTGAGGAAAAGGACTTGGGGGTGCTGGGGGATGAGAAGCTGGCCAGGAGCAGGCAGTGTGAGCTTGCAGCACAGAAGGCCAAGGGCAGCCTGGGCTGCATCCAAAGCAGCATTGCCAGCAGAGCCAGAGAGGTGATTCTGACACTTTGCTCTGCTCTGCTGAGACCTCACCTGCAGTGCTGTGTGCAGGGCTGGAGCCCTCAACACAGGAAGGACATGGACCTGATGGAGAGGGTCCAGAGAGGCCACAAAAATGTTCAGGGGGTTGGAGCAGCTCTGCTGTGAGGACAGGCTGAGGGAGCTGAGGGTGTTCAGCCTGGAGAAGAGAAGGCTCCAGGCAGACCTAAGAGCAGCCTGCCAGGACCTGAAGGAGGCTACAAGAAGACTGCAGAGAGACTGTTTGCAAAGGAACAGGAAGAGAGACAATGGCTTCAAACTAGAGCAGAGCAGATTGAGATTGGATGTGAGGAACAAGTTCTGCACCATGAGGGTGGTGGAACACTGGAACAGGTTGCCCAGGGAGGTGGTGGAGGCCCCATCCCTGGAAATCTTCAAGGTGAGGCTGGACAGGGCTGTGGGCAACCTGATCTAGTTGGGGATGTCCCTGCTGACTGCAGAGAGGTCAGACTGGATGAGCTTTGGAGATCACTTCTGGCCTGGACCATTCTATGATTCTCTAATTCTACGATCTTCAGTCATCTGTCAGGGTGAGAGCCATCCAGGGATGTGTGACAGGTTGGGAGAAAGAACAGCAGAGCTGAAAACTTTTAATTGCAGAAGTACAAAACTCTCTGGCAGAGTGAAAAGCAAATGAAGAGTTCTGTTACTTATTATTTTCATGTAAGTAAAACCAAAGCATATTTCCCTTCTTATAGGACCAAGTGATCTTTTGTGGCCATCTTGGTGCTGGGTTTTTTGGGCTGCCAAGTTCTCAGGATTATTCTGGCTTCTGCAGATGCCTGTGTGATGTAGAGAGCTGAGGGAATATCAGCAAGAACATTTGTGTGTGGCAGCTTTCCGTGGATACAAACTTCTCCCCAGATTATGGGTTGTTTCTCCATCCTTATCTCCCACCTCACACCCACAGAGGACATGGGATTTTTTTTTTTTCCCCCTGCAACTCCTTTATAACATCAAAGAAACACAGTTAGAGTTCCAGGGACATTTTTAAGGTTCATAAAACAAAATTCTGTTTGCAATTCATGGATGGAAGTATCACAAGTAGGCAACAAACACAGTGGCACTTGAAACTGATTGATCCCCTGGGAGCTTTCTGTACTTCTCCTGTCTGCTCAAGGTGATCTTGTCCTTCCTCAGAATTCAGAAGATCAAAGCAACTTCTGACCTCAGGTGATTCTTGTGGTTGTGAGGTATGAAAACAACTGCAGCTGCCATGGAAACTTCCACACTGCCTGGAGTTCTAGTTGTAAATTTAGCAGAATAGTAGTGAGGAGGAGATTGTGGAGGAGGAAGAGCACTTAGGGGAAGAAAGGAGGCTGTGGATGAGGTTCTGAGGTATTTTTTTCCTTCTTACTCTACAATTAATTAATTCATCTAATAACTTGTGAAAGCTTATCCTAATGCTCACACTTTTCAGGTTCTTCTCTACATGAGATGTAATTTCTTGTGATGTCCTTAACAGAATGGGCAGAAGAGTGAGATGTAGAAGTTTCTTCTGTGGAAAACAAGCCTTTTGCTGATGGATTTTGGTTTGCCTAGAAATGTTCTCCCAGTAATTTCCCTTCAGTTAAGCCATCCTTCTCAATGCCTAATTTAAAAGTCTGTGATTTAATCTTACAAAAAAAAAAAAAAAGGCAGGAAAAATAAAAAAACAAAGAAGCAACAACAAGAACAAAAAAAAAATAGGAAAATAATAAGAAAAAAATCCAGGAGAATAAAACAAAACCAACAGAACAACAAAAAATCAACCAAAATAAAATCAACAAAAAAAAAGAAAAAAGGAAAAGAAGAAAAAAAGGAAAAGAAGAAGAAGAAGACGAAAGAAGAAGAAAGAAGAAGAAAGAAGAAGAAAGAAGAAAGAAGAAGGAAGAAGAAGAAGAAAGAAGAAGAAGAAAGAAGAAAAAAAAGAGGAAGAAGAAAAAGGAGAACAAAACAAAAACAACAAAACATGAACAAAAAATAGTCAACCAAAAGAAAATCAAACAAAAAAAAAGAAAAAAGGAAAAGAAGAGGGGAAAAAAAAAGGAAAAGAAGAGGAAAAAAAGGAAAAGAAGAGAAAAAAAAGGAAAAGAAGAAGAAAAAAAAGGAAAATAATAAGAAGAAGGGAAAAAAGCAGAACAAAACAAAACCACCACCACCAAAACAATAACAAAAAATAGTCAACCAAAAGAAAATCAACCAAATAAACAAAGAAAAAAGGAAAAGAGGAAGAAAAAAAGGAAAAGAAGAAGAAAAAAAAGGGAAAAGAACAAGGGAAAAAAAGGAAAAAAAAGGAAAAGAAGAAAAAAGAGCAGGAGAACAAAATAAAAAAACAACAAAACAACAACAAAAATAGTCAACCAATGGAATATCAACAAAAAAAAAAAGAAAAAAGGAAAAGAAGAAGAAAAAAAAGGAAAAGAAGAAAAAGAGGAGGAAGAAAAGCAGAATAAACCAAAACCTCCAACAACAAAACAATAACAAAAATAGTCTACCAAAAGAAAATCAACCAAAGATAAAAGAAAAAGAAGAAAAAGGGAAAAGAAGAAAAAAAAGAAGAAGAAAAAAGGAAAAGAAGAAGAAAAAAGGAAAAGAAGAAGAAAAAAGGAAAAGAAGAAGAAAAAAGGAAAAGGAAAAAAAAAAAGAAGAAGAAGACAAAACCAGAAAAAAAAACTAAAGAAAAAAAAAACACAAACAAAGAAAAAAAGGATAAGAAGAAGAACAAAAAAAAAGGCAGGAAAAAATAAAACAAAAAAATCCCAAATAAAAGGAAGAACAAGAAGAAGAAAAGGGGAAAAAAACCCCAACAACCTCCCCCCCCCAAAAAAAAAATCAAAAACCCAAACAGAAAAAAAGCCTCAAAACAAAGCCAGAAATCCCCAACCAACCTACCCCCCAAAATCCTAGTGAAAAATAAGAAATGACTGATTTTAATTCAGAATTCAATATAGAAGGACCTTCTCTTCGTAACATCACTGATCCCCAGGGGTTTGGCACATTTCTCTAGCAAGACTTATCCAGACTTTGATTATTGCCATAAGGATTTGGTGGAAGACAGAAATACTTCATGTGTAGTGTCCCTCAGTTTTGACATCTCTGCTTGGGTGCCAGCCCTTCTTCAGGACTGAGTTTTGGCTGTGCAATCAAGAATTGGGCAGAAGTAGAGACAAGGCTGCTCTGCTTTTTCTGTATATCCACCTTCAGAGCCTGACACAGGGCCCTTAGGGTCTCTTTACACATTTATGGCAGAATTTGTGTTTCTTTTGTCTGTAATTAGTAGTCAAGGTGCAGTGTCCTCAGGGCTTTGAAGAGCTGCTCGGTTTCAGTGCCTGGATTTAAATGGTCATTTGTGTATTTCTTCTCCCCATCAAGAACAAATTCTCTCCCAGGCAAACTTCAAACCAGAGGTAATTTCATAGAATCATAAAACATTTTGGGTTGGAAGGGGCCTAAAGCTCATCCAGTTCCCACCCCCTGCCATGGGCAGGGACACCTCCCACCAGCCCAGGTTTCTCAAGAACTCATCCAACCTGGCCTTGAACACCTCCAGGGAGGAGGCATCCACAACCTCCCTGGGCAACCTGTGCCAGTGGCTCTTCACCCTCACTTAAGAACTTCTTCCTAATCTCCAGCCTGAAACTACTCCCTTCCAGCTTCAACCCATTCCCCTTCATCCTGTCACTCCCAGCCCTTGTCAAAAATCCCTCCCCAGCTTTCTTGTAGCCCCTTCAGTACTGGAAGGATGCTATCAGGTCTCCTTGGAGCTTTCTCTTCTCCAGGTTGAACAGCCCCAAATCTCTCAGCCTGTCCCCAGAAGGGAGGTTCTTCAGCCCTCTGATCATCTTTGTGGCCTCCTCTGGACCCACTTCTACAGTTCCATGTCCTTCTTGTGCTGGGGGCTACAGAACTGGGGTCTCATGAGTCCAGAGTAGAGGAATCATAGAATCAACCAGGTTGGAAGAGACCTCCAAGATCATCCAGTCGCACCTAGCACCCAGCCCTATCCAATCAACCAGACCATGGCACCAAGTGCCTCATCCAGGCTTCTCTTGAACATCTCCAGGGATGGTGACTCCACCACCTCCCTGGGCAGCACATCCCAATGGCAAATCTCTCTCTCTGTGAAGAACTTCCTCCTAACATCCAGCCTAGACCTCCCCTGGCACAACTTGAGACTGTGTCCTCTCCTTCTGCTGCTGGTTGCCTGGGAGCAGAGCCCAACCCCCACCTGCCTACAACCTCCCGTCCAGTAGTAGTAGACAGATGATACAGTTGTAGACTACCTGAAGAAGGAGCAGAATCACCTCCCCATGGCTGCCTTCTGGGCTGCCAGCAACCATTGACAGCTCATATCCAAGTCCTTCTCCTTGAGACTGCTTTCAAGCAACTCCTTGCCCAGCCAATATTTGTGCTTTGGATTGCTGTGACCTTGCACTTTGCCTTGTGGAACTTCATGAGGTTGGCAGGGTCCCACCTCTCAAGCCTGTCTAGGTCCCTCCAGATGCCATCCCTTCCTCTCAGTGCCTCAGGCAGACCACACAGCTTCTTGTCACCCACAGATTTGTTGAGAGTGCCCATGTCCCTGGCAAAGATTTTAAACAGCTCTGTTCTCAGCACAGACCTCCAGGGGCCACCACGATGGTCATGTGTATATTTCTTCTCCTAATCAAGGATAAAATCTGTCACAGGCAAAGGTCCAAAGAGATTTGATTTCCTTTCAAAACAAATTGCACCCCATTGCCTTCTGTTGTGGAAGGTGCTCCTGAAATCAAAACTCAATTTGCTCTGAAGGAGAGGAGGCTTATAGGAGACCTTACTGCTCTCTCTGGCTGCCTGAAAGGAGGTTGGAGTGAGGCCAGTGTTGGCCTCCTCTTCCAAGAATATAACAACAGGGTGAGAGGAAATGGCCTCAGGCTGTGCCAGGTTGGATATTAGGAAACAACCCTGCACACAAATAGTGGTCAGGGATTGGAACAGGCTGCCCAGGGAGGTGGTGAAGCCACCACCCCTGGAGGTGTTCAAGAAACCTGTGGCCATGGCACTGTGAGACATAGCTTTATGGCCATGGTGTCTTAGGTTGAAGGTTGGACCCTTCAGTGTCTCTTCCTACCAAAAGAATTCTATTCTCCAGTTTTGCTGTCTCTGCAGCCAGCCTAGTTTCAGTTTCTCCTCAGGCTGTCTGTAAGCTGAGAATATTTCTCCAGTATGGGTTTGTCTGGCCAACATTTCTGATCTGGGTCATGCTAACATGACTAAGAGGCAGTACTCTTTCCTCATGTCTGTAGTCTGAGTGATAGCCATAAAATATTAATCAGCAGCTCTGAGTGCTGATGAATAACAACCAGCTCTCCCTTAAGATATGTTCCCTCCTTCATTCATGAGGTCTCTGTGCTGGCACCCATCAGTGTTTGTTTAGAGAAGAAAGGCACTGCAGGAACCAACAGTTCTGGTGGGTGAGACAAAACCAAGTGAAGAGCAGGGCAGGCACTGTTCACCCTGATGGCAACTATAAATCTGGAATATCTACAAAGAGAGATGGTGAATTTAGCAGCTGTTCAAGGCTTCTCAATCCTGGGTGTGTTTCTAGGAGTTTCAGTCTGAGGTTAGGGGCAATTCTGTGAAAATCAATATTCATTTGTGTAGGAGGAGAGTCTCCAGGAATTGTTCTGGAGTCTCTTCCATCTTGGATAGAGATTTGTCTCAGTCCAGAAAGGGAGAGAGAGAGACTCTGTTCTGTTTTGGAGATTCCCATGATGTGAAATTAAAGGCACAAAGGAGGCCAAGTATCAAAAGCCAGGCTACTTCCTAACAGAATAGCAGGTCAAGGGAGGGGATTCTCCCCCTCTGCTCAGCTCTGCTGAGACCACACCTGGAGCACTGCATCCAGTCCTGGAGCCTCTATTATAAGAAGGATATGGACATGGTGGAAGGTGTCCAGAGAAGAGCCACCAGGATGAGCAGAGGGCTGGAGCTGCTCTGCTATGAGGACAGACTGAGAGAGTTGGGGCTGTTCAGTCTAGAGAAGAGAAGGCTCCCAGGAGACCTTCTTGTGGCCTTCCAGGATCTGAAGGGGGCTCCAAGAAAGCTGGGGAGGGACTTTTTAGGGTCTCAGGTAGTGATAGGACTGGGGGGAATGGAACAAAGCTGGAAGTGGGGAGATTCAGATTGGATGTGAGGAAGAAGTTCTCCCCCATGAGGGTGGTGAGAGCCTGGAATGGGTTGTCCAGGGAGGTGGTTGAGGCCCCATCCCTGGAGGTGTTTAAGGCCAGGCTGGATGAGGCTCTGGCCAGCCTGATGTAGTGTGAGGTGTCCCTGCCCATGGCAGGGGGGTTGGAACTGGAAGATCCTTGTGGTCCCTTCCAACCCCGACTGATTCTATGATTCTATGATTCTGTGATCCTAAATGGATGGAACAGAAGAAGGGAGAAAGAGGGAGAGGAAAATGGAGAAAGAGAGAGACCAGGAAAGGAATTATATTACCACAGCCCTCCCCCAGTCCAACAGGATTTGGCTGGAGGAGGTCCGAGGAAAGCTGCTGCTTTGGCTTGGAGGAGATGTGATCCTTGTTGGCTTGTGCTGTTGTCCCTGGAGGAGGAGAGTGAGACATCCCAAAGTCCAAGTCTTTCTCTGAGCAGCCTCCAGCATGTGGTGTCTTCAGTAAAGTTGTGTTTTCTCTTCTCCAGGAGTTCTTCTCACAGCAGGCAAAACTTAAGGCACAAGAGAGGGTTCCTGGTCTGCTGCTGCCAGGCTACATGGTGATGTCTGTTCCTCTGTGTCTGAGCTGCTAAGGCTCAGTGTCTTTTATTCAGTGAAGGGCAGCTCCCCCTTTGCCCACACCTCAGTCACATTAGTGCCTGTGTGACTGCCAGGTGTGCTCTCAGTGGGCAGAGCTGACCCAGCAGGCAGGTCCTTCACAACAATCTTCTATTTTGTTGGACATTCCAGAGAGGCTTTTCACCATCCCCTCCCTGGGCAGCTGCTGTCTTGGGGGGGGGAGCAAAGGTGATTTTATCTTTGTTGATTCACATCAAGAGAGAGAAGATTTAATCATAGAATCACAGAACTGTCAGGGTTGGAAGGGACCACAAGGCTCATCCAGTTCCATCCCCCCTGCCATGGGCAGGGACACCTCACACTACAGCAGGTTGCTCACAGCCACATCCAGCCTGGCTGCAAACACCTCCAGGGATGGGGCCTCAACCACCTCCCTGGACAAGCCATTCCAGGCTCTCACCACTCTCATGAGGAACAACTTCTTCCTTACATCCACTCTGAATCTCCCCACTTCCAGCTTTATTCCATTCCCCCCAGTCCTATCACTCCCTGACACCCTCAAAAGTCCCTCCCCAGCTTTCTTGTAGCCCCCTTCAGATGCTGGAAGGCCACAAGAAGGCCTCCTCAGAGCCTTCTCTTCTCCAGACTGAACAACCCCAACTCTCTCAGGCTCTCCTCACAGCAGAGCAGCTCCAGCCCTCTGCTCATCCTCATGGCCCTTCTCTGGACACCTTCCAGCATGTCCAGATCCCTCTTGTCCCTTTAGTCCCTCACAAGATTCCCTCTTGTGTTCTGTCACCTGAGGTTTGCTGTGCCCCTTTTCACAGTGTGAATGGAATCATTGGGGAAATTCTGATAGCATTCCTGAAGCTGAAGTCCCCAGATTCCCAGCAAAATATTTGCTACAGATCTGCCACCTTGCAGATCTGTAAAACCTCTTGCTGTTCCAAATTCACTTTTGTTCTCCACATCACAAGCTCAGGGAGGAATTAGAAATTCTCAGGGAAAGGAACTTTCTACAAACTTGCTGACTTTGCAGTCTCTAAAATCTGAATAAGTAGCATGAGCAGAATTTCATTTCCTTCCAGGATTCTTTGCTGTTTATTTCGAAAGAAACCAAACCCAATGCTTACAAGAGCAGTTTTGGGACTCTCATTACAAGAAAGACCTTGAAGTGCTGGAACATTTCCAGAGAAGGGCAACAAAGCTGGGGAAGGGTCTGCAGAACAGGGCTGGTGAGGAGCAGCTGAGGGAGCTGGGGGTGTGCAGTGTGGAGAAGAGGAGGCTGAGGGGAGACCTCATTGCACTTTATCACTCCCTAAAGAGGGTTGGTCTCTTCTATCTACTATCAGGTGGTACATGGAGAGGCAATGGCCTGAAATTGTGCCAGGGGAGGTCTAGGTTGGATACTAGGAAAAATGTCTTTCCTGTAAAGAGTGTTCAGACGCTGGAATAGTCTGCCCTGGGAGGTGCTGGAGTCACCCTAGGGTCTAGTTAAGCAGCAAAGATTCCTCTCTCCATTTTCCTTCCTTGGAATCTGAAAACACTTTACTTTCAATTCTCCAGCATCGCAACCTTGGTTGGATCTCTAGGCTAATTTCAAGTGTTTTAAATCTTCCTAATCCATTTGTCCTCTTTTCAAGTGCCATTTGCCTTCAACAATCCATTTATTTCTGAGTCAGATCCTGACAAGATCTCAGAGCAGTTGTCATCAACTATTGGCTGTAGAGCCAGAAGTTGTAGTAACTCTGATATTGGAATTACCTCTCTTCTTCTGTCCATGAGAGTGGAGAATCACAGAATGGTTTGGGTTGGAAGGGACCTTTAAAGGGCCTCTAGTACAGGTAGTGAGGCCCCACATAAAATATTGCATCCAGTTCTGGGCTCCCCAGTTCAAGAGGGACAGGGATCTGCTGGAGAGAGGCCAAGGAAGGGCTCCAAGGATGCTGAAGGGACTGCAGCACTGCCTGGGGAGGAGAGGCTGAGAGCCCTGGGGCTGTTCAGTCTGCAGAGGAGAAGACTGAGAGGGGATCTGATCAATGTCTATCAATAGCTGAGGGCTGGGGGTCAAGAAGGAAGGGACAGGGACAGCCTCTGCTCACTTGTGCCCTGGCATAGGACAAGGGGCAAGGGAAGGAAACTGCAGCACAGGAGGTTCCACCTCAACATGAGGAAGAACTTCTTCACTGTGAGGGTCCCAGAGCCCTGGAGCAGGCTGCCCAGAGAGGTTGTGGAGTTTCCTTCTGTGGAGCCTTTGCAGCCCTGTCTGGATGTGTTCCTGTGTGACCTGTTCTGGATTCTCTGGTCCTGCTCTGGCAGGGGTTGGACTGGAAGATCTCCAGAGGTCCCTTCCAACCCCTAATATCCTCTGATCCTGTGATCTAAGGTAAGGTGTAATGGGACTCTGAGCAACCTGATCTAATTAGGGCCATCCTTGCTGACTGCAGGGGGGTTGGGTTGAATATCTATAAAGGTCCCTTTCAACCCAATGCATTCTCTCATTCTATGGTCATTATTTTTTGCCTTAAAGAGGCCTGAAAATAGATTTTGATTTGTGGAATTGTTCCATGAAGTGAAATTCAAAGGTTCTACTGGTCCTTAAAATTGAACAAGGCAGCAAATGTGCTACACCAATCATTTCATTTTTGGAAGATTAATGGAAGAGGATTACACGGATCTGATTTTCTTGAAGGATTGCAGCCTAACCTAATACTATCTGCAAAAAAACACATCATCTTGGGGAATATTCTGCTTCCCACCCACCACACTGTTGCACTTTGGCTGTTGGATTTTGTGGGGGTTTTGTTGTTTGGGTTTTTTTGTTGTTGTTTTCTTGTTTTGTTGTTTTTGTTTTGTTTTGTTTTTAATTTTTGTTTGTTTGTTTTTAACTTTCCATTTGTGATACTGAAAGTAGATGTTGGAGAATAAAGTTTAAAAGGCTGTAGTCCTGAGTGGTTAAACTTAATTCAGGTGTTCCCAGAATGATTTCAGGTGGGGATTTTCAGATCATGGTGTCCAAACAGACTCTAACTATATCAGCTCTGGTGCTGAACCACGTCCCTCAACACCACAGCACTGTGGCTTTGAAACACCTCCAGGGATGGGTATTCAACCACCTCCCTGGGCAGCCTGTGCCAGTGTTTGAGAACCCTTTCAGTGAAGAAGTTTCTTCTAATATCCAACCTAAACTTCCCCTGGTGTAACTTCAGGCCATTGCCTCATGGGGCATCACTTTTTACTAGGAAGAATTAAATCAACCTCGACCTGACTGCAACTTTCTTTCAGGGAGCTGTGGAGAGCAATGAGGTCTTCCTCAGCCATCTTTCCTCCAGAGGAAACAGCCCAAGTTCCTTCAACTTCTCACCAGAGCTGTTCTCTGTTCTCTTTTCTCTGTTCTCTGTTCTCTGGTCTCTGGTCTCTGGTCTCTGGTCTCTGTCCTCTGTCCTCTGTTCTCTGTTCTCTTCCTTCCTCAGCTTTGTTTTTCACACAGAATCAACCAGGTTGGAGAATACCTTCAAGATCATCCAGCCCAACCTCTCACCCAGCACCATCCAATCACCTAACCCATGGCACTGAGTGCCTCAGCCAGGCTGCTTTTAAACACTTCCAGGGATGGTGACTCCACCACCTCCCTGGGCAGCACATCCCAATGGCCAATCTCTCTGTCAGGGAAGAACTTTCTCCTCACCTCCACCTCCTGCACAGCTTGAGACTGTGTCCTCCTGTTCTGTTGCTCGTTGCCTGGGAGAAGAGGCAACCAGCAGAAGAACAACCATCAACATTTCCTTCTGTGGGACACACTCCAGCAGCGCAATGTCCTTTTTGGAGTGAGGGGCCCAAAACAGAATCCAGCACCCAAAGTGTGGGCTCACCAATGCTGAGTACAGGAGGTTTGCATTGCAGCACTTTGTGTCCCTCCAGCTCTTATGGTGCAGTGATTTATGGCAACATGATGCAGACAGAGCACTAACACAATAAAATGCCTTTTCTTTTCATTATTTCATTTCCAGTTGTTATGAATATTGTTATGAATATGTTTTATATATATATATAATTTTTTGCTTCTTTCCCTTTTATAAATATCATTCAGAAGTTTATTTTTCACCTGGATCTTTTCAAGGATGCAGCTTCCCTTATGGTGCCATGGAAAGCAGCTTGGCTATAATTGCAAACAGGAATCTGCAGCATGTCACAGAATCACAGAATCACAGAATCAAGCAGGTTGGAAAAGACCTCAGAGATCATCAAGTCCAACCTGTTACCTATCACCTAACACTTCCTGACAACTAAACCATGGATCCAAGTGCCACATCCAAGCTTTGTGATAGGTTTAACACCATGAATAATATGGCAACAGAATACTGAGGGGGTAGCACCAGTACAGGTTGAAATGTCCTTCTATATTTTTTTCCCTAAGATCACTTTTATTCTCTTTTTGGTATTTAATCTCTTTCAGTCTCTCAGAAGAATTGACCTCATTGCAGGTAGCTGATTTATTCTGATGCTAATTTGGAAAGGAAAGTCCTGCAACCACAGCAAGACTTTCCCTCCTGGTAGGGAAGCTCAATGAGCTTTCATCACATCAGTTTTCTTTATCAAGAAGGCATTAATGTGCTGCAGGGAAGGGCAATTAGAAACTCTCAGGTTTTAATCTGTATGTGACAGTGAACTGACTCCCACCAAAATAATTTGCATGCAATGTAGCCAATGTTTGACTAGCACCATAGGAAGGTGTTTTGGGTGGGTTTGGTTGGTTGCTTTCTTTTTTTTTCTAGTGGAAAGGCTGTAATGAAATGCTCACTTCAGAACCACTGTACAAAGTTCTTTTATCTCTCCTTTTCATGTTGCCATCAAAGATTTTTTAGACCTTCTTGTTAAACCAGTTCTGAAGTTCAGGAACATGTTAACATGTAGTAGTGCAATGGGGTAGAAACTCAAGAAAAACCTTCTCTGAACTTACATAGCCTGAAAGGGGGGGGAGCAGTAGTCACACAGAATCACAGAATCATAGAATCAGTCAGGGTTGGAAGGGACCTTAAGGATCATCCAGTTCCAACCCCCCTGCCATGGGTAGGGACACCTCACACTACATCAGGCTGACTAGAGCCTCATCCAGCCTGGCTGCAAACACCTCCAGGGATGGAGCCTCAACCACCTCCCTGGACAACCCATTCCAGGCTCTCACCACTCTCATGGGGAACAACTTCTTCCTCATGTCCAGTCTGAATGTCCCCACTTCCAGCTTTATTCCATTCCCCCCAGTCCTGTCACTACCTGAGATCCCTATATCAATTAAGCAGGTTGGAAAGGGCCTCTGAGATTATCAAGTGCAACCTATCACCCAGTCATAGAATCACAGAATTGTCAGGGTTGGAAGGGACCCTAAGGGTCATCCAGTTCCAACCCCCCTGCCATGGCCAGGGACACCTCACACTACAGCAGGTTGCTCACAGCCACATCCAGCCTGGCTGCAAAAACCTCCAGGGATGAGGCTTCCACCACCTCCCTGGGCAACCTCTGCCAGTCTCTCACCACCCTCATGAGGAACAACTTCTTCCTAACTCCAATCTCAATGTAGCCATTCTCATCTCTGCTCCATGCCCCCTAGTCCTCTCCCTACCTGACAACATACGTAGTCATCATGTAGACAAATTTTTTTGGAATTTGAAGGAGCCCTGCTGGGATCACAGAATTCACCAGGTTGGAAAGGACCTCCAAAATCCTCAAGTCCAACCTATTACTCAGTCATGAGGTAGAGAAATGAGTTGGGATTTGGGGAAGCCCTGCTGAGTTTTAGCTTGCTTGCTTGCATGTCTGGATTACTTTACGAAGTAGAGAAGCACCTCCTGCCTAGAAGCACCAGCTCAAAGGGGGAAGTGGTTAAGCCTCAACTCCTCTGACATGTGGAAAATGAATGAAAGTTTCAACATACCTCATTGCAGCTGGTTTAGATGTGGTTGTTTGCAAAGGCTAGAGAAATTTTGAGTGAGCTGCCAGATCTCCAAAATTTATTAATACCTGTCAGCAACCCAAAACTTTGACAGGCTCCATTTCACCATTAATTTAGTTTCACTTCTGTTTCAATAAGAGTTTTACTTCATTTTCTGCAGTCTCCTGCAAAGAAATGCAAGGAGCATTCAATAAACCTGAACCTTTGTGTCATGCTGTCCAATGCTGCTGCACCAGACTTGGTAGAGTTAGATAATGCCTGGGCTCAGAATCATGAAATGGTTTGGTTTGGAAAGGACCTTAAAGATCATATAGTTTCAACCCCCCTGCCATGACCAAGGACACCTCCCACCAGCCCAGGTTGCTCAAGGACTCATCCAACCTGGCCTTGAACACCTCCAGGGAGGGGACATCCACAACCACCCTGGGCAACCTGTTCCAGTGTCTCCCTACCCTCATTGGAAAGAATTTCTTCCTAATTTCGAGCCTCAATCTCCCCTCTTCCATTTTAAATCCATTCCATCTCATTCTATCACTGCAAGCCCACGACAAAAGTCCCTCCCTAGCTTAATTGTAACACTCTTCAGGTACTGGAAGGCTGCTATAAGCTTTCCTTGGAGCCTTTCCTTTGCCAGGATAAATAACCCCAACTCTTGCAGCCTGTCCCCAGAGGGGAGATGCTTCAGCCTGGTCTTTGTGGACCCCCTCTGAACCTGCTGCCCCAGAACTGGATGCAGCATTCCAGGTGGGATCTCACAAGAGCAGAGTAGAGGCAGAATCATAGAATCATAGAATCACAGAATCATAGAGTCATAGAGTCATAGAGTCATAGAATCAGTCAGGGCTGGAAGGGACCTCAAGGATCAGCCAACCCCCTGCCATGGGCAGGGACACCTCACACTGGATCAGGCTGGCCAGAGCCTCATCCAGCCTGGCTGCAAAAACCTCCAGGGATGGGGCCTCAACCACCTCCCTGGACAACCCATTCCAGGCTCTCACCGCTCTCATGGGGAACAACTTCTTCCTCACGTCCAGTCTGAATCTCCCCACTTCCAGCTTTGTTCCATTCCCCCCAGTCCTGTCACTCCCTGATAGCCTAAAAAGTCCCTCCCCAGCTTTCTTGTAGCCCCCTACAGAAGGTCACCTCAGAGCTTTCTCTCCAGACTGCACAACCCCAACTCTCTCAGTCTGTCTCCAGAGCACAGCAGCTCCAGCCCTCTGCTCATCCTTGTGGCCCTTCTCTGGACACCTTCCAGCACCTCCAGATCCTTCCTGGAACAGAGGCTCCAGAACTGGACCCAGAGCTCCAGGTGTGGTCTCAGCAGAGTGGAGCAGAGGGGGAGAATCCCCTCCCTGGCCCTGCTGGCCACACTTCTCTTGCTGCAGCCCAGGCTCTCCAGAATTCTGTGATTCCATGGTATGTACAGAGAGGAAGAACCTCTTCAATACCTTTGCTGTAGGAGTTGACAAATACCTGCACTGCAACTGGCCATTATTTCAGATTCCCAGGATGAAGGAGCAGAGGGTTGATGATTCATGTAACAACTAAGCTCCAGAAGGACTAAATGTTGCTTCCCTGTCACAGATGTGGGATAAAATCAGTTGCCAGTTGAAATGCAGCTAATAGTGGAAAATACAATTATTATGTGACCTGCCACCTGGCTGGCAGCCTCTGTCAGGAGGTCAAATCCTGACTGATTCAGGGCAGATAAGTTGTCCTTTCACTTCTTCACTTGATTGTCAACATCGATTTCAAAAAGTTCAGTAAGAAATGATAGAAACTTTCCAGCTATTTTCTCCTCCTGCCCTGTGGAGTCAAACTTTTCACTTTGGCAGTTCCCAGGATCTGGAGAATGACCTGGTAGTGCTGGTGGACAAGGAGTTCTGCATGGAACAGCAATGTGCCCTGGTGGCCAAGAAGGCCATTGGGATCCTGGGGTGCATTCAGAGGAGTGTGTCCAGCAGAGCCAGGGAGGTTCCCCTCCCCCTCCTTTACTCTGCCCTGCTGAGACCTCCCCTGGAATATTGCATCCAGTTCTGGCCTCCCCAGTTCAAGAGGGACAGGGATCTGCTGGAGAGAGTCCAAGGAAGGGCTCCAAGGATGCTGAAGGGCCTGCAGCACTGCCTGGGGAGGAGAGGCTGAGAGCCCTGGGGCTGTTCAGTCTGCAGAGGAGAAGACTGAGAGGGGATCTGATCAATGTCTATCAATAGCTGAGGGCTGGGGGTCAAGAGGGAGGGGACAGGGACAGCCTCTGCTCACTTGTGCCCTGGGATAGGACAAGGGGCAATGGATGGAAACTGCAGCACAGGAGGTTCCACCTCAACATGAGGAGGAACTTCTTCACTGTGAGGGTCCCAGAGCCCTGGAGCAGGCTGCCCAGAGAGGTTGTGGAGTCTCCTTCTGTGGAGCCTTTGCAGCCCTGTCTGGATGTGTTCCTGTGTGACCTGTGCTGGATTCTCTGGTCCTGCTCTGGCAGGGGGGTTGGACTGGAAGACCTCCAGAGGTCCCTTCCAACCCCTAACATCCTGTGAGCCTGTAGTCTTGTGGTTGACAGCAGCTGAGCATGAGCCAGCAGTGTGCTCAGGTGGCTAAGAAGGCCAACAGCAGCCTGGCCTGGATCAGTAGCAGTGTGGCCAGAGGGACCAGGGAAGTGTCCCTGCCCCTGTACTCCTCACTGCTGAGGCTACAGCTGAGATCCTGGGTTCAGTTTTGGACCCTCGCTGCAGGAAAGCCCTTGAGGTGCTGGAGCAAGTCCAGAGAAGGGCAAAGAGGTTGGTAAGGGGTTTGGAGACCAGGTCTTATGAGGAGAGGCTGAGGGAGCTGGGACTGCTTAGCCTGAAGAAGAGGAGGCTGAGGGGAGACCTCCTTGCTCTTTACAGCTCCCTAAAAGGAGATGGGACTGAGATCAGTGGTGACCTCTTCTCCCACAAGTAACTAACAACAGAACAAGAGGTGATGGCCTCAGGCTGTGCCAGGGGAGGTTTAGGTGGCATGGTAGAAAGGATTCTGCACTGAAAGACTGGCCAGGCTTTGGCACAGGGTTGAGAACAGGGCTGGTGAGGAGCAGCTGAGGGAACTGGGGGTGTTTAGTCTTGAGAAGAGGAGGCTGAGAGGAGACCTCATTGCCCTCTACAGCTCCCTGAAAGGAGGTTGTAGTGAGGTGGGGGTTGGGCTCTTCTGCCTGGTAACAAGTGCTAGAACAAGAGGAAATGGTCTGTTTGGTGCCAGGGGTGGGCATAGATTGGATATTAGGACAAATTTCTTTGCTGCAAAGGTGGTCAGGGATTGGAACAGGCTGCCCAGGGAGGTGGTGGATTCCCCATCCTTGAAGGTGTCCAAGAAATGTGTGGCCATGGCATTTGGGGCCATGGTTTGATGGGCATGGTGGTGTTGGGTTGCTGGTTGGACTGGATGATCTCAGAGGGCTTTTCCAACCTAAACAATTCTATGGTTCCCCAAACCCTCTTGTACAAAAATCTCTCTTACAGAGCTGCAGTCGTGAGATGTTGCTGACCTTTCACACTGATAAAGGAAAACACTTCCTTAATTATTTATCTCTCTGCTAGAAATATGCAAAAAAAGAACAGAATTATCATTTCCCCTAGAGCCTTTTTAATTATCATTACTATTGTTCCAGCAATCTACGAAAAAAAAAAAAAAAAAACAAATAAATCCACCCCACCCCACCCCAAAAAAAAAAAAATGAAACCCCCAAATATTTAATTAGCAAAATATATGAAACCCCCAAATATCTAATAGCTGGCACTGCAATAAGTATACAGACCAAGAGAGGATCTTCTTTGCCTTTATGAAGAGCTTTCTCATCCCTGGAAAGATGATGGAGCAGCTCATCCTGGAGGTCATCTCTAAGCACATGGAAGACAAGAAGGTTATCAGGAGTAGCCCACATGGATTTACCAAGGGGAGATCCTGGCTGACTAATCTGATAGCCTTCTATGAAGTTATGACCAAGTGGGTAGATCCTGACTTCAGGAAAGCTTTTGATGCTGTCTCCCATAACATCCTCAGAAGAGCTCAGGAGATGTGGCACAGCTGGCTGTCAGTCAGGTGGATTGCAAACTGGCTCCACAGCAGAGCTCAGAGGTTGTCATCAGTGGCACAGAGTCAGCTTGGAGGCCTGTGGCCAGTGGTGTCCCCCAGGGATCAGTGCTGGGTCCAGTTTGGTTCAATATCTTTATCAACCACCTGGCTGAGGGCATTGAGAGTCCCCTCAGCAAGTTCTGATGATACCAAACTGGGGGAGGTGGCTGACACCTGCCAGGCTGTGCTGACATCCATGAGAGCTGGACAGGCTGAGAGCTGGCTGCAGGCAAACCTCATGGAGTTCCATAAGGACAAGGGCAGGGTCCTGCATCTGGGGAGGAATGACAGCAGGCACCAGGACAGGTTGGGGGCTGCCCTGCTGGAAAGCAGCTCAACAGAGAAAGACCTTGGAGTGCTGGTGGGCAGCAAGTTCTGCATGGGACAGCAATGTGCCCTGGTGGCCAAGAGAGCCAATGGGATCCTGGGGGGCAGCAAGCAAAGTGTGGCCAGCAGGGCTAGGGAGGTTCTGCTCCCCCTCTGCTCTGCCCTGCTGAGACCACAGCTGCAATCCTGTGTCCAGTTTGGGGCTCCCCAGGTCAAGAGAGACAGAGACCTGCTGGAGAGAGTCCAAGGGAGAGGCAGGAGGATGCTTAGGGGACTTGAGCATCTCCCCTGGGAAGAGAGCCTGAGAGCCCTGGGGCTGTTTAGTGTGGAGAAGAGAAGGCTGAGAGGGGATCTGATCAATGTCTCTCAAGAGCTGAGGGCTGGGGGTCAAGTGGAGGGGGCCAGGCTCTTGTGGGTGGTGCACAGCAATAAGCCAAGGAACAATGGAGACAAACTTGAGCAGAGAAGGTTTCAGCTCAACATGAGGAGAAAGTTCTTTGGTGTGAGGGTGCCAGAGCCCTGGAGCAGGCTTCCCAGAAAGGTTGTGGAGTCTCCTTCTCTGGAGCCTTTCCAAAGCCACCTGGATGCATTCCTGTGCAGACTGCCCTGGGTGATGCTGCTCTGGCAGGGAGCTTGGACTGGATGAACTCTGGAGGTCCCTTCCAACCTCTGATATACTGTGAGACTGTGAGACTGTGAGATGTTAGCCATCAGGAGGGGATGCTGCTGCCTGCTTGTCCAAGGGACACTGGGGTAATGCATTTTTTTTTTCTTCCTCAGGACTTTTTGCTTCTCTTCCTTTCTTTTCTTCTAACATCAAACATTAAGTGGATATTAAAACCTCCATCTCCCATTTCAGGAGGTGGCATTGAAAACTGAAGATAAACCTATTAAAGAAGAACAGAGAAATGTGAATTTTCCCGGTACTGGCATTCAGCTTTGGGTGCTCTGAGCTTAGTCTTCTTTTGGAGCCTCTTCCTGCTGCCTCCTTCTTCTTGCAGGCACAAAATATGTCCTTCTCAACCTAATCTACTTAAAGTGTTATCAAATTCATCCTACTCACTCTGGCTCTTTTTGCCTATTATTTGTCCCCTCAGAGATATGAGAGCAGGGTTTTTGTTTTTTTTTTTGTTTTGGTTTGTTTTGGTTTTTTTTACTATACGGAAGTCATTGTTATTAATTTTATTTAAACCCTTAACAATCCCCTGTGGATTTTCTCCCCCCTTCAAACCTCAGTGAAAGGAACAGGAAAACTTTGCTAGCACACTGCTCAGAGGAAAAGCTTAAGCTGCAGACCAAAGTGGCTTTCCTAGGTGGATGGCCACATTCACTAAGGCTCTAGGGGCACTATGGCTCCCTGCAGCCTCTCCCTGTGCCTCTCTTCAGGGCCAAGCTGCTTGTGCTCCCCCAGCTCTCACCCAGCACAGCTGGGCAACCAGCATCAGGCAGACCTCTGTCTTCAGCTCAGTGAGGGAGAGCTGTGAGGAGTCTTGCTGGAGGTCACCTCCCATTCCCTCCCCTCCAGAGCAACATTTAGTTCTTGCCTGACCTGTATCATAAAATCATAGAATGGTCCAGGCCAGAAGGGACCTCCAAAGCTCATCCAGTCCAACCCCTCTGCACTCAGCAGGGACATCCCCAACTAGATCAGGTTGCCGACAGCCCTGTCCAGCCTCACCTTCAGTATCTCCAGGGATGGGGCCTCAAACAGCTCCCTGGGCAACCTGTTCCAGTGTTCCACCACCCTCATGGTGCAGAACTTGTTCCTCATATCCAATCTCAATCTGCTCTGCTCTAGTTTGAAGCCATTGTCTCTCTTCCTGTTCCTTTGCAAACAGTCTCTCTGCAGCCTTCTTGGAGCCCCTTCAGGTCCTGGCAGGCTGCTCTGAGGTCTGCCTGGAGCCTTCTCTTCTCCAGGCTGAACACCCCCAGCTCCCTCAGCCTGTCCTCACAGCAGAGCTGCTCCAACCCCCTGAGCATTTTCATGTCCTCCTCTGGACCCTCTCCATCAGGTCCATGTCCTTCCTGTGCTGAGGGCTCCAGCCCTGCACACAGCACTGCAGGTGAGGTCTCAGCAGAGCAGAGCAAAGTGTCAGAATCAGCTCTCTGGCTCTGCTGGCAATGCTGCTTTGGATGCAGCCCAGGCTGCCCTTGGCCTTCTGTGCTGCAAGCTCACACTGCCTGCTCCTGGCCAGCTTCTCATCCCCCAGCACCCCCAAGTCCTTTTCCTCAGGGCTGCTTTCTCTCCCCTCCTCCCCCAGTGTCTATTGACAGTGAGGATTGTTCTGGCCCAGGAGCAGAACCCTGCACTTGCTCTTGTTGAACCTCAGGAGGTTCCCCTGGGCACCACCTCTCCAGCCTGTCCAGGTCCCTCTGGATGCCCTCCTGTCCCTCTGGTGTATCAACACCACCACACAGGTTGGTGTATGGCAGGTTTCATGCAGGTCCTGACTAGACCTGGCTCACAGACACACCTTGGAGCTGACCCATCACTGAAAATTGCTTTGGGAAGCACCCTCTGGCCCTTGTTACTGATCTGGAGGGCAGAGTTCTTGCTGATCAGGCTGTGGTTTTGTCCTTCTTGCTTTCTATGAGCCTGAGCTCCTCAGTGGAGGCATTTGTGGAGCTATGGGACCTCCTTGCCACTATTGCCAACAGTGTTCTGAGGCACATCAAGAGTGGCATCAGCAGGTCAAAGGAGGTTCTCCTCTCCCTCTACTCTTGGTGACGCCACACCTGGAGTATTGTGCTTCCAGTAAAAGAGGGACTGGAAACTACTGGAAAGAGTCCAACAGAGAGCCACAAAATGATGAGGAGAGAAGAACATCTGTCTTCTGAGGAAAGGTTGAGATCCTTGGGGCTCCAGGGTAAAGCCTGGAGAAGAGCAAACTGAGAGGGGATCATATCCTAGGATATGAATGTTACAAGGTGGAGATCATGAGGATGGGGCTGGGCTCTTTTCAGTGGTGCTCAGTAGAAGGAGAAGGGCCACACTATGCACAAACCAGAACACAGGAGGTGAGACTTGAAGAAAATCTTTTTTCCTTTGAGGGCTTGAGAGCATTGGACCAGGTCATGGAGTCTCTGTCTGTACAGGCTTTCAAAACCCAGATGGATGCATTCATGTGAAGCCTTCTCGTGGTAAGTTGAAAGTTTCCCCCCAGCATTGACTTCACCAGACCAGCTCAGTCTGGAAGCAAATGGAGCTCTATTTACAGGCCAGATGGGTTCACAGTATCACAGTCTCACAGTATATCAGAGGCTGGAAGGGACCTCCAGAGATCATCCAGTCCAACCCCCCTGCCAGAGCAGCATCACCCAGGGTAGTCTGCACAGGAATGCATCCAGGTGGGGTTGGAAAGTCTCCAGAGAAGGAGACTCCACAACCTCTCTGGGCAGCCTGCTCCAGGGCTCTGGCACCCTCACACCAAAGAAGTTTCTCCTCCTGTTGAGTTGAAACCTTCTCTGGTCAAGTTTGTCTCCATTGTTCCTTGGCTTCTTGCTGTGCACCACCCACAAGAGCCTGGCCCCCTCCACTTGCCCTCCAGCCCTCAGCTATTGGTAGACATTGATCAGATCCCTCTCAGCCTTCTCTTCTCCACACTAAACAGCCCCAGGGCTCTCAGCCTCTCTTCCCAGGGGAGATGCTCAAGTCCCCTAAGCATCCTCCTGCCTCTCCCTGGAACTCTCTCCAGCAGGTCTCTGTCTCTCTTGACCTGGGGAGCCCAGAACTGGACACAGGATTGCAGCTGTGGTCTCAGCAGGGCAGAGCAGAGGGGGAGCAGAACCTCCCTAGCCCTGCTGGCCACACTTTGCTTGCTGCACCCCAGGATCCCATTGGCTCTCTTGGCCACCAGGGCACATTGCTGTCCCATGCAGAACTTGCTGCCCACCAGCACTCCAAGGTCTTTCTCTGTTGAGCTGCTTTCCAGCAGGGCAGCCCCCAACCTGTCCTGGTGCCTGCTGTGATTCCTCCCCAGATGCAGGACCCTGCCCTTGTCCTTATGGAACTCCATGAGGTTTGCCTGCAGCCAGCTCTCAGCCTGTCCAGCTCTCATGGATGTCAGCACAGCCTGGCAGGTGTCAGCCACCTCCCCCAGTTTGGTATCATCAGAACTTGCTGAGGGGACTCTCAATGCCCTCAGCCAAGTCATTGATAAAGATATTGAACAAAACTGGACCCAGCACTGATCCCTGGGGGACATCACTGGCCACAGGCCTCCAAGCTGACTCTGTGCCACTGGTGACCACTCTCTGAACTCTGTTGTGTTGCCAGTTTGCAATGCACCTCCCTGACCAATGGGTTGGACTAGATGATGCCCAAACCCCTTCATTCTATGCTCTGCTTGTGCTGCTCCATCTCCCTTCCCAGAGCCTGGGACCATCTGAGGCTATCTGCCTCTGGCCTCACCAGGCTGCTCCGAAATGACATTCCTGCCTGGCTCTTACTGGCAGCAGCTCCTCCCATTAGCTGAGGGCACAAATGATGTGACTCCAGTGATGCTAGAAGCTCTGCAGCTGGAGAGATGGTAGCCATGTGAAGGATTCCCTTTGGCAGAGAAGGTCCTCTGGGATTAGTTGTGATGCATCTACATCTCTATGTTTGACTGCAGAACCACTGGCCCTAGGTCCTGAATACCATTAGGAGGCTTGGGCTTTATTTATTGACTTGTTTGGTGGCTTTGGTTTTGTTTGTTGTTTGTTTGGGGTTTTTTTTGTTTGTTTGTTTTTTTCCCCACAGAGGTTGTAGAGAGTTCTGGAAGAGAAATATTGTTGTGTTCATGCTGATTTAAATGATAGTCTGTATTGCTGTGCATAAATGATGTATTGCAAGTGGATGGTGGTTCTTCTCTTTACCTCTCCAGTGGCAATATAAAGGCATTTGGCTTCCTTTTCTTCTTTTTCTTTCTCACATTCAGTGGGGAAGAAAAAAAAAAAAAAGGAGTTGTCTAAATCCAGTGGCAGGAATAAGTAGATTTATTGTGACCAGAAGCAGCTTCTGAGAGACTGTCTGTGAAGTTGTAGGGTTTAGGTTATTTTTTTTTCTCTTGTTTCTGTTCTTGAAATGTGATGGAAAAAAGTACTAAAATAAGAGGGACACTCTCTCAAGGTCGTTGTGAGGAAAGTGAAGTAACTGCTGACTTGGAATATGCACTGTGCACACTGCAACAGGCTGCCCAGGGAGGTGGTGGAGTCACCATGCCTTGAGGTGTTCAAAAAAAGGGGTAGATGTGGCACTTCAGGATGTGGTCCAGTGGTCATGGAGGTGTTGGGGAGAAGGTTGGGCTTGATCTGGTGGACAGGGAGCTCTGCATGGGACAGCAATGTGGCCTGGTGGCCAAAAAGGCCAATGGGGTCCTGGGGTGCATTCAAAAGTGTGTGTCCAGCAGAGCCGGGGAGGTTCCCCTCCCCCTCTACTCTGCAGTCCCCAGTGAGTGGAAAAGGGGAAACACAACTCCCATTTTCAAAAAGGGAAAAAACGGTTACCCAGGGAGCTATAGGGACCTCTGAAGATCATCCAATCCAATTCCCTGGCTAGAACAGGATCACTCAGGGTCAATCCCACAGGAACACAACCAAGTGGGATTTTAATGTCTCCAGGGACAGAAGCTCCACAATCTGCTGGAGAGAATCCAAGGGAGAGCCAGGAGGATGCTTAGGGGACTTGAGCATCTCCCCTGGGAAGAGAGCCTGAGAGCCCTGGGGCTGTTTAGTGTGGAGAAGAGAAGGCTGAGAGGGATCTGATCAATGTCTATCAAGAGCTGAGGCCTGGGGGGAAGGGGAGGGGGCCAGGCTCTTGTGGGTGGTGCACAGCAAGAAGCCAAGGAACAGTGGAGACAAACTTGACCAGAGAAGGTTTCAACTCAACAGGAGGAGAAAGTTCTTTGGTGTGAGGGTGCCAGAGCCTGGAGCAGGCTGCCCAGAGAGGTTGTGGAGTCTCCTTCTTTGGAGCCTTTGCAAAGCCACCTGGATGCATTCCTGTGCAGACTGCCCTGGGTGATGCTGCTCTGGCAGGGGGGTTGGACTGGATGATCTCTGGAGATCCCTTCCAACATCTGATACACTGTGAGACTGTGAGACTGTGAACCTTTCTGTGCAGCCTGGTCCAGTGTTCTGCCACCCTCCAAGTTGTGTTTGGAAAGTTGTTGACAAAAGTTGTTCTGGAGATAAAAAGATGTCTGTGTCTTAAAATTCTCTGTACTGCACCTGTTTTATGTTCTGTTTTCACTTACTCATTTGCTTCTTGGTGCAGAGGGCTTCTCTGTTTGTATAATAATCAATCTTAAGAGTAAGATGCATTAAAATTTTACAGGAATTCCTGAATTCAAATATCAACCTAAAGCTACAGCTGTGTCAGTCTAACCCCAGCCTTATTATTATCAAAAAGCATTTAGAAGTCAAAATAATTATCTTAGCTGTAGAAACTTTGTCATCTTACTGATGATTGACAAGCAATAGAAAGGGAGGAAGTGGCCTGAAATTGTGCCAGGGGAGAGTTAAGAAACCTTAGATGCTGGCAGGTGTCCAGAGAAGGGCAGCAAGGCTGGGGAGGGGTCTGGAGCACAGCCCTGTGAGGAGAGGCTGAGGGAGCTGCCAGCTGACACCTGCCAGCATTTCAACATCTTGCTGAAACTCAGGAGCCCACAACTGGACACAGCACTCAAGGTGTGGCCTAACCAGTGCTGAGCACAGGGCAGAATGACTTCCCTGCTCCTGCTGGCCACACTCTTGCTGATGCAGGCCAGGATGCCATTGGCCTTCTTGGCCACCTGGCCACACTGCTGGCTCCTCTTCAGCTGCTGTCCCCCAGCACCCCCAGGTCCCTCTCTACCTGGCTGCTCTCCAGCTACTCTGTCCCCAGCCTGTAGCACTGCCTGGGGTTGTTGTGGCCAAAGTGCAGAACCCAGCACTCAGACTTGTTCAGTCTCCTGCCCTTGGACTCTGTCCATCTGTCCAGCCTGGCAAGCTCCCTCTGGACAGCCCTCCTACCCTCCAACATATCCACACCAGCCCCCAACTTGGTGTCATTTGCATTTAATTTAAGAACCTTTAGGAACAATGCACCATGAGGGTGGTGGAACACTGGAACAGGTTGCCCAGGGAGGTGGTTGAGGCTCTATCCTTGGAGATATTCAAAGTCAGGGTGGACAGGGTTTTGGGCAAGATGTAGTAGTTAGGTATGTCCCTGCTGAGTGCAGGTGGGGGTGGGGGGGGGTGGGGGGAGGGGGGTGTGCAAACTGGAAGAGCTTTGAATGTTCCTTCCAGCCCAGCCCATTCTATGATTGTATGATAAGAACATTTACCATGTCAGTTTGGGACGTGGTTTAATGGCCATGGTGGTCTTTGCTTGACAGTTGGACTTGATGACCTTAGGGGTCTTTTCCAATCAAAAGAATTTTATGATTTGAAATCTTCATTTCCCACTACCCTGCCCCCATCCCCCACCAAAGAAAAGAAAAGAAAAGAAAAGAAAAGAAAAGAAAAGAAAAGAAAAGAAAAGAAAAGAAAAGAAAAGAAAAGAAAAGAAAAGAAAAGAAAAGAAAAGAAAAGAAAAGAAAAGAAAAGAAAAGAAAAGAAAAGAAAAGAAAAGAAAAGAAAAGAAAAGAAAAGAAAAGAAAAGAAAAGAAAAGAGAAAAGAAAAGAAAAGGAGTACAGTTCTTAGTAAATGTTATTTATTGGTGGATATTGTACCCTCTAAGAAACCAAAGCAAAGCTTTGGAGTCACTGTGGTATTTAGAAACTACTGATCTGATTTATATAATTACTCATAACCTCATATAATTACATAATTACTCATAACCTACTCAGAGATCCAAATCCTGAAGTAAACACTGTGCTTTCAGAAAACAGCTTTTACATCTCCTTTATTGCACAGAACCATGGAATCACCTGGGTTAGAAGGGACCTCCAAAGCTCATCCAGTCCAACCCTCCTGCAGTCAGCAGGGACATCCTCAACTAGATCAGGTTGCCCAGAGCCTCATTGAGTCTCACCTTGAATATATCCAGAGATGGCATGTCAACCACCTCTTCCAGTGCTCAGCCACTCTCCTGATGCAGAACCTGCTCCTCACATCCAATCTCAATCTGCTCTGCTCTAGTTTGAAGCCATTGTCCTTTGTCCTGTCCCTGCAGGCCTTTGCAAACAGTCTCTCTGCAGTCTTCCTGTAGCCCCCTTCAGGTCCTGGCAGGCTGCTTTGAGGTCTGCCTGGAGCCTTCTCTTCTGCAGGCTGAACACCCCCAGCTCCCTCAGCCTGTCCTCACAGCACAGCTGCTCCAACCCCCTGATCACTTTCCTGGCCCTCCTCTGGATCCTCTCCATCAGTAGTTTATTTTCTTTCCTGTGTATGGGGTTGTGTTTTGGGGTTAGTTTTGTTTTGTTGGTTTGTTTTGTTCTGTTTTGCTTTGTTCTGTTTTGTTTTGTTTCATTTTGTTTGGGGTTTTTTTTTGTTGTTATGTTTTATTTTGTTTTGCTCTGTTCTGTTTTGTTTCATTTTGTTTCATTTTATTGTTTTGTTTTGTTGTTTTGTTCTGTTTTGTTCTCTTTTGCTCTGTTTTGTTTTGTTGGGGTTTTTGTGTCATTTTGTTGTTTTGTTTTGTTTTGTTCTGTTTTGTTCTGTTTTTCTATGTCCCATTTTGTTTTGTTTTATTGTTTTGGTTTGTTTAGGGTTTTTTTGTTGCTTTGTTTTCTTTTCTTTTGTTCTGTTCTATTTTGTTTTGTTTTGTGTAATTTTGTTGTTTTGGTTTGGTTTTTTGTTTTGTTTTGTTTTGTCCTCTTTTGCTCTGTTTTGTTTTGTTTTGTTGTTTTGTTCTGTTTTGCTCTGTTTTGTTTCGTTTCATTTTGTTGTTTTGCTTTGGTTTGTTTTTTGTTGTTTTGTTTTGTTCTGTTCTGTTTTGTTTCATTTTGTTTTGTTGTTTTATTTTGTTGTTTTGTTCTGTTTTGCTCTGTATTGTTTTGTTTCGTTTTGTTGTTTTGTTTTGCTTCATTTTGTTTTGTTTTCTTTTGTTGTCTTGTTCTGTTTTGCTTCATTTGCTCTGTTTTGTTCTATTTTGCTCTCTTTTGTTTTGGTTTGTTTCATTTTGTTTTGTTTCATTTTGTTTTGTTGTTTTCTTTTGTTCTGTTTTGTTTTGTTATTTTGTTTTGTCATTTTATTCTCTTTTGTTTCATTTAGCTTCATTTTGTTTTGTTTTGTTGTTTTGTTTTGTTGTTTTATTCTGTTTTGTTTCATTTAGCTTCATTTTGTTTTGTTTTGTTTTGTTCTTTTCTGTTTTGTTTTGTTGTTTTTCTTTGTTGTTTTGTTATTTTATTCTGTTTTGTTTCATTTTGCTTCATTTTGTTTTGTTTTGTTCTGTTTTGTTCTGTTCTGTTTCATTTCGCCTTGTTTCCTTTTGTTGTTTTTCTTTGTTTTTCTGAATGCTGCTGCTAATTTTTGCCATGCTTTTGTTGTCTCTAAACTGATTTTAATAACTTGACCTGTTATCTCCTCTGATAGCATCAGCCAGCCATAAAGATACAGTCACTCCTTTGATCCTTTTGTCTCAGTTGCTCAGTGACAGTAATGAAGTACAGGAGATGCAATCAGTAGGCACTCAAAAAAAGGATACAATTCTCTTCTCTGATACACCACCACTGAAATCAATTTATTTATTAGTCTAGGCTATGATTTGAATGATATCATGCTATAAATCCTAGAAGATCAACAATTTAAAATGAGTTTTGGCTTCTTGTATGTTCCTCAGGACCTTCTGGATGTTAATCCCAGCACCCCACCATGGTGAGGATTGGAAGGCGCCTCAGGAGATCATTCAGCCCAACCCTCTCTGCTAAAGCAGGGTCACTGTGGTGGGTGGAAAATTCCCCTCCCAACATAAAGTTGCCAGAGCAGCTCAGTTGGAAGGAAATGAAGCTGTATTTACAAGCAAAACTACAACCTAGAAAGATGAAATGCAATGAATATGTACAAAATACGCAATATTTGCATATAGGTACCATTTATAAACAGCAAAGAGCCCCCCCTGGCCAGAACCAGGGGGCTACTAATACTTTCCCCACTCCCTTCCCTCTTCCCCCTGTACACAATAGAGGAGAAGAGCAGAGAGTTGTTTCTTAGTACTTAGCCTCAACAAAGCAATGCAGCCAAGGTCAGCAAAACCCAGCAGAAGCCCCAGCCAGAGTGGAGGAAGTGAAAAGAGAAAGTTAGTTTACATTCCTAGCTTTTATCACAGAATCACAGAATCAATAAGGTTGGAAAAGACCTCAAGGATCATCAAAGTCCAACCTGTCACCCAAGACCTCCTGACCACTAAACCATGGCACCAAGTGCCACGTCCAATCCCCTCTTGAACACCTCCAGGGATGGGGACTCCACCACCTCCCTGGACAGCACATTCCAACCTCTAACAACTCTCTCTGTGAAGAACTTTCTCCTCACCTCCAGCCTAAACCTCCCCTGGCACAGCTTGAGACTGTGTCCTCTTGTTCTGGTGCTGGTTGCCTGGGAGAAGAGCCCAACCCCCACCTGGCTACCACCTCCCTGTCCAATGAGATTGGTTAGAACTTATCATTATTTTCCTTTTCACACCCAATGGTGATTTATTTACCTTCTACCACTTTCTGTGCAAGATCTTTGGAACATTCTCAAGGCACAACCTGACACTACCACAGTCACCTAGAGCAGGCTTCCCAGGATCACAATGTGCTGGTGGGTTTGGAATCTCTCCACAGAAGGAGACTTCATAACCTCTCTGAGCAGGCTGCTCCAGCACCCTCACCACAAGGAAGTTTCCACAGGTTCAGATAGAACCTGTTGGGTTCCAGCTTGTGCCCAGTGCTCCTTGTCCTGTCCCTGGGCTGTGGTGGGATTCCATACTGTACATTTATCCTGTCAGGGACATTGTTATTTATGCTGACACTAATTATTGAAGGAACAGCATCATGTCCACTGATCATCTGTTTTGTTTTTTTGGCTTCCTTTAACTTCTGTGGAAAGCAGCTCACTGGAAACCTAACCATATGGAGGTGGTGTCTTGCACACAGATCTCCTCCCTACTGACACAGCAGAGCTGAAAATTTAATCTCTGCTTTCTTTCACTATCAATACATCACAGCACGAGGCCATCAGGAACAGAAGGCACTTGTTACAGATTGAAGGGGGAACTTCAGCCTAGATCCTGACTGCAAAGACTGAAAGTAACATAAATGACCATTGGATGCAAAAGGGAAATAATGTTAAGGTCTATAAAATTCGTTGGATTGCTAATGGGGATAGAGGGCAGAGGCAGAAAGACTGTTTATGCTCTTTCTTTTCTTCTCCTGTTGCTTCTACTTGCAACTTTTCTTTCTCTCTCTTCTTGTGGCCTTGTAAGGGGATCTCTGTTTTGACTTCTGTGTGAGGTTACAGGAAGGAGGGAGGGAGAGTCCAACAGGATGGCATTCAACAAGTCTGAGTACTGGGTTCTGCACTTTGGCCACAACAACCCCAGGCAGTGCTACAGGCTGGGGACAGAGTGGCTGGAGAGCAGCCAGGCAGAGAGGGACCTGGGGGTGCTGGGGGACAGCAGCTGAAGAGGAGCCAACAGTGTGGCCAGGTGGCCAAGAAGGCCAATGGCATCCTGGCCTGCATCAGCAAGAGTGTGGCCAGCAGGAGCAGGGAAGTCATTCTGCCCTGTGCTCAGCACTGCTTAGGCCACACCTTGAGTGCTGTGTCCAGTTCTGGGCTCCTGAGTTTCAGCAAGATGTTGAGATGCTGGCAGGTGTCCAGAGAAGGGCAGCAAGGCTGGGGAGGGGTCTGGAGCACAGCCCTGTGAGGAGAGGCTGAGGGAGCTGGGGGTGTTTAGCCTGGAGAAGAGGAGGCTCAGGGCAGACCTCATTGCTCTCTACAACTGCCTGAAGGGAGGCTGTAGCCAGGTGGGGGTTGGTCTCTTCTCCCAGGCACCCATCAACAGAACAAGAGGACACAGTCTCAAGCTGTGCAGGGGGAAGTTTAGGCTGGAGGTGAGGAGAAAGTTCTTCTCAGAAAGAGTAATTGGTCCTTGGGATGTGCTGCCCAGGGAGGTGGTGGAGTCACCATCCCTGGAGGTGTTCAAACAAAGTTTGGATGTGGCACTTGGAGCATGGTCAGGAAGTGTTAGGGATTGATGATCTCTGAGGTCTTTTCCAACCTGGTCGATTTGGTAATTCTGTGAGTGGGGGAGGAGGTGAACAGTCTCCTGGATCCATCCAAGGTGGTCTGAGGAGTTTCTGTGTTGTTTGTTAATGCAAATAGATGGAAACTGTACATCTATTGTATGTTTTGTGCAGATCCACTGCATTTCATATTTCTAGAGTTTAGTTTGCTTGTAAATAGAGCTTTGTTTGCTTCCAAACCCTTCTGAGCTAGCCTGGCAATTTTTTTTGGGGGGGTAGTTCTACAAGTTAGCCGGGGGGGGGTAATTGCAGCCCACCACAGTAGTCCAGATAAAATTATGTTCCTAAACCTTCTCCAGCTGATCCTCACCAATTTCAGCCATTGAGGTTTCCACAGATTCCCTCAAAACCACCACAAGAAATGATGGATTTGATGTATTCCCCACTTGTATGTGAGTGTAAGTAAATTCAAACACAGAGTATTCTTTGCTCTAGTGCTAATCAGAGTGTTAGCTTTAAGATCATAGGTTCACAGATCACAGGATGTTAGAGGTTGGAAGGGACCTTTGAAGATCATCCAGTCCAACCCCCCTGCCAGAGCAGGACCAGAGAATCCAGCACAGGTCACACAGGAACACATCCAGAGGGGTCTTGAAAGTCTCCAGGGGAGATGACACTCCACAGCCTCTCTGGGCAGCCTTTCCAGGGCTCCTGAACCCACAGTGTAAAGAAGTTTCTCCTCATGTTCATGTGGAACCCCCTAGGTTCCACTTTTTGCCTGTTGACCCTTGATCATGGTACTAGCAAAACTGATAAAGCTATGTTCAACTGCTCTGTCTGGGCTGGTTAGGATTCACAGGCTCACAGGACGTTAAGAGCTGGAAGGGACCTCTGGAGATCTTCCAGCCCAACCCCCCTGCCACATCCAGCACAGGACACACAGGAACACATCCAGACAGGGCTGGAAAGCCTCCAGAGAAGGAGACTCCACAACCTCTCTGGGCAGCCTGCTGCAGGGCTTTAGCTTTAACTTCACCAGAAGGTGAAAAAAAGACTTGAATTTTAACCACCAATTAATATGTCTAACCATTTGCCAGGAGACCTAAGGACATGATCGTCAGATCATCATTTTTTATGCTCCCACTCATTCCCTGCAGCTGTTGGTTGCAGTAGTGCAGCCTGGCTGTAAAGAATGCAAACTGCTAGCAGAAGCCAGCTCTCAGCAAGCCTCTGGAGCCAGAGACTGCAGAATGCTGAGGGTGGATATAGTCCTCCACAACTGTCTTTAGGAGAGTCATACAATCACAAAATCCTTTAGATTGGAAAAGACCTTTAAGAGCATCAGGTCCAACCATAAGGCCAGCACTGCCATGTCCCTACAAGACCATGCTCTTGATCATCACCTTTCCATGGGGCTTCAATCCCTCCAGTGACTTCCCCTACTTTCCTGGGCAGCCTTTTCCAGGGATTGACAACACTTTCTGGTGCTCCCAGCACAAAAAGGACATCAAACTATGGGAATGGGTCCAGAGGAGGGCCACAAAGATGATCAGAGGGCTGCAAGACCTTCCCTGAGGTTGAGACAGGCTGAGACAGAGTTGGGGCTGTTCAGCCTGGAGAGGAGAAGTCTCTGGGGAGACCTTAGAGCAGCCTTCCAGTGCCTGAAAGGGGCTACAAGAATACTGGAGAAGGGCTTGTGACAAGGGCTTGTAGATGGGATGAGGAGCAATGGCTTTGAGCTGGAAGGGGGGAGATTGAGATGAAATGAGGAGGAAATTCTTGAGAGTGAGGGTGGTGAGACAATGGAAAAGGTTGCCCAGGGAGGTTGTGGATGCCTCCTGCCTGGAGGTGTTCAAGGCCAGGCTGGATGAGGTCTTGAGCAACCTGGGCTGTGGGAGGTGTCCCTGCCCATGGCAGGGAGTTGGGACTGGATGATCTTTAAGTTCCCTTCCAACCCAACCCATTCTATGATTCTGCAACATGTTGGATAAAAAGCACCTTAAGTAGAATCCTAGAATCATAGAGTCATAGAATCATAGAATTAACAAGGTTGGAAAACACCTCAGAGATCAGCAAGTCCAACCTCTCACCCAGCACCATCCAATCACCTAACCCATGGCACTGAGTGCCTCAGCCAGGCTGCTTTGAAACACTTCCAGGCATGGTGACTCCACCACCTCCCTGGGCAGCACATCCTAAGGGCCAATTACTCTTTCTGGGAAGAAATTCTTCCTCATCTCCAGCCTAAACCTCCCCTGGCACAGCTTGAGACTGTGTCCTCTTGTTCTGCTGCTGGTTGCCTGGGAGAAGAGCCCAACCCCCACCTGGCTACAACCTCCCTTCAGGCAGTTGTAGAGAGCAATGAGGTCTGCCCTGAGCCTCCTCTTCTCCAGGCTAAACACCCCCAGCTCCCTCAGCCTCTCCTCACAGGGCTGTGCTCCAGACCCCTCCCCAGCCTTGCTGCCCTTCTCTGGACACCTGCCA
The DNA here is from genome assembly GCF_027791375.1 of Indicator indicator. NCBI lineage: Eukaryota > Metazoa > Chordata > Aves > Piciformes > Indicatoridae > Indicator > Indicator indicator. The sequence continues at coordinate 16,011,212 of NC_072013.1, read as the reverse complement.
GCATCTCAACATCTCTCTGAAACTGAGGAGCCCAGAACTGGACACAGCACTCAAGGTGTGGCCTAAGCAGTGCTGAGCACAGGGCAGAATGACTTCCCTGCTCCTGCTGGCCACACTCTTGCTGATGCAGGCCAGGATGCCATTGGCCTTCTTGGCCACACTGCTGGCTCCTCTTCAGCTGCTGTCCACCAGCACCCCCAGGTCCCTCTCTGCCTGGCTGCTCTCCAGCCACTCTGTCCCCAGATCCCATCAGATGAATGCAGAGAATTTTGACTGGGCAAAGGAACAAATCATTTGGACTCTGCTGTCTGTGATGTGAAAGGCTCTAATGAGAACCCTTAAATCAAGACTTCACCTCAAACACCACTGGGTTCACCACTGATGATGGTGTTTTACAAATCAGTTTCCATTATTTTTAACTACCTTAAGCTTTATCAAGTCCAAACTTCTAATTAATTCAGCCCTCCTGATGTGGTAATCTGCATTGTAATGGAATTGTACTTCCTTACTCTGGCTTCTAAGCCTTGTTCTGTTTGTGTTAAGCCTGCAAATCTTATCCCATCCTAATCTTTTGATAGAATGCAAGTATGTGAAATCATAAGAAGGTACAATTTGGCTCTTTCTTTGGCGATTTCACATAGCCATGTTGGAAGAGACCCTGAGGATCACCTGCTCCAACCTTTCAAGGTGACTGCAGTTGAAATGAGCTGGCCCAGCACCCTGCCAAGCTGAGTCTTCAAACTGTCCAAAGGAGGGGAAGCCACTGATGCCCTTGGGAGGTGCTTCTAGTGTCTGACTGTGCTGATGGGGAAAGATTTTCTTCTGGAGAGCACCTGGAATCTCCCCAGCAGTCACTTGTCCCCATCACGTCTTGTCTTTTCCAGGGGCTCCTTGGAAACAGGGAGTCTCCATCCTCCTGGTAGCCAACCTTTATATCCTGGTCCATGGTAATAAGGTCTGCCCTAAGCCTTCTCTTCTCCAGGCTGAACCCCCCCCAGCACCCTCACCCTCTCCTCACATGGCTGCCAACCCTCTGATCATTATTGTGGCCCTTCTCTGGACACTACCAGCCTCTCCACACTTTTTTTCTACAGCAAGGACCAAAACTGTAGGCAGTGCTCCAGGTGTGGTCTGACCTGCATTGAATATAACAAGGATTGTTTTGTCTCTGCTTGTGATGCCCTTGGTGATGCAACCCAGCATCCTGTTGGTCCACCTGATTAGGTGATTTGTGTTTCATCGGTCCTACTGGAATGCTTCTACTCCTTTGCCTTAGTTTTTTTGGCTCACCAGAATGCCCATTATAATCTATAGCTGCCTCCTTGAAAATTGCAAAGACATAATTTTAAGTCACAGTATCACACTATCAGAGGACATTAGAGGTTGGAAGGGACCTCCAGAGATCATCCAGTCCAACTCCCCTGCCAGAGCAGCAGCACAGCGGAGTCTGCACAGGAATGCATCCAGGTGGGGTTGGAAAGTCTCCAGCAAAGGAGAATCCACAACCTCTCTGGGCAGCCTGCTCCAGGGCTCTGGCACCCTCACACCAAAGAACTTTCTCCTCATCTTGAGCTGAAACCTTCTCTGGTCAAGTTTGTCTCCACTGTTCCTTGGCTTCTTGCTGTGCACCACCCACAAGATCCTGGCCCCCTCCACTTGACCCCCAGCCCTCAGCTCTTGAGAGACATTGATCAGATCCCCTCTCAGCCTTCTCTTCTCCACACTAAACAGCCCCAGGGCTCTCAGGCTCTCTTCCCAGGGGAGATGCTCAAGTCCCCTAAGCATCCTCCTGCCTCTCCCTTGGACTCTCTCCAGCAGGTCTCTGTCTCTCTTGACCTGGGGAGCCCAGAACTGGACACAGGATTGCAGCTGTGGTTTCAGCAGGGCAGAGCAGAGGGGCAGCAGAACCTCCCTAGCCCTGCTGGCCACACTTTGCTTGCTGCCCCCCAGGATCCCATTGGCTCTCTTGGCCACCAGGGCACATTGCTGTCCCATGCAGAACTTGCTGCCCACCATCACTCCAAGATCTTTCTCTGTGGAGCTGCTCTCCAGCAGGGCAGCCTCTAACCTGTCCTGGTGCCTGCTGTTTCTCCTCCCCAGAGGCAGAACCCTGCATTTTTCCTTATGGAACTCCATGAGGTTTGCCTGCAGCCAGCTCTCAGCCTGACCAGGTCAGGTTGGATGTCACCACGGCCTGACAGGTGTCAGCCACCTCCCCCAGTTTGGTATCATCAGAACTTGCTGAGGGTACTCTCCATGCCCTAAGCCAGGTCATTGATAAAGATATTGGACAAAACTGGATCCAGTTTTGTCCTGTAAACAAAAGTTTGTTTATGCTTTGAATTGTGCTCTCATACCACAAAGCTGTGATTCTCTGAGGATCTTGGCAGAATTGTTGGTTAAGAAAAGCCAGAGAGTGTATTTCTGGACACCACTTCTGTTCACTGTTCACTCAACCATAAGGATCTGAAAGAGATGGGAAATAGTTGTTAAGCATCTGCCCATCTCATTCTTGGAGCAATTTAATCTTCTAGACTGCTGCTATTTTTTTTTTTAGCTTATTCTGTGTTCTTTGATCCCAAACACGTGTGAGGGATGGGATTTGTCCTGTCTGCTTTCAGATGTCTGAAGGATTGTCTCAGTCTAAGGCAGTGGTTTGAGCTCTCTTTATTGAGACAACTAGACACTGTAGGCAGACAATTTGTCTAAGCTGTCTTAGGTGCTTATCTTCAATCAGATGAATCACTCCCTCAAGGTGTTTATTTCTCTCTGCTGACTGTAAAGCAAGAGTGGATGAATACTTCAGATGACAACTTTCAGCTGTCTGTTGCTTACTGAGATGGATCCTTAGTGAAGTGCCCAACAGCATTCTGCTCTGTGTGGCACTGGGGCATTACTGCCCTAAGCAGAAAGTAGCCTGGCAGGGAAGGACCTGGAGGTGTTGGTTGACAGCCATCTGAACTTGAGCCAGCCATGTGCCCATGTGGCCAACAGCATCCTGGTCTGGATCAGGAACAGTGTGACCAGCAGGACCAGGAGAGTGATTGTCCCCCTCTGCCTGTCACTAATTGTCATGGATTGAGTTGGAGCTGCTGCTGTTGTGCACACCATGCTGGCTTCAAGAAGTGCAAGTGCTACCTGGAGATGTTCAGTCTGGAGAAGAGAGGGCTCTGAGGAGACCTTCTTGTGGCCTTCCAGGATCTGAAGGAAGCTGCAAGAAAGCTGGGGAGGGACTTTTGAGGGTGGCAGGGAATGATAGGACTGGGGGAATGGAAGAAGACTAGAAGTGGGGAGATTCAGATTGGATGTTAGGAAGAAGTTGTTCCCCATGAGGGTGGTGAGAGACTGGCAGAGGTTGCCCAGGGAGGTGGTGGAAGCCTCATCCCTGGAGGTTTTTGCAGCCAGGCTGGATGTGGCTGTGAGCAACCTGCTGTAGTGTGAGGTGTCCCTGCCCATGAGGGTGGTGAGTGTGGTGGGTTGAAAATTCCCCCTCCCAACATTAAATTTGCCAGACTAGCTCAGTTTGGAAGCAAAGGGAGCTGTATTCACAAGGCAAACCATGACCTACAATGAAATGCAGTGAATATGTACAAATATCCAGGACTGATAACAGTTGCAGGGATTTACAAGTATCAAACAGCACAAGGATCTCTCTGGCCACAGACCAGGTAAGAAGCTGTAACAGCTTCTCACTCCCTGCCTCCCCTTGAGCCCCCTGTATGAAGGGAAGAGAGAAAGAAGCAGAGATGTATTACACTTAGCCAAAATAAAAGCCATGTAGCCAAGGCAGAGCAGAAGCAAGTTAGTATCTCCCAGGCTGAAGCAAAGAAGAGAAGAAAAAAAGATTGTTTTGGGAACCAAATCTTACAGGAGCCATCCCTCCAATGGAATTGTTTAGAATGATCATTACTTTCCTTTTTACACCCAAGAGTGATTTATTTACATTTTTACTACTTTCTGCTCAAAAATCTGTGAAAAATTTTAAAGGCATAGTCTAAATCTACCACAGTGAGATGCTGGCAGAGGCTGCCCAGGGAGGTGGTGGAAGCCTCATCTCTGGAGGTTTTTGCAGCCAGGCTGGATGTGGCTGTGAGCAACCTGCTGTAGTGTCAGATGTCCCTGCCCAGGGCTGCAGGAGTGGTCAGGGATTGGCACAGGCTGCTCAGGGAGGTGGAAGAGTTCCCAGCCCTGGAGGTGGTCAAGAAACCTGTGGCCATGGCACTTGCAGCCGTAGTTTAGTGGCCATGGTGGGTTTAGGCTGATGGTTGGGCTCAATGATCTTAAAGGTCTCTTTCAACCAAAAGAGCTCTATGATTCTATGACACAGCTTTTCAAACCCACACTCTGTCTTTCTACCCATAGAAATGACACAACCAAAGGTATTTTTTTTCCTCATTGGTGTTACAAGGTTTGAATATTTATCCTGCAAGTTCTTTTCACTGAGATAACCTCATTGTGGGCAATGCTGGGACAGTCTTCTACTTCCTTTGCCTGCATGAGGTAATTTCAGGGAAGGGTAAGATTTTACTCTGACAGAGCGTGGACTTCAAGATGGCATGCAGGAAATCAGGACAGAGCTCACAGGGTTCTGTATTCAGCTCCTGATGAACAGACTTGCTGATCCATTGTGAGGTGTCCCTGCCCATGGCAGGGGGGTTGGAACTGGCTGATCCTTGAGGTCCCTTCCAATCCTGACAGTTCTGTGATTCTAGGATACTCTGATTATGCAGTTTGGAGCTCAGTTTGCAACATGGGAGGCTTCCTGTTCCAGTTGCTGCCTCCTGTGTGTGGTCTCTTCTTCTGCAGGCATGTTGGCAGAATGGGTGGCAGTTGGGTAGCTGCTGGGTTTGGCTCTCTGTTTTCTGCTGGGGTTTTCCTGTATTTCACTCTGCTTCTTCTGCAAATAGCCTAAGCTAAGGCCATCAAGTACTACATTGTTATTAGATTATTACACCTTCATTGTCTCATTAGATGATTAGATTCATTATTTAATGTAATTCCACACTGTGCTCATGACATCTCATGTTGTATTAAACTCTTATATTAAATGTGTCCAGAGAAGGGCCACAAGGATGAGCAGAGGGCTGGAGCTGCTCTCCTATGAGGAGAGACTGAGCAAGTTGGGGCTGTCAGTCTGGAGAAGAGAAGGCTCTGAGGTGACCTTCTTGTGGCCTTCCAGGATCTGAAGGGGGCTCCAAGAAAGCTGGGGAGGGACTTTTTAGGATTTCAGGTAGTGACAGGACTGGGGGGAATGGAAGAAGTGGGGAGATTCAGACTCGACACGAGGAAGAAGTTCTTCCCCATGAGAGTGGTGAGAGCCTGGAATGGGTTGTCCAGGGAGGTGGTTGAGGCTCCACCCCTGGAGGTGTTTAAGACCAGGCTGGATGAGGCTCTGGCCAGCCTGCTGTAGTGTGAGGTGTCCCTGTCCATGGCAGGGGGGTTGGAACTGGATGATCCTTGTGGTCCCTTCCAACCCTGCCTGATTCTATGATTCTGTTCTGTGATTCTTGTCTCTTAACCTCAGCCATGAGCTTTCAGTGTCACTTTTCCCCTCACTTCCATGCTAGGAGAGCAGACAGGTTAGCCCTGGAGCTAAACCATTACCCTGCTGGAGCCACACTGGGAGTACTGTATTCAGTTTTGGGGCCATCACTACAAGAATCTAGTTGATGGGATAGGGTTGGGTGCTAGGCTGGACTGGATGACCTTGGAGGTCTCTTCCAACCTGGTTGATTCTATGATACTATCATTCTAAGAAGGACATTGAGGTGTGGAGTATGCCCAGAGAAGGGCAATGAGGCTGATGGAAGGTCTAGGGGCTAGATCTTCTGAGGAGTAGCTGAAGGAACTGGGGTTGTTCAGTAGAGAAAAGTAGGGGCTGAGGGGAGATCTTGCTCTCTATAACTCCCTGAAGGGAGGCTGGAGTGAGGTGGGGGTTGGCCTCTTCTCCTAAGTGACAACCAATAGGATTAAATGAAATGGCCTCAGCTTGCACCAGGGGAGGTTTATGTTGGATATTAGGAAAAATTTCTTTCCAGAAGGAGTCGGCAGGCATTGAAAGGGATGACCATGGAAGTGGTGCTGTCACCATCCCTGGAGAAGTTAAAAAAACTCTGGATATGGCACTTTGGGACAGGGTTTAGTGATGGACTGGAGACTGTTGGGTTGACTGTTGGACTTGTTGATCTTGGAGGTCCTTTCCAAAGTCACTGGTTGCATGAGTCCATGAATACTGCACTTCCAACACAGAGAGCTAAGTGTGCTGGGGTGGATTAGGAGGGATGTGGTGAGTAGGTTGAGAGAGGTTCTCCTCCCTCTCTACTCTGCCCTGCTGAGGCCACATCTGGAAGATTGTGTCCAGTTCTGTGCCCCTCAGTTCAGGAAGGACCTCAGGGAACTGCTTGAGAGAGTCCAGCACACAGCCATAAAGATGCTGAAGGCAGTGGAAGATCTTCCTTAGGAGGAGAGCCTGAGGGAGCTGAGGGCTCTGGAGCTTGGAGAGAAGGAGCCTGAGGGTGACCTCATTGCTGGTGATGAAGATGTGCAGGGGGAGTGCCCAGAGGCTGGAGCCAGGCTCTGCTGGGTGATGCCCAATGCCAGCACAAGGGGCAGTGGTGGAAGCTGAGGCAGAGGAAGTTCCATGGAAACAGGAGGAAGAATTTTTTCCCTGTGAAGGTGAGAGAAGCCTGGAAGAGGCTGCCCAGGGGGGTTGTGGAGTCTCCCTCTCTGGAGATATTCAAGCCCTGCCTGGCTGTGTTCCTGTGTGATCTGCTCTAGGTGCTCCTGCTCTGGCAGGGGAGTTGGACTGGATGAGCTTTGGAGGTCGCTTCCAGCCCCTAACATTCTGTGATTCATTTCATGAAAGACCTCCCTCCCCTTGCAGTGCTTCAAAGTTGATTTGGAAATGTTCAGGATTATAAAAATTCTGCTTAATGGCTTGGTACAAAAAGAAGAATTTCCTCTGAGGTTTGGGTTCAGTGTTCCTCAGCCACACTGTGGAGAAAGAGATAATTTATGTAAATAGGGATAAAATGGAAAGATTGTAAGAGCAGTGGCATAATTATTTTTTTCATCATTAATCCCTTTTTCAATCAGGGTTCTGAGAAAAACTGAATAGAGCTAGATAGTGGTTGAATAGAGTTAGATTAATAGTTTAATCCTGCAGAGATAGACAACGGTTGGACTTGATGATCTTGAAGGTGTTTTCCAGTGAAAGCAATTCTATGATTCTCTGACCAGGACTGCATTGCTGGTTTATTATTTGCCACCATGTCAGCCTTACTCTTAGCTTTCAGTCATCTATAAATCAACTTGGTGTCAATCTCTTCTCCCTAGCATCAGGGGATAGAACAGGAAATGGCCTGAAATTGTGCCAGGGGACGGTTAGATTGGAGATTAGGGAAAATTTCTTTGCTGCAAGAGTGGTCAGGGATTGGAACAGGCTGCCTAGGGAGGTGGTGGAGTCAGCACCCCTGGAGCTGTTCAAGAAACCTGTGGCCATGGCACTGGGGGATATGGTTTAGTGGCCATGGTGGTGTTGGGTTGAAGATTGGACTGGATGATCTGGAAGATCTCTGCCAACAGAAGCAATTCCATGATTCTGTGATTCAGTTATGGTGCTCCTGTGATCACTGCATCATCTCTACATCTTCCCATTCTTCCACAACTGGCCAGCTGCTTCCTGGTTGGATTTTTTTGTTTTTCCTGCTCACTATTGAAACTCTCTCTCAAATTTCTTATAAAAATCAATCTGTATCATTTCTTGTCCCAGGGCAAAAATGTTCTCTCAGAAGGACAGCAAACACCTTGGTTCAGCACTTGGAAATATGGAGCAGTTTCTCTCATGCCTCTTCCGATTTCTGAGAGATGCCAACACAACACATAACTCACCCTGAAAGAGAGGATTGCAAGAGTGGTCAGGGGTTGGCACAGGCTGCTCAGGGAGGTGGAAGAGTTCCCAGCCCTGGAGGTGGTCAAGAAACCTGTGGCCATGGCACTTGCAGCCGTAGTTTAGTGGCCATGGCGGGTTTAGGCTGATGGTTGGGCTCAATGATCTTAAAGGTCTCTTTCAACCAAAAGAGTTCTATGATTCTATGACACATCTTTTCAAACCCACACTCTGTCTTTCTACCCATAGAAATGACACAACCAAAGGTATTTTTTTTCCTCATTGGTGTTACAAGGTTTGAATATTTATCCTGCAAGTTCTTTTCACTGAGATAACCTCATTGTGGGCAATGCTGGGACAGTCTTCTACTTCCTTTGCCTGCATGAGGTAATTTCAAGGAAGGCTAAGAGGTTACCCTGACATAGTGTGGACTTCAAGATGGCATGCAGGAAATCAGGACAGAGCTCTCAGGGTTCTGTGTTTAGCTCCTGATGAAAAGACTTGCTGAGCTTCAATTGCAGACTAACAAAACAGAACCCCAACAAACAAACAAACAATCCCCAAACAAATAAAACAACCAGAGGGACCTTGCCAGGCTGGAAGAGATGGGCAGAGTGGAAGGGTAGGAGATTGAACAAGTCTGAGTGCTAAGTTCTGCATTTTGGCCACAACAACCCCAGGCAGTGCTACAGGCTGGGGGCACCCTGGGGGTGCTGGGGGACAGCAGCTGAAGAGGAGCCAGCAGTGTGGCCAGGTGGCCAAGAAGGCCAATGGCATCCTGGCCTGCATCAGCAAAAGTGTGGCCAGCAGGAGCAGGGAAGTCATTCTGCCCTGTGCTCAGCACTGCTTAGGCCACACCTTGAGTGCTGTGTCCAGTTGTGGGCTCCTGAGTTTCAGCAAGATGTTGAGATGCTGGCAGGTGTCCAGAGAAGGGCAGCAAGGCTGGGGAGGGGTCTGGAGCACAGCCCTGTGAGGAGAGGCTGAGGGAGCTGGGGGTGTTTAGCCTGGAGAAGAGGAGGCTCAGGGGAGACCTCATTGCTCTCTACAACTGCCTGAAGGGAGGTTGTAGCCAGGTGGGGGTTGGGCTCTGCTCCCAGGCAAGCAGCACCAGAACAAGAGGACACAGTCTCAAGCTGTGCCAGGGGAGGTTTAGGCTGGAGATGAGGAAGAAATTCTTCCCAGAAAGAGTAATTGGCTCTTGGGATGTGCTGCCCAGGGAGGTGGTGGAGTCACCATGCCTGGAAGTGTTTCAAAGCAGCCTGGCTGAGGCACTCAGTGCCATGGGTTAGGTGATTGGATGGTGCTGGGTGAGAGGTTGGACTGGATGATCTCTGAGGTATTTTCCAACCTGTTTAATTCTGTGATTCTCTGTGATTCAGTGATGTGTCTCAGCCTTTCCTGGTCAGACAGATGTTCCAGGCCCTTCATTCCTGTCATGGCTTCTATTGGGAACTCCGTAGCAGATTCCTGTCCCTGTTGAACTGAGGATCCCAGAACTGGACACAATGCTCCAGATGTGGTCTCACCAGGGCAGAAATCACAAATGAGATGTGAGAAGAAATTGAGATGTGAATACATATATATATATATTTTGTTTCTGCCATGCTTTAATGCCCTGTTGGCAGCCTTTCCAGAAAGAGTTAAGAAATGTGGTGGGGATGGATGTTCTCTTTTCCTTCCCTCCATCTTCTTGCTTACTAAAAATAAAGTGGGTGAAGATCCACTGAGTTTCACAGAGAATCACTCGGCAGGAAAAAGTGCCCATTATGGAGTGTCAATGGATGTGATAACATGCATAATTTACCTCGGGGGAGGATGTAATTAGAAAATTAACCTTTTCCATTTCTCTCCTTAATCAGCTGCGACAAATGAGTGGAGAAGAACACATTAGCAGCTGCATTCACTGTGTTTACAGGCTGCTAACGAGCCACTGCCTCTTCTTGGGGAGAGGCAAGAACAGAACTTCAGCTTCTCCTGTGCTTAGGAGAAGAGCAGTGGCAAGGGGGGGAGGGCATCACGATTCTTTTTTTTCTTTTCTTCTCTTTCAGTTCTAGCAAAGGTGCACCACCAATGCCAGGTGTCTGAAAGGAGATTGTAGGAAGAATTCTTTACTATCACAGAACCACAGAATGTTAGAGATCATCCAGTCTAACCCCCCTGCCAGAGCAGCATCACCCAGGGCAGTCTGCACAGGAATGCATCCAGGTGGGATTGGAAAATCTCCAGGTGAGGAGACTCCACAACCTCTCTGGGCAGCCTGTTCCAGGGCTCTGGGACCCTCACAGTGAAGAAGTTCTTCCTCATGTGGAGCTGAAACCTTCTCTGGTCAAGTTTGTCTCCAGTGTTCCTTGTCTATTACTGCACACCACCTCAAGTGGCCCCCTCCACTTGACCCCCAGCCCTCAGCTCTTGATAGACATTGATCAGATCCCCTCTCAGCCTTCTCTTCTCCACACTAAACAGCCCCAGGGCTCTCAGGCTCAGGGAGATGCTCAATCCCCCTAAGCATCCTTGGGGCTCTCCCTTGATGGAGAGGGTGGTAGTAGACTGGAACAGATTGCCCTGGGAGGTGGTAGAGGCCTCTTATGGTTTTGGTTCAAACCACTACAAGAGCCCATCCCTTACAGACACTCAAAGTCAGGCTTGATGGGGCTCAGAGCAACCTGATCTAGTTGGGGATGTCCCTGCTTATTGCAGGAGCGTGGACTAGATGAGTAGAATCATAGATTCCACAGAGAGCAGCAGAGGGGCTCCTGTTTTCAAGAATAACTGAATTTGTTCTGTCTTGTCTCACCCTACCACAGTTATCTCTGCTTTGAAAAGATTTAATGAAAAGGGGCTGTTTAGCCCCAATTGTGCTTTGGTCTTTTTTTGGTTTTTTTTTTTTTTTTTTAATGAGATGAGTATTTTGTATTATCATAGAATCATAGAATCAGTCAGGGTTGGAAGGGACCACAAGGATCATCCAGTTCCAACCCCCCTGCCATGGACAGGGACACCTCACACTAGATCAGGCTGGCCAGACCCTCATCCAGCCTGGCCTTAAACACCTCCAGGGATGGGGACCTAACCACCCCCCTATCCTATTAAGGATAGGCAGCAAGAGCTACAGGGAATAATGCATTCCAATCATTGGGAACTTCATCAGAAAGTTTCCACAGAATGAAATCAAAGTCTCTATAGCTGACATATTTAGTCTGGAGAAGAGAAGGCTGAGAGGGTTCTGATCAATGTCTATCAAGAGCGGAGGGCTGGGGGGCAAGTGGAGGGGGCCAGGCTCTTGTGGGTGATGCACAGCAACAAGCCAAGAAGCAATGGTGACAAACTTGACCAGAGAAGGTTTCAGCTCAACATGAGGAGAAAGTTCTTTGGTGTGAGGGTGCCAGAGCCCTGGAGCAGGCTGCCCAGAGAGGTTGTGGAGTCTCCTTCTCTGGAGCCTTTCCAAAGCCACCTGGATGCATTCCTGTGCAGACTCTCCTGGGTGCTCCTGCTCTGGCAGGGGTTTGGACTGGATGATCTCTGGAGGTCCCTTCCAACCCCTGATGTACTGTGAGACTGTGAGAGTATGATAGCAGTATCCAGAACATTTTTGTCCCTGTACATTCAGGCATGCCTGTGGTGCTCTCAGAGGAATTGAGAGTGATGGCAGGAGACATAAATGCCAATAGTGCAATCCTCTCTTTCAGGGTGAGTTATGTGTTGTGTTAGAATGTATCAGAAATTGGAAGAGGCATGAGAGAAACTGCTCCATATTTCCAAGTGCTGAACCAAGGTGTTTGCTGTCCTTCTGAGAGAACATTTTTGCCCTTGGACAAGAAATGATACAGATTGATTTTTTTAAGAAATTTGAGAGAGAGTTTCAATAGTGAGCAGGAAAAACAAAAAAACAAAAAAATCCAACCAGGAAGCAGCTGGCCAGTTGTGGAAGAATGGGAAGATGTAGAGATGATGCAGTGATCACAGGAGCACCATAACTGAATCACAGAATCATGGAATTGCTTCTGTTGGCAGAGACCTTCCAGATCATCCAGTCCAATCTTCAACCCAACACCACCATGGCCACTAAACCATATCCCCCAGTGCCATGGCCACAGGTTTCTTGAACAGCTCCAGGGGTGCTGACTCCACCACCTCCCTGGGCAGCCTGTTCCAATCCCTGACCACTCTTGCAGCAAAGAAATTTTCCCTAATCTCCAATCTAACCCTCCCCTGGCACAATTTCAGGCCATTTCCTCTGTTTCTGTCACCTGATATTAGGGAGAAAAGATTGTTCCTAATCTCCAACCTAGACCTCCTCTGGAGCAATTTCAGACCCTCTTGTTCTGTTCAGCTGATACTAGGAAAGGAGACCAACCCCCACCTCCCTACAATTGTCTTTAAGGTAGGTTATAGAGAGGAATGAGGTTTCCCTGAAAACTGTCCCATTCCCTTCACAGGAAGGAAAAATGAATGAGCAGGGAAAATGCTTTAACTGCCACTCTTCAGAAGTACGAGGGATACTTTTATTTTTTTAGCAAGAAGATTTAGATGATGGTAAGAAAGATCTGGAGATACTGGAAGGTGTCTACAACCATTCTGGGCAGCCTGGTCCAGTACTTCAGCACATTCAAAGAAACTTAAGTGAAATAGTTCTGATTAGAGCAGAGTTCTTCTGCCTTTAAAAAAATCAATTTCCACCATGCAAGAAGCCAAGTCAGCCCCAAGTCAATACATCAAAAAGCCTGCCCAAGAAAGTAGATGAAGGTCCATGAAGATGGGCAGAGGGCTGGAGCTGCTCTGCTCTGGAGACAGACTGAGAGAGTTGGGGCTGTTCAGTCTGGAGAGGAGAAGCCTCCCAGGAGACCTTCTTGTGGCCTTCCAGGATCTGAAGGGGGCTACAAGGAAGCTGGGGAGGGACTTTTGAGGGTGTCAGGGAGTGACAGGACTGGGGAGAATGGAGAAAAACCAGAAATGGATAGATTCAGATTGGATGTTAGGAAGAAGTTGTTCCCTATGAGGATGGTGAGAGACTGGAAGAGGTTGCCCAAGGAGGTGGTGGAAGCCTCATCCTTGGAGTTTTTTAAGGCCAGGCTGACCAGGGATGTCTCAGACTCCACTAATTGCTATGATGGAAGCATTCTTCTGACTGTGCCTTCATAAAAGGCCAAGAGGAAAGAGCTCCAGTTTGGGCCAGGGAAGGTTTAGGTTGGATATTAGGAACAATCCTTCCCCAAAATGGGTGTGAAGACCTGGAACCTGCTGCCCAGGGAAGTGGTGGAGTCACCAGGCCTGGAGAGATACAAAAAGTTTGTAGATATTCATAGGCTCACAGGATGTTAGGGGTTGGAAGGGACCTCTGGAGATCTTCCAGTCCAACCCCCCTACCACAGCAGGACCAGAGAATCCAGCACAGATCACACAGGAACACATCCAGACAGGGCTGCAAAGGCTCCAGAGAAGGAGACTCCACAGCCTCTCTGGGCAGCCTGTTCCAGGGCTCTGGCACCCTCACAGTGAAGAAGTTCCTCCTCATGTTGAGGTGGAACCTCCTGTGCTGGAGTTTATATCCATTGCCCCTTGTTTTAATGATGTTGAGTGACATAGTTTACTGGTGTCCTGGTACTGTTGGGTTAAGGGTTGGACTTAAAGGTCTCTTACCCCCAAAACTATTCTGGGGTTGTGTGACCACCAGAAGCAGCACAGTGGTGAATCACCACCAAAAGAAGCACAGTGCTGAATCACCACCAGAAGATGCACAGTGATGAATCACCACCAGAAGATGCACAGTGGTGAATCACCACCAGAAGATGCACAGTGGTGAATCACCACCAGAAGATGCACAGTGATGAATCACCACCAGAAGAAGCACAGTGGAGAATCACCACCAGAAGAAGCACAGTGCTGAATCACCACCAGAAGATGCACAGTGGTGAATCACCACCAGAAGATGCACAGTGATGAATCACCACCAGAAGAAGCACAGTGGTGAATCACCACCAGAAGAAGCACAGTGGTGAATCACCACCAGAAGATGCACAGTGATGAATCACCACCAAAAGAAGCACAGTGATGAATCACCACCAGAAGAAGCACAGTGATGAATCACCACCAGAAGAAGGACAGTGGAGAATCACCACCAGAAGATGCACAGTGATGAATCACCACCAAAAGAAGCACAGTGATGAATCACCACCAGAAGCAGCACAGTGATGAATCACCACCAGAAGATGCACAGTGGTGAATCACCACCAGAAGCAGCACAGTGGTGAACCACCACCAGAAGAAGCACAGTGGTGAGTCACCACCAGAAGATGCACAGTGGTGAACCACCACCAGAAGAAGCACAGTGGTGTGTCACCACCAGAAGAAGCACAGTGGAGAATCACCACCAGAAGATGCACAGTGATGAATCACCACCAGAAGAAGCACAGTGATGAATCACCCCCAGAAGATGCACAGTGATGAATCACCACCAGAAGATGCACAGTGCTGAATCACCACCAGAAGAAGCACAGTGGAGAATCACCACCAGAAGATGCATAGTGATGAACCACCACCAGAAGAAGCACAGTGGTGAATCACCACCAGAAGCAGCACAGTGGTGAATCACCACCAGAAGAAGCACAGTGATGAATCACCCCCAGAAGATGCACAGTGATGAATCACCACCAAAAGAAGCACAGTGCTGAATCACCACCAGAAGAAGCACAGTGGAGAATCACCACCAGAAGAAGCACAGTGCTGAATCACCACCAGAAGAAGCACAGTGGTGAATCACCACCAGAAGCAGCACAGTGATGAATCACCACCAGAAGATGCACAGTGGTGAACCACCACCAGAAGAAGCACAGTGGAGAATCACCACCAGAAGAAGCACAGTGCTGAATCACCACCAGAAGCAGCACAGTGGTGAATCACCACCAGAAGATGCACAGTGATGAACCACCACCAACAGAAGCACAGTGGTGAGTCACCACCAGAAGATGCACAGTGGTGAATCACCACCAGAAGATGCACAGTGATGAACCACCACCAACAGAAGCACAGTGGTGAGTCACCACCAGAAGATGCACAGTGGTGAATCACCACCAGAAGAAGCACAGTGGTGAATCACCACCAGAAGATGCACAGTGATGAACCACCACCAACAGAAGCACAGTGGTGAGTCACCACCAGAAGATGCACAGTGATGAATCACCACCAGAAGATGCACAATGATGAATCACCACCAGAAGCAGCACAGTGATGAATCACCACCAGAAGCAGCGCAGTGGTGAACCACCACCATCTCTTCCTTCTCTTGCAACACAGTTTTGAACATCAAGCAGCTCTGTTTGTGTCTGTCAAGGTGGTCAGCCCTGACAAACTACTGTCTGCAGAAATTGTGAGAGGAATCTAACAGCCAGCCCTATCCTGCAGTAACTCAACCACAGAAGTGCCTCCAGTGAGACTTGTCTTGCAGGTTTGGTTTTGTCTAATTAAGTGACTGGAAGGAAGAATCTCAAGTTTCCTTGAGACTTGACACAGAGCAGTCATCCTAGTTGAGAAATTATTTAGTAGATTGTTAACAAATGAGCTACTCTGAGTGATGGCTCTGCTGTTCAATTAGTTGAAGTACAGCATGAGAACACAGTTCATGCACAAGAACACTATTTTTAATCTCCTAATACTGCAAGCATCAAGTTTCCCATCATGCTATCAAAGTGCTATGCTTTTTCAGCAGCAGTAAAATCAATAACCTTGATGATAATTGATGAATGCTAAGCTAGTGAGAAGCTCACATAAGCCCTTCAGTGAGTGCTCTCTTCATTTAGTTCCTTCTGACTTGTTTTCTTTCCAGAGAGAGAGGAGGAATTGATGAAGAGGTGTCATAGGACATTAATTTCACCCTTCTCTAGACCAAGGCACAGAGATACCAATGCAGGAAATGGCATAAGAGCATTACCTGGATTGGAAAATGGTCTTCAAATGGCAAAGGTGTAATAGATCCCATCCTACTCATCTAGAATCATAGAATCATTAAGGCTGAAAGGACCTCGAAGTCCAACCTTCTACCCAAGACACTCGTGGCCTCTAGACCATGTCTCAAAGTACCACAGGATGTTCACAGCATGTTAAGGGTTGGAAAGGACCTTTGAAGATCATCAAGTCCAACCACATCTACTCCTTTTTTTGAACATCCCCAGGGATGGTGACTCCATCACCTCCCTGGGCAGCCTGTGCCAAAGCCTGGCCAGTCTTTCAGTGCAGAATCCTTTCTACCATGCCACCTAAACCTCCCCTGGCACAGCCTGAGGCCATCACCTCTTGTTCTGTTGTTAGTTACTTGTGGGAGAAGAGGTCACCACTGATCTCAGTCCCATCTCCTTTTAGGGAGCTGTAAAGAGCAAGGAGGTCTCCCCTCAGCCTCCTCTTCTTCAGGCTAAGCAGTCCCAGCTCCCTCAGCCTCTCCTCATAAGACCTGGTCTCCAAACCCCTTACCAACCTCTTTGCCCTTCTCTGGACTTGCTCCAGCACCTCAAGGGCTTTCCTGCAGCGAGGGTCCAAAACTGAACCCAGGATCTCAGCTGTAGCCTCAGCAGTGAGGAGTACAGGGGCAGGGACACTTCCCTGGTCCCTCCAGCACCTCAGTGTCCTTCATACACCATGGTGCCCCAAAACTGGGCACAGTTCTTCCATGACAAAATGATGAACCACTTTAGCAAACCCAGAAATTTTATTTTTAATCTAACCTATTTTTACACTGGTTTCAAAACCATTAAATGTCCCAGAAAGCTTAGTGTGAAGAAGAGGCTCTCAGGACATATAAATGGAAATTAATATTAATCATATGCTGGAAAATGGAAGGCCCTTGTGATGGACTTCCTATCAATAAGCAGCTGAAGAGGAGCCAGCAGTGTGCCCAGGTGGCCAAGAAAGCCAAAGGCATCCTGGCTGGGATCAGCAATGCTGTGTCCAGCAGGAGCAGGAAAGGGATTTCCCCTTGGGACTCAGCTCTGGGGAGGCCACACCTGGAGTGCTGTGTCCAGTTTGGGGCAGCTCAATCCAACTGTAGTGGATTGCACAAAAGAAAAGTGAGAGGAGAAAGCGGAAAGTGGAAGTGAAGAGTCATTCTCTTCATTTTTCTTCCCTCTCTGCTCTCATGGGAGATGCTCTCTATTGGGTAACAGTGGGGGAGTGTCTCAAGGTCTCTTAGGCCTGTCCAGGCTCAATGCCAGGAGGAGAAGGGGGGAGGCAGTCTTAGACCTGGGCAGCCTGAGACCAGCCTAAAAATGGGGGCAGAAGAAAGAGCCCTGGGGGTTTGGGTATACCCTCAGGTGGGGAGAAAGGAAGAGTTGGGAAGCCTTTGGGTGTGGTGTAAGGGACTCTGTATGCTTTGGGATATCTTTGCCACTGTGCTTTGTGGCTTTTGTAGTTTCACCAACTGCTTTTCTATTCAAACTTTCCATCCCTCTTCAATCCCTTTGTGTGAGGGTCATTCTTTTGTCCCTCTCGGGACAAGAGAGGATCTGTCTGGCCCCAAACCAGCACAAGGGGAAAGGGAAAGAGGTCTAGAGCTACCAATAATGCAAGGGTCCAAAGATGTCTCTCTGGTCAGGGGTCAGGTCCTGCTGGTCCTTCTGATCCTTTCTTGATCTTGGTGAGGAAAGCTTTTCTTTGAAGTTGTCTTCTTCTTCTTGTAACCTCTTCTTCTTCTTTTAACCTCTTCTTCTTCTTTTAACCTCTTCTTCTTCTTTTAACCTCTTTTTTTTCTTTTAACCTCTTCTTCTTCTTGTAACCTCTTCTTCTTCTTCTTGTAACCTCTTCTTCTTCTTTTAACCTCTTCTTCTTTTAACCTCTTCCTCTTCTTCTTTTAACCTCTTTTTCTTCTTCTTCTTTTAACCTCTTCTTCTTCATCCAATCAACTAAGCCATGGCACTGAGTGCCTCATCCAGGCTGCTTTTAAACACTTCCAGGGACAAACCCACCTAGACTCCATCCTGGGCAACCTGCTCTGGGTGATCCTACTTTGGTAGTGGTGATTGGACTAGATGATCTCCAGAGGGCCCTTCCAAACTCCACCATGTTGGGATCCATGTGATAAACCAGAAACTTTTCATCAACCTTTAAATAGGCTCCACAGATTTATTACAGACTCACAGAATTAACCAGATTGGAAAAGTCCTCAGAGATCTTCCAGTCCAACCTCTCACTCAGCACCATCCAATAACTAACCCATGGCACTGAGTCTGGGCTCTTCAGCCTGGAGAAGAGAGGACTAAGAGGAGATCTTATTAGTATTCATAAATACATGAATAGTGGGTGCCGGAAGCAGGGGCCAGGCTCTTGTCAGTGGTGTACTATGATAGGACAAAGGACAATGGATACAAACTGGAACTCAGGAAGTTCCATCTCAACATGAGGGAAAACTTCTTTGCTGTGAGGGTGCAGAGCCCTGGAGCAGACTACTCAGAGAGGTTGTGGAGTCTCCTTCTCTGGAGTCTTTCTAAACCCATCTGGATGAATTCCTACTCTGACAGGGGGGTTGGACTGGATGCTCTCTTGACATTTTTCTATCCCCTGCCATTCTGTGACTCAATGATCCTGTGAAACTGTTGTAAATGGAAGGCAGTGCATGAGACTGGGCTAAAGGACACACCATTCTTGGATGGTCCTCGGTGAACATTTTGAAGAGCATCTCTATGTGAAATCCATACTAAGCCAGACTTTGCTATGGACACAAATGCCAGAGGAAGGAGCTAGCCCTGAACTCAGCAACTGCAAGATACTAATTGCCCTCCAGGTGCTGACCCTTGCCCTTTAAGCATTTTTAAGTCTTGGCAAGATCCCCCTCAGGCTTCTCTTCCCTAGGTTAACAAGCCCCAAGTCCCTCAGCCTCTCTTCAGAAGACTGATCATGGAACCACAGAATGCAAGGCTGGGACCCCCAGGATCATCTGGCCTAACCTTGCTAGGTGGTAGTGCAGTCTAAAAGACATGGCCCAGCACCCTGTCAAGCTGAGTCTTCAAACTGTCCAGTGTAGGGGAATCTACTACTTCTCCTGGGAGATGATTCCAATGTCTGACTGTGCTCATGCAGAAATATTTTCCTTTGGAGTCCAATGGGAATCTCCCCAGCAGTCACTTGTCCCCATCACCCCTTGTCTTTTCCACAGGACTCCTTGTAAAAAGGGTGTCTCCATCCTCCTGGCAGCCACTCTTTGTGTTCTAGTCCCCTAATAATCTTCATAACTTTTTGCTGTCCCTTCTCAAGCAGTTCTCTGTTGAACTGGGGAGCCCAGAACCAGACACAGCATTCCAGGTGCTGTCTCACCAGGCAGAGCAGAAGAGCAAGAGAACCTCCCTCAACCTGCTGGCCACACTCTTCCTCCCGGGATGCCATTGGTCTTTTTGGCCACCAGGGCATATTGCTGCCTCATGACCAAACAGTTGACACTCAGATACACAGCTAAGGGTAAGGCTTTACACTGAGGCTTACTCAATACAAGTTGTTATGGGAAATACTTCACCTAAATTCAGTAGTTTGATAGACCTTAAATAAGCAGAGCCAACACACAGACCTGCTTCCAACAAATGAAGCCCTTGGGTCCTGCACATGGGTCACAACCACCCCACCCAGCACTACAGACTAGGGGCAGATTGCCTGGGAAGTTGGCCAGCAGAGTAGAACCTCAGGGTGCTGCCTGATAGCTGCCTCAACACAAATCAGCAGTGTGCCCAGGTGGCCAAGAAGGCCATCAGCATCCTGGCCAGCATCAGGAACAGTGTGGCCAGCAGGACCTGAGAAGTGATGGTGCCCCTGTACTGGGCACTGGTGAAGCCACACCTCAAATATTGGGCTCCTTTTTGGGCCCGTCACTGCAAGAAAGTCATTGGGGAGCTGGAGCAGGTCCAGAGAAAGGCAACAGTGCTGGGGAAGGGTCTGGAGAACAGGGCTGGGGAGGAGTGGCTGAGGGAGCTGGGGGTGCTTAGTTTGGAGAAGAGGAGGCTGAGGGGAGACCTCATTGCTCTCTATGACTCCCTGAGAGGAGGTTGTAGACAGGAGGGGGTTGGTCTCCCTAGGATCAGGTGATAGAATGAGAGGAAATGTACCAGGGAAGGGTTAGGTTGGAGATTAAGAAAAAATTCTGTGCTGCAGGAGTGGTCAAGGATTGGAAGAGACTGCCCAGGGGGGTGGTGGAGTCCCCATCCCTGAAGGTGTTCAAGAAACCTGTGGCCATGGCACGTGGGGAGATGGTTTAATGGCCATGGTGGGGTTGGGTTGATGGTTGGTCTTGGTGGTCTTAGAGTGGTGGTCTTAGCTCCACCTCCAGATTGAGAGGCAATACTAATATATGTTTATGAATGTAGAGCTTTTTGTTTTCAAAAAGAGGATTTTCATGTCAAAGTTGTTTTAACAGACATTTGCAACTACCTTGAGTGATAGAATAACAGAATGGTCTGGGTTGGAAGGGACCTCCAAAGCCCATCCAGTTCAACCCCTCTGCAGTCAGCAGAGACATCCCCAGCATCCCCCGTATTGCTCTCTACAACTACCTGGAGGGAGGTTGTAGCCAGGTGGGAGTTGGTCTCTTCTCCCAGGCAACAGTGACAGAACAAGAGGACACAGTCTCAAGCTTCTCAGGGGGAAGTTTAGGCTAATCTCAGAAAGAAGTTCCTCACAGAAAGAGAGAATGGCCATGGGGATGTGCTGCCCAGGGAGGGAATGGAGTCACCATCCCTGGAGGTGTTTAAGAAAAGCCTGGATGAGGCACTCAGTGCCACGGTCTGGTTGATTGGATAGGGCTGGGTGCTAGGTTGGACTGGATGATCTTGGAGGTCTCTTCCAACCTGGTTGATTCTGTGAACTAGATCAGGTTGCCCAGAGCCCTGTCCAGCCTCATCTTGAATATCTCCAGGGATGGGGCCTCAAACACCTCCCTGGGCAACCTGTTCCAGTGTTCCACCACCCTCATGGTGCAGAACTTGTTCCTCACATCCAATCTCAATCTGCTCTGCTCTAGTCTGAAGCCATTGTCCCTGGTCCTGTCCCTGCAGCCCTTTGCAAACAGTCTCTCTGCAGCCTTCTTGTAGCCCCCTTCAGGTCCTGGCAGGCTGCTCTGAGGTCTCCCTGGAGCCTTCTCTTCTCCAGGCTGAACACCCCCAGCTCCCTCAGCCTGTCCTCACAGCAGAGCTGCTCCAACCCCCTGATCATTCTCATGTCCCTCCTCTGGACCCTCTCCATCAGGTCCATGTCCTTCCTGTGCTGAGGGCTCCAGCCCTGCATACAGCACTGCAGGTGAGGTCTGAGCAGAGCAGAGCAAAGTGTCAGAATCAGCTCTCTGGCTCTGCTGGCAATGCTGCTTTGGATGCAGCCCAGGCTGCCCTTGGCCTTCTGTGCTGCAAGCTCACACTGCCTGCTCCTGGCCAGCTTCTCATCCCCCAGCACCCCCAAGTCCTTTTCCTCAGGGCTGCTTTCTCTCCCCTCCTCCCCCAGTCTGTATTGGCAGTGAGGATTGTTCTGGCCCAGGAGCAGAACCCTGCACTTGCTCTTGTTGAACCTCAGGAGGTTCCCCTGGGCACCACCTCTCCAGCCTGTCCAGGTCCCTCTGGATGCCCTCCTGTCCCTCTGGGGTATGGACAACACCACCCAGCTTGGTGCCATCTGCACACTGCTGATGGTGTCTGGATCCCCCTGGCTATGTCATTGATGCAAATATTAACCAGCACAGGTCCCAGTACAGACCCCTGAGGGTCACCACTGTCACTGCTGTCTGTTTGGACTTCAAGCCATTGGGCACCACCCCCTGGATGTGACCACCCAGCCAATTCCTTCTCTACTGCTCTGACCACATTAGCATGAGCTTGAATTTTGTTTGATGATCTTATGATCTGAATTTCTGTTGTCCTAGAACCTTATTCATCAAAAAGGTGAGGACTGCAAGCTGAGGAGTTAGTTGAGATTGTGGCCTTGCTTCATTCTGGCTGCCAATAATCTGTTTTTCATGTGGCTGGAAGTTCTTTTCTCTTTCCCAGCCTCTACTGTAAAGAAGGCTTTTGGCCCTTTATGGTCTAACCTTTGCATCTCTTCAAACTTTTTTTTTATCACTATTAACTCTATCTGGTGTAGACTGTGCACCACCTCTGGTCCCATGAATTTAAAGCAGAATGAAGAAAGCATTCTGGGTGTCTGAAATGTGGCTGCACAAAGTTTTCTACACCATCTGAGTTCTGCCTAGTTCCTCCAATAAAGTATTTAGCCTTTCCATACCTTCCACATCAAGCTGAACCATTGCTCTTTCTCTCTCTTTTTGCCCTCTTTCTCTTCAGAAAGGAACTCTGAAGAGTGGTCTCTGAAGTTTCATAGAGTTTATGTCTCCCAGGTCAATTTGTCAGAACTGTTTAATGCAGAAACAAAATTCCCTTCCAGCTTTTGATGTTACAGCTTATGAAAACCAGCCTGTCTCCTTCTCTCTGTCCTCCAGTACATCATCCTAAGAAGAGAGGAAGAAAGAATGTGATGAGCTAGAAAGACAGAGCTGTTCTCTTTAAGCTGCAGTAGATCAGTAGCTCAGGGAAGAAAGAAACCAAAGAGGATTTTGGTTGGTTAGTTGTTTGTTTCTTTGCTTTTAATTAAATTAAGGTTATGAGAGAGGGAATTGTCAAAGCCTGAATTTAAGGCAAGGAGTGGCACTGCCAGCTGGCAGCCAGGCACTAGTGGTGTCCCCCAGGGATCAGTGCTGGGCCCCATCCTGTTCAATATCTTTATTGATGAGCTGGACAAGGGGATTGAGTTCATCCGCAGTAAATTTGCAGATGACACCAAGCTGGGAGCAGGAGTGGATCTGTTAGAGGGTAGGAGGCTCTGCAGAGGGACCTGGACAGGCTGCATAGATGGGAAGAGGCCAATGGAATGAGATTGAACAAGTCTGAGTGCTGGGTTCTGCACTTTGGCCACAACAACCCCAGGCAGTGCTACAGGCTGGGGACAGAGTGGCTGGAGAGCAGCCAGGCAGAGAGGGACCTGGGGGTGCTGGGGGACAGCAGCTGAAGAGGAGCCAGCAGTGTGTCCAGGTGGCCAAGAAGGCCAATGGCATCCTGGCCTGCATCAGCAAGAGTGTGGCCAGCAGGAGCAGGGAAGTCATTCTGCCCTGTGCTCAGCACTGCTTAGGCCACACCTTGAGTGCTGTGTCCAGTTGTGGGCTCCTGAGTTTCAGCAAGATGTTGAGATGCTGGCAGGTGTCCAGAGAAGGGCAGCAAGGCTGGGGAGGGGTCTGGAGCACAGCCCTGTGAGGAGAGGCTGAGGGAGCTGGGGGTGTTTAGCCTGGAGAAGAGGAGGCTCAGGGCAGACCTCATTGCTCTCTACAACTGCCTGAAGGGAGGTTGTAGCCAGGTGGGGGTTGGGCTCTGCTCCCAGGCAAGCAGCAGCAGAACAACAGGACACAGTCTCAAGCTGTGCCAGGGGAGGTTTGTGCTGGATGTGAGGAAGAAATTCTTCCCAGAGAGAGAAATTGACCATTAGGATGTGCTGCCCAGGGAGGTGGTGGAGTCACCATCCCTGGCAGTGTTTCAAAGCAGCCTGGATGAGGCACTCAGTGCCATGGGTTAGGTGATTGGATGGTGCTGGGTGAGAGGTTGGACTGGATGATCTCTGAGGTCTTTTCCTACCTGGGTAATTCTGTATTTCTTTGAGTCTGTAATAACTTTGTGGAGCCTATTTAAAGAGTGATGAGAAGTTTCTGGTTTATCACATGGATCCCAGCATGGTGGAGTTTGGAAGGACCCTCTGGAGATCATCTAGTCCAACCAGCACTTCCAAAGCAGGATCAGCCAGAGTAGGTTGCCCAGGATGGAGTCTAGGTGGATTTGGAATCTCTCCAGAGAAGGAAATTCCACAACATCTCAGGGCAGCTTGTTGCAGTGCTCTGACACCCTCAGAGTGAAGGAGTTGTTTGATTTACCCCAGTCAGGTATCAAACAATGGTTTCTCAAGTGAGTGTGGGTCTGACTCAGTTTTTTTTCATTATATTAGAGTTCTCAGTGATTCCAACAGAATTTGAATCAAGATAAATATAGAAGCAGCCCCAGGTCAGACTGCAGCTTCTGGGCAATGCATGGGCACTAAACACTGCCAAGACTCCAGCACATATATACCTGAACTTTCACAAGACACCCAGATGTGGAGGCTAAGTGTGGACTTCTGATGTGTGATGAAGTTGAGACAGGACAGACAGCATCAGCTCCAAAATGATCCAGAAGGACATATCATAAACCTGCACCTAATGATCAAGCTGAGAAATACCTAGAACATGTGCAGACAGAGCAGCTGGCATCCTGTGTCCTTCCTGTTGTTGCAATTGATGACTAGAGAAGAACAGATTTAGACTGGGTGTTAGCAACAAGTTCTGCACCATGAGGGTGGTGGAACACTGGAACAGGTTGTCCAAGGATGTGGTTGAGGTCTCATCCCTGGAGATCTTCAAGGTGAGGCTGGACAGGGCTGTGGGCAACCTGATCTAGTTGGGGATGTCCCTGCTTACTGCAGAGGGGTTGGACTGGACGAGCTCTGGAGGTCCCTTCCAACCCAGACCATTCTGTGATGCTATAACAGATCCTGGCCCCCACATATGAACATAAGAGTCATGATGCCTGAGTATGCCTGGACAGACCAAACCCCCCTGCCACAGAGCTGGGCAGCAAGACAAAGTGGGTTCATGAGACCTAAGCTTCAGGGAAAGCTGCTTGTTTCAGCTGTATGATATTTGGAATAGGTTGTGTGAGCCCCCCAGTCACAGAACGGTAAGGGTTGGAACTGACTCCTGAAGATCTTCCAGTCCAACCCCCCTGCCAAAGCAGGATCACCCAGGGCAGGCCACAGAGGAACACAGCCAGAACTGGCAGCTAGCAGGTAAACCAAAAGAGGAGCTGTCTTGGTTTAAAGAGCAGACAGAAATGATTTACTCCAAAGGGCAGTGAAATGAAGAGACTCTCGTTGACCTGGAGAGAAATAAAGAAATTGTGTTCAGCAATATGCAGGGAAATACAGAAGACAGGAATCCTCAACACCTAATGCATAGACAGGATACAGGAAAATCCCCAAAACCCTTCCCACAACCAGACCAAACCACAGACCCCACTGCCCTTTTTCTCCCCACCTGGGGTTTAACACATGCCTCAGGGCTCTTTCTTCCCTCCCATTGCTAGGCTGGCTTCAGGCTTGGTCCCTGACATTAAACAGTAAAAATTAGTTTGGGCTTGAAGGTCACAGATAAGACTGGAACCATCCTCCCCCCCATACTCACTGCACCCAGGGAGGAGAAAGGGAAGAAAGAAAGAGACAATAACTTTGCAGCCAAATGTATAAAGATGCAGGATTTATGGGATTGAATAACAAAGTTCCAATTTTCCAGTCCAGTCCCTGGACCTTTCTGGTCCATTCCCTGGACCTTTCTGGTCCTCCTGGAGCTCTTTTTTTCGTTGTTTTTTTTTTTGTTTGTTTGTTTGTTTGGTTGGTTGGGGTTTTTTTTTTTGTTTGTTTGTTTGTTTTTGTGTGTGTGTGTGTTTTTGTTTTTTTGGTTTTTTTTTTTTTTAAAGGCACAGAAAGAAGGATACAAAGAAAGCACTTCTGTGATGGTGGTGATCAGTTCACTTCTTCTCTCTTGTTTGGAGAATGAAATTGACTCTTGCTCTTATGAAGAAAGTAGAAATGTGATTGCCTGCACTTGCCCAAAACAGTCCCAGAGTCAGCTCCAGACCTTCCCAAGTGCTGGATGCCTGCTTAATTCTCTGCAGATCAAACTTCTCTTTTGCTACCCTTGGATTTTCTTTCAATTTCACATTTTCATATCTCCAGGGAAGGAAAGCGCTGTGGCAATTCCTTGTCCTTGTGTACACTTATCCACCAGCAGACTACTTTGATCCCTGGTGTAAGCTTATCCATCCTAATGGAATTACCCAAAGCATGAATCTGGCCCCTGTTAGTTATTCATACAGTAAATGCTCTGACTGCTCACCCGTTCAAGCAACCCAAACACTCACCCTCAATGCATTCTCACTGCAAAAGCTGCTAAACCTCTGGGCCAAGAAGGGTGACTGGAAGCCAATAAGCTCTGACACACCACAGCTTCCATGCAGCCTCTTGTGACTTGTATAGATCAGCTGAAAAATCCTAGAGAGCAATAATCAGCTTACTGACAATGCCACAAGGACAGAGAGAAGCACAGAGGGGAATCTGACATCTCTCTCTTTTTTTTTTTCAATCTCTTTGCCATTTTTGAAAGCAATAAAAATGAAACTGATATGGCACAAATGTGGATTGCACTTATACACAACAAGGAAGGTCTTGTGTTCCACCTTATGTTGGGGAAAGAAAAAAAATGCTACTGTGGTCATATAGAATGATAGAATTGTCAGGGTTGGAAGGGACCTCAAGGCTCATCCAGTTCCAACCCCCCTGCCATGGCCAGGGACACCTCACACTACGGCAGGTTGCTCACAGCCACATCCAGCCTGGCTGCAAAAACCTCCAGGGATGAGGCTTCCACCACCTCCCTGGGCAACCTCTGCCAGTCTCTCACCACCCTCATGGGGAACAACTTCTTCCTAACATCCAATCTGAATCTCCCCACTTCTACTTTTGCTCCATCCCCCTCAGTCCTATCACTCCCTGACAACCTCAAAAGTCCCTCCCCAGATTTCTTGGAGCACCCTTCAGATACTGAAAAGCCACAAGAAGGTCTCCTGGGAGCCTTCTCTTCTCCAGACTGCACAACCCCAACTCTCTCAGTCTGTCTCCAGAGCACAGCAGCTCCAGCCCTCTGCTCATCCTCATGGCCCTTCTCTGGAAACCTTCCAGCATCTCCATATCCCTCTTGGAACAGAGGCTCCAGAACTGGACACAGAGCTCCAGGTGGGGTCTGAGTAGAGTGGAGCAGAGGGGGAGAATCCCCTCCCTGGCCCTGCTGGCCACACTTCTCTTGCTGCAGCCCAGGCTGGGGTATAGGATAGGAGGAGGTGGGGGAACATAGGATAGGAGAGGGTGGGAGAACATAGGATAGGAGTGGGTGGGAGAACATAGGATAGGAGAGGGTGGGAGAACATAGGATAGGACGGGGTGAGGGAACATAGGATAGGAGGGGATGGGAGAATGTAGGATAGGATGGGGTGGGAGAACGTAGGATAGGAGGGTGTTGTGGAGAGGGTGAATAGGGATGGAGGATGGTGATTATTAATTAAGAATTATGAAAATATGAGTTATTAAATTATTATTATTAATAAGATTAGATTAATTACTTTATATATATTGACTCGGGTGCACGGTTGTAATAATATAGACCATAACTGATTTCGTATTTACAATCATACCCAATTATAATATTTACAGTCAATTTCTAATTAAGGGAACGAAAGGGTGCAGTTCCGCCGCCTGTCCACTAGATGGAGACTCGACAGGCGCTTGCGGCTGCTAGCTATAGGTATAGAGATATTTGTAAGGTTATCTCGAGGCAGGTTAAGCTGGAAATATCACGCGGCTATGCGCGGGCGCTTTGAATAGAACGTTACTAAATGTTACACACGTGAAAGATACACGCAGCGAGACAAATTGCCGGATCCCGCGGGCTCGCTGGGTATCTGCTTCTGCCCAAGGTTGGCACCGTTCGGGCGGCTCTTTCTTTCTCCCTCCCGGCTCTGTTGGGGGGGGCACGGTTGGCTTTCTCCTCCCGCAGTCTGCGGGAAGGGCAGTTCGCTTCTTTGTCCTCCCGCGGTCTGCGGGGAGGGGTGCGGCTCCCTGACCGGAGGACGGCTCAGGAGGGTCAGGTCTTTTCGGTGCTCGGCCCTACGATTGAGGACAGCTTTCCCGTAGGCAGGTCTCCGGTGGGGGGTGTGGTGACGCGATGCTTCCCCCCTCGGCTCGGCTCGAGGTGAGCTGACTGCAGCTTCTCTGGGCGACTGCTTCCATTTAAATTATAATGGTACACTCATTGCCTTGACTTCAAGGGAGAGGTTAATCTTTGCTCTCTCTTTTCCCTCGGGGAAAATCCCGGGTGTTTCACCCTGATACGGGCTGCGGAGCGGCTACAGGGGGCGGCTCCTTTCACTCCCGCGGTCTGCGGGGGCCACCCAAGATGCGTTTCTGCTTAGTTGGCTGCTTAATTAGCTTGCAGCGTTTCTGGACAGCCAGGCTTGGGCCAGTCCTTCCCCCTTTGGGTTACAGCTTACTCTCTTTGGGGGCTTCCCTCAGTCTTTTTCAACTGGGTCTACGTCGCTTCTGGTGATGGGGTCATCCTTTGCGGGTCCTCGATGCACACTCCATGGGCTGGCTCCCGTGTTCACAGAGGCTTCCGAGTACGCTTGCGTGGGAAGGCTTATAGCTTACTCTATCGTGAGTTGCATGATGGGTGAAAGCAGAGGAGAGAGCAACGTGGCACCAAAATGGAGTGATACTTATAGACACTCGAGGCTGGACTTAGCCAATGGGCACACTTGCCAACAACCTGCTTCCACCCATAGAAAGGTGAAGCTAGAATGATGCCCTTAGATGGACAGAGCATAGGCATCCATTGAGATGGGTGCTGCAGTTGTTTATTCCCTTAGGAGACAGGCTGGCGCCTGAGCCTTTTGTTCCTCCTCTCCTGAAAGGAGGGTGGAAGGGGGGACTTCCCAGAACATGTTGGGACAAGTTAGCTGGTATCAGGGGGCATAATTCTGGGCATGTGATGCCTTCTCGACAGAGGGGATGGGAGAACATAGGATAGGAGGGGGTGGGAGAACATAGGATAGGAGGGGATGAGGGAAAATAGGATAGGAGGGGGTGGGAGAATATAGGATAGGAGGGGGTAGGAGAACATAGGATAGAATGGGGTGGGAGAACATAGGATAGGAGGGGATGGGAGAACATAGGATAGGAGGGGGTGGGAGAACATAGGATAGGAGGGAATGGGAGAACATAGGATAGGACGGGGTGGGAGAACATAGGATAGGAGGGGATGGGAGAACATAGGATAGGAGGGGGTGGGAGAACATAGGATAGGAGGGAATGGGAGAACATAGGATAGGACGGGGTGGGAGAACATAGGATAGGGTAGGAGGGGGTGAGGGAAAATAGGATAGGAGGGGGTGGGAGAACATAGGATAGGAGGGGATGGGAGAACATAGGATAGGACGGGGTGGGAGAACATAGGATAAGAGGGGTGGGAGAACATAGGATAGGAGGGGATGGGAGAACATAGGATAAGAGGGGTGGGAGAACATAGGATAGGAGGGGATGGGAGAACATAGGATAGGATAGGAGGGGGTGAGGGAAAATAGGATAGGAGGGGGTGGGAGAACATAGGATAGGAGGGGATGGGAGAACATAGGCTAGGAGGAGGTGGGAGAACTTAATATAGGAGGGGGTGGGAGAACTTAATACAGGAGGGGGTGAGGGAACTTAGGATAGGAGGGGGTGGCAGAACATAGGCTAGGAGGGGGTGGGAGAACACACTCAATAATAATCTAGTTATAGAATTGGTGTGACTTGTAAAATGCAAGGACAAAAATACACTGTAAATAAATCTACCAACCTTCTGCAATTCTTGAAAGGCTTCAATGTTTATCTCCACTTAATCTTCAGACTCACAGTTCAGTCTGAAGCACTCCACCTATTTTGAGTTTTCCATCTTCCTTCTACTCAGATGCTTCCTAAATATAGAAGAACTGCTGGCAGGAATCTCACAGCAAACTGTCCACTCTGTCTTTAAATATAATGGAGATGTTCTTTGCTTTCCACCTGCCAAGTGGCTGATTGCTGGCAGCAGAAACAAGGGACAGATGGCCATCCAGCTCCATCTACACCCTATTGAGATGAACAAGTGACAATCTGCAAAATACTCAAAACTAATTTAAACTGCTTTAACCTCAGCAAACTCAAGAGCCTCTTGGGTTTCTTTAGTGATGTGTAGGCAGATTTTCTGCTTTTTGATGCTCTTGGGTATAAAGGCTCCAGTGTTCTGAAGACTTGGATCGCTGTGTTCTCATACAAGTACAACCCCAAGCACAAAGATCACAGGATCAGAGGATCACAGGAGGTTAGGGGTTGGAGGGGACCTCAGGAGATCTTCCAGTCCAACCCCCCTGCCAGAGCAGGACCAGAGAATCCAGCACAGGGCACACAGGAACACATCCAGATAGGGCTGCAAAGGCTCCACAGAAGGAGACTCCACAACCTCTCTGGGCAGCCTGTTCCAGGGCTCTGGGACCCTCCCAGGGAAGAAGTTCTTCTTCATGTTGAGGTGGAACCTCCTGTGCTGCAGTTTCCATCCAGTGCCCCTTGTCCTATCCCAGGGCACAAGTGAGCAGAGGCTGTCCCTGTCCCTTCCTTCCTGACCCCCAGTCCTCAGCTATTGATAGATATTGATCAGATCCCTCTCAGTCTTCTCCTCTGCAGACTGAACAGCCCCAGGGCTCTCAGCCACTCCTCACCAGGCAGTGCTGCAGTCCCTTCAGCATCCTTGAAGACCTCCCTTGGACTCTCTCCAGCAGATCCCTGTCCCTCTTGAGCTGGGGAGCCCAGAACTGGATGCAATATTCCAGGGGAGGTCTCATCAGGGCAGAGTAGAGGGGGAGGAGAACCTCCCTGGCTCTTCTGGACACACTCCTCTGAATGCAGCCCAGGACCCCATTGGCCTTCTTGGCCACCAGGGCACATTGCTGTCCCATGCAGAACTTGTTGGCCACCAGCACTCCCAGCTCCTTCTCCTTGGGGCTGCTCTCCAGCAGATCCCCTCCCAACCTGTCCTGCTGCAGTTGATTCTTCCTTCCCAGCTGCAGGGCTCTGCTCTCATCCTTGCTGACCCTCATTAGGTTTCTCTCTGCCCAGCTCTCAGCCTGTCCAAGTCTCTGAATGGCCTCACAGACTTCAGGTGTCTCAGCCAAGCCTCCCAGGTTGTTATCATCAGCAACCTTGCTGAGCAGACTCTGTGGCTCGTCCCAGAGATACAAGTGCAAAATCTTCAAAGGCATTCTGGTTATTGCCATGCCAGTGGCATTGAGCACCCTGCACTCTTTGAGAACTCAGCTATCCAAGGGTTCTTCACCCACCAAACACATCTTTTTAAGACAGAATGAACCAAACCCTCAAAGCTGTTGAGACTTTGTTCTAGGCACCTTAGTGAAAGAGATGGAAGCAAAAGACCAAGGGATGATTGAAAAAAGAAAAAAAGCAAACTCCAAGAATATTGTGGCTGTGTTGTGGGTATGTTGTGCCTCTTTCATGGCTATATTGTAGCTGTGTTATGGATATGTTGTGGCTCTATCATGGCTATATTGTAGCTGTGTTGTGGGTCTGTTGTGGCTCTTTCATGGCTATATTGTGGCTGTGTTATGGATATGTTGTGGCTCTTTCAAGGCTATATTGTGGCTGTGTTATGGATATGTTGTGGCTCTATCATGGCTATATTGTGGCTGTGTTGTGGATATGTTGTGGCTCTTTCATGGCTGCATTGTGGCTGTGTTGTGGGTATGTTGTGGCTCTTTCATGGCTCTATTGTGGCTGTGTTATGGATATGTTGTGGCTCTATCATGGCTATATTGTGGCTGTGTTATGGATATGTTGTGGCTCTATCATGGCTCTATTGTGGCTGTGTTATGGATATGTTGTGGCTCTATCATGGCTATATTGTGGCTGTGTTATGGATATGTTGTGGCTCTATCATGGCTATATTGTGGCTGTGTTATGGATATGTTGTGGCTCTATCATGGCTATATTGTGGCTGTGTTGTGGGTCTGTTGTGGCTCTTTCATGGCTATATTGTGGCTGTGTTATGGATATGTTGTGGCTCTTTCAAGGCTATATTGTGGCTGTGTTATGGATATGTTGTGGCTCTATCATGGCTATATTGTAGCTGTGTTATGGATATGTTGTGGCTCTATCATGGCTATATTGTGGCTGTGTTGTGGGTCTGTTGTGGCTCTTTCATGGCTATATTGTGGCTGTGTTATGGATATGTTGTGGCTCTTTCAAGGCTATATTGTGGCTGTGTTATGGATATGTTGTGGGTCTTTCATGGCTATATTGTGGCTGTGTTATGGATATGTTGTGGCTCTATCATGGCTATATTGTGGCTGTGTTATGGATATGTTGTGGGTCTTTCATGGCTATATTGTAGCTGTGTTATGGATATGTTGTGGCTCTATCATGGCTATATTGTGGCTGTGTTATGGATATGTTGTGGGTCTTTCATGGCTATATTGTAGCTGTGTTATGGATATGTTGTGGCTCTATCATGGCTATATTGTAGCTGTGTTGTGGGTCTGTTGTGGCTCTTTCATGGCTATATTGTGGCTGTGTTATGGATATGTTGTGGCTCTATCATGGCTATATTGTGGCTGTGTTATGGATATGTTGTGGCTCTATCATGGCTATATTGTGGCTGTGTTGTGGATATGTTGTGGCTCTTTCATGGCTGCATTGTGGCTGTGTTGTGGGTATGTTGTGGGTCTTTCATGGCTATATTGTGGCTGTATTACGGATATGGATCAAACTTGAGCTCAGAATGACTTCAATGCAGTTGTGAGGCATTGGAAAAAGGCTGCCCAGGGAAGTGGTGGAGTCACCATCCCCAGAGGTGTTCAAAAGATGTATGGATATGGCACTTGGGGATGTGTATCTAATGGTCATAGAGGTGTTGGGTAGAAGGTTGGACTTGGTAACCTTAAAGGTCTTTTCCAACCTTAATGATTCTATGATTCTATGAATTTTTTACTCCACTCTTGAGCTGATGCAGTGGCCCTAGAAAATGCCTGGGATTAGATCATTTGGTTGGGTTTGGGTTTGCTTTTTGCTTTCCTTATTATTCTTTCCTTACTCTGTTGCATTGCAATTTTTTCCCCCCCAGTATTATTTTCATCCAAATGAGACTGAAGCTACTTGAGGCAAAAGCATCTTCTACCTTCAGCAGGGTTTTGTTGTTGTTGTTGTTGTTTTTTCTGTACATCCTTTCAGGCTATGGTTCCACAGTTATTAATATTAGTTTTCTACATGCTGGATTGCCCAGCAGGATCTGAATCAGATGGAGAGATACAACTTCATTTATGTTTAATTAGCCAAGGCACATCATAAAGATTTCCTGCTGACATTATGCTTTCAAACTAACGTGTTTACATAAGAGAATATGGAACACACACACAAAAAAAGTATGCTGGGTTTCATTTCATTTGGTGTTTTGCTTTTTTTTTTTTTTTTAACCATTTTCTACATCACCAGACCAGAATTAGCAAAGAAAACCTCCCCTAGCTCTGCTCTGGTGACCACAGCACTCTCATTTTTTGGCATTAGAACCCCTAACTTTGGATTCATGGCAGTTTGGGGCACCACACTCAACACAATTCCTTTGCCTTGCTGGTAGGAAGAGCAGAGGTCGTCTTGGTTGGGTAGTGCAGAACAAGCTGAAGTGTTCATTTGTTCCAGCTTTGCCTGAAACTAATTTTGGAAACTTCTGATGAAAATTGAATCCTTACTGTTTCATCAGGCATGGGGAGTGGAGGAAAACAAAAGGTTTCCTGAAGGGCATCAAATTAAACTCCCTTATGTTAGGGGACTGTATGGTAGCTCAAATCTGAGAGCACCTTAAGAAAGCTCTTGACAGGGTCTCTTAAAGCAGCTGATGCCTTAAATTGGGAAGGACATGTATGCTTACTGTGACATGGAGTCCTGCATGCCCCCATCAGGAGCCTATCTTCTGCTATGCTGTGAAAACAGGAAAGTGGATGGAAAACAGAGGAGAAGGCACACAAACAAAATCCTGAAGTGTGTCAGGTTACAGCCATCCCTGGAGGGAGTGGGCTGAGAAGAACCTAGCCCTCAGGTGGACAAAGAAACCTGACCCAGGTGGGCAGAGAGACTTGGTTCCCCTCCCAGGGTGAGAGGTCCCTGGGTCAAAGTCTATTCCACTCCCCCTTCCTGTCCACAAAGCCTGTTTAAGGGAAGCCATTCCCTGTGCTCTTCCTCTTGCTCCTGCCCCTCACCTACCCAACAGGCCCTTTGCTGTTCCTGGTGTTGCACAACCACGTGGTGGGGCCTGCTCCATGCTGCATCCAGACTCCTAAGGACTGCATCTAAAGAGAATCCACATTTGCATCAAGAGAATCCTATGCCAGCTGGGCCTGGGTTTGTATATTTTTATCTTTACCCTTTTTCCTTATATCTTTGTAACTTCCCTTTTACTCTGATGCCATCTATATTTTGTGAAATTTACCTTTTTACTCCCAAATAAATTCTAGACTGTGTTTTTTTTTTTTTTTCATGAGTTTACCTCTCTTATCTCCTTCCTAATTTCCCTTTCCCCTACCAGGAATAAAGGGAGAGGGAAGGCAATCTAAATCTGCTCCATTTGGGCTGTAGGACTCTGGGAAAGCTTAAACCACAGCACAAAGTTATTCTCCCTGGAGAGTGACTGAAACCTATTTAAGATGTAGAACCAGAATCAAAAGTTTGGAGGAAAAAGAGCAAAAGAAATTTCAAACCTCTACATCAGAAATGATTCTGCTTGGACCCATTAGAGATCTGATGCAGACTAGATGCAACTCTGCATATCTAGAATTGCTTTTAAATGGAAATGAATAGCAAAGGATATATGAGGAGGGAAAGAGAGAGAGGACAAATAAGCTTCCAGAAGCATTGATCTCCACTTACTGCAGGCAAAGACCAGCTTAAACTATTTCATCTTATTGCCTTCCTACCCATGGCCTCCAAAATTCAAGGGCTTTACTGTTTGAAACAACCTGGCCCAGCACCCTGCCAAGCTGAGTCTTCAAACTGTCCAATGGAGGGGAAGCCACTGCAGCCCCTGGGAGATGATTCCAGTTTCTAATTGTTCTCATGGGGAAATATTTTCTTCTGGAGTGCACCTGGAATCTCCCCAGCAGTCACCTGTCCCCATCTCCCCTTGGCTTTTCCAGGGGACTCCTTGGAAAAAGGGAGTCTCC
Source organism: Indicator indicator (assembly GCF_027791375.1). Taxonomy (NCBI): domain Eukaryota; kingdom Metazoa; phylum Chordata; class Aves; order Piciformes; family Indicatoridae; genus Indicator; species Indicator indicator. The sequence continues at coordinate 15,976,403 of NC_072013.1, read as the reverse complement.
ATCCTCCTGGTAGACAAACTTTATATCCTTGTCCATCGTGATAAGGTCTCCCCTAACCCTTCTCTTCTCCAGGATGAACACCCCCAGCTCTCTCAGCCTCTCTTCACATGGCTGCCAGCCCCTCTGGTCACTCTCCAGGCCCTTCTCAGGACACTTTCCAGCCTGTCTGATGGGATTTAAAGTGGCTGAGGTGCTCCAAGTGTGGCCTGAGCAGCACTGAGTAGAGTGGGACAATGGCCTTTTTACCTCTGGTGATGATGTCCTGCTGGCTTTCTTTGCCACCACAGCACACTGATCCATCATGTTTGTCTTGTTGTTCACCAAGACCCCCCTCAGGTCCTGTGTTTACAGTGCTGCTCTCCAACTGGGTGGATCCCAGTCTGAGCTGGGAATCACAGAACATTAGAGGCTGGAAGGGACCTCCAGAGATCATCAGGTCCAACCCCCCTGCCAGAGCAGGAGCACCCAGGGGAGTCTGCACAGGAATGCATCCAGGTGGGCTTGGAAAGTCTCTAGAGAAGGAGACTCCACAACCTCTCTGGGCAGCCTGCTCCAGGGCTCTGGCACCCTCACACCAAAGAACTTTCTCCTCCTGTTGAGCTGAAACCTTCTCTGGTCAAGTTTGTCTCCACTGTTCCTTGGCTTCTTGCTGTGCACCACCCACAAGAGCCTGGCCCCCTCCCCTTGTCCCCCAGCCCTCATCTATTGATAGACATTGATCAGATCCCTCTCAGCCTTCTCTTCTCCAGACTAAACAGCCCCAGGGCTCTCAGTCACTCCTGGGTTGAGTATTCCCAGGTGCCAGATCCTATACTTGCCCCCACTGTACTTCATAAGATTCTTGTTAGCCCACTCCTGCAGCCTGTCCAGGGCTTCTTGGAGGGTGGCTTTCCTTTCTGGAGTGGCAATCTGCCCACTTATTTTGGTGTCATCTGCAAACTTCATTAGAGTAGTCTTGATCCCAACATCCAGATGACTTATGAAGACATTGCACTTATTTGTTGGAGGTTTTGATTGATTTAGTTACTGTCTTTTAACTATGTAAGCCCAGAATTATTTAACTATTTTAACTATTAAAAAATCAGAACATTCTTGTGCAGATTCAAGATCAGCATCAGTTTCATCTCAGTGCACATCAGGATCAGTTTCATCAAACCTTGAATTCAACAAGACCAAGTGCAAGGTCCTGCAGCTGGATGGAGGCAATCCCAAGCAGAAATCCAGGCTGGGCAGGGACTGGCTGGAGAGCAGCCCTGAAGAAAAGGCCTTGGGAGTGCTGGTGAAGGAGAAGCTCAACAGGAGCCAGCAGTGAGCACTTGCAGCCCAGAGAGCCAAGCAGAGCCTGGGCTGCAGCAAGAGAAGTGTGGCCAGCAGGGCCAGGGAGGGGATTCTCCCCCTCTGCTCCACTCTGCTGAGACCCACCTAGAGCTCTGTGTCCAGTTCTGGAGCCTCTGTTACATGGCAATGGGGTTGGAACTGGATGCTCCTTGTGGTCCCTTCCAACCCTGACTAATTCTATGATTCTGTGATTCTGACCCCTATGAGAGAGGCTTCTCCTTTATGACTTCTATTTCATCCTAAGGACTTCCTCTATATAGAATCATAGAATCATACAATCAAGAAGGTTGGAAGAGACCTCAAAGATCATCGAGTCCAACCTGTCACCCTACACCTCATGCCTATCTAAACCATGGCACCAAGTGCCACGTCCAGTCCCATCTTGAACACCTCCAGGGATGGTGACTCCACCACCTCCCCAGGCAGCACATTCCAATGGCCAACCACTCTCTCTGGGAAGAACTTTCTCCTCATCTCCAGCCTAAACCTCCCCTGGCACAGCTTGAGACTGTGTCCTCTTGTTCTGGTGCTGGCTGCCTGGGAGAAGAGACCAAACCCCCTCCTGGCTACAACCTCCCTTCAGGTAGTTGTAGACAGCAATGAGGTCTCCCCTGAGCCTCCTCTTCTCCAGGCTAAACAGTCCCAGCTCCCTCAGACTCTCCTCATAGGGCTTGTGCTCAAGGCCTCTCCCCAGCCTCATTGCCCTTCTCTGGACATGCTCCAGCAATTCAACATCTTTCCTAAACTGAGGGGCCCAGAACTGGACACAGTCCTCAAGGTGTGGCCTAAGCAGTGCTGTGTACAGGGATACAATGACCTCCCTGCTCCTGCTGGCCACACTATGCCTGATGCAGGCCAGGATGCCATTGGCTCTCTTGGCCACCTGGGCACACTGCTGGCTCATGTTCAGGTGGCTGTCAACCAGTACCCCCAGGTCCCTTTCCACCTGGCTGCTCTCCAGCCACTCTGACCCCAGCCTGTATCTCTGCATGGGGTTGTTGTGGCCGAAGTGCAGCACCCAGCACTTGGATTTGTTGAATGCCATCCTGTTGGACTCTGCCCATCTGTCCAGCCTGTCAAGGTCCCTCTGCAGAGCCCTTCTACCTTCTAACAGATCAACACCTGCTCCCAGCTTGGTGTCATCTGCAAATTTACTGATGATGGACTCAATCCCCTCATCCAGATCATCAATAAAGATATTGAAGAGGATGGGGCCCAGCACTGATCCCTGGGGGACACCACTAGTGACAGGCTGCCAGCTGGATGTGGCATCCATTCACCACCACTCTCTGGGCTCCTGCCTTCCAGCCAGTTCCTAACCCAGCGCAGAGTGCTGCTGTCCAAGCCACAGGCTGACAGCTTGGCCAGGAGTTTGCTGTGGGGGACAGTGTCAAAGGCCTTGCTGAAGTCCAGGTAGACTACATCCACAGCCTTTCCCACGTCCACCAGGCGGGTCATCTGATCATAGAAGGAGATCAGGTTGGTGAGGCAGGACCTGCCCTTCCTAAATCCATGTTGGCTGGGCCTGATTCCTTGGCCATCCTTCAGGTGCGCAGTGATTGCCCCCAAGACAATCTGCTCCATGATTTTCCCTGGCACTGAGGTCAGGCTGACAGGCCTGTAGTTCCCAGGTTCTTCTGTCCGTCCCTTCTTGTGGATGGGCGTCACATTGGCCAGTTTCCAGTCTTCTGGGACCTCTCCAGTGAGCCAGGACTGGTGGAAAATGATGGAGAGAGGCTTGGCCAGCTCATCTGCCAGCTCTTTCAGCACCCTAGGATGAATCCCATCAGGTCCCATGGACTTGTGAATATCCAAGTGACTCAACAAGTCTCGAACTAATTCCACATGGATTTCAGGAGTACAGCACTGCTCCTTGGCCCCATCAACCAGCTCAGGAGGCCAGTTATCCTGAAGTCCTCCTGCCTTACTGTTGAAAATGGAGGCAAAGAAGGTATTTAGAATCTCAGCCTTCTCCTCATCCTTAGTTACAATGTTACCCTCCACGTCCAACAAAGAGTGGAGGCTCCTCTTACCCCTCTTTTTAGCATTAATATATTTATAAAGATGCTTTTTGTTGTCCTTCACGGAAGCGGCCAGTTTAATTTCTAACTGTGCTTTTGCCTCTCTAATTTTTCTTCTACATGATCTAGCAACATCCTTAAACATATCACTAGTTTCCTCCCCCCCTTTCCAAAGGCAATAAACCCTCTTTTTTTTCCCTTAAATCCTTCAGGAGCTCCTTGCTCATCCAGGCTGGTCGTCTTCCCCGCCGGCTCGTCTTACGGCATGTGGGAACTGCCAGTTCCTGTGCCTTTAGGAGCTCCTGTTTGAAGTAGGTCCAACCATCCTGGACCCCTTTCTTCTTAAGGGCTGTTACCCAGGGAACTTTCCGAATAAGTTGCCTGAACAACCTGAAGTTTGCCCTCTGGAAGTCCAAAGTGAGGGTTCTGTTACTGCTGTTGTATGATAGTATTCTACTATTTTTAACATGCCAACTGCCTGGGTGTACATTCACACTGAATTCTCTGAGTACTTCAGCTGCAATGGGACAATATTTTATAGTCCTTCAGTATTGAAATCTCCCTTTGAAGTTCATAACATTAAAGATTAGAGACAGGTTATCAAACACTGCTCAGAGAAATGCTTTAGATAGACAGATGGGGACAGGTAGGAAAAAGCTTTTTAGTGCAATAATTCTGACAAAGAAAGAAATAGCAAAATAGTTGCTGCCTTCAGTTTGTGCTCATCCAAGCATTAAGAAAAAAGAAGGGCAAATAAAATTGAGGAAACCTGAAGTCCTTCAACTGTGTCAAGTTAAATGGTTACATTTGTGATTCTGTAAATGCTGACTGGGAAAAAAATGAAAGTAGTTAAATATTAAATCATAGAATCACAGAATTGTCAGGGTTGGAAGGGACCTCAAGGAGCATCCAGTTCCAACCCCCCTGCCATGGGCAGGGACACCTCACACTACAGCAGGTTGCTCACAGCCACATCCAGCCTGGCTGCAAAAACCTCCAGGCATGAGGCTTCCACCACCTCCCTGGGCAACCTCTGCCAGTCTCTCACCACCCTCATGGGGAACAACTTCTTCCTAACATCCAATCTGAATCTCCCCATTTCTAATTATGCTCCCTCCCCCCCAGTCCTATCACTCCTTGGCACCATCAGAAGTCCCTCCCCAGCTTTCTTGGAGCCCCCTTCAGATGCTGCAAGGTCACAAGAAGGTCTCCTGGGAGCCTTCTCCTCTCCAGACTGCACAACCCCAACTCTCTGTCTCCATAGGAGCTCCAGCCCTCTGCTCATGAAATTGCTCAAATCTTGTTTTAAAACCTTTGAATTGGCTTGTTGTGCTTCCTAATCAGAAAGAAACTTCCCTTCAGTGGTGGGTTGGTTTCTTTGTTTGTTTGTGGGGTTTTTTGTTGTTGTCGTTGTTGTTTTTCTCATTCTCCTTGATGCAAAAAAAAAACTTATTTTAGGTTGAAATAGAAGTTTCCTTTCCAATATTGTCTAATCCCAAGGTCAACAGCTTCATTATAACTGCAGTCAAAGCACAAATGCTCACGATACACATCACTTCAGGACAGGCGGGGGCTGTATGGGTCCTCTGGTAAGAGCTGTGATGAGTTAATTGATGATTTGCAAGGCAATGATTCATGCGAAGCTTGGGTTGCACTTAGAACAGTACTGTAAGAGGTGACTTTAGTATTGCTTCTCAACAGTGGCTGAACGCCGTGGCTGGCGTTGTAAGGAAGCCAAATCAGAGCAATTCACAGGTGTGAATTGTTGTTTGATGGGATAAGCCTCTCGCTGTGCAAGCCTTTTCGTGGCTGCAGGGTGCTTTCCTGCTGCATTCCTGCTTCTGAACGAGGCAGGCTCACTTCAATGTGGGATTTTACAGGAGTTAATTCTTTGCACACTTGCTTGTTTTATAAAGTAGCTGAGCAGTGATTCTCTTCAGAAAGCCTGCATTTCTGCCAGCTTCATGGCACCTTCACCGAATCACAGCATCAGAGTACATTAGAGGTTGGAAGGGACCTCCAGAGATCATCTAAACCCCCTGCCAGAGCAGCATCACCCAGGGAAGTCTGCACAGGAATGCATCCAGGTGGGGTTGGAAAGCCTCCAGAGAAGGAGACTCCACAACCTCTCTGGGCAGCCTGCTCCAGGGCTCTGGCACCCTCACACCAAAGAAGTTTCTCCTCATCTTGAGCTGAAACCTTCTCTGTTCCAGTTTGTCTCCACTGTTCCTTGGCTTATTGCTGTGCACCACCCACAAGATCCTGGCCCCCTCCACTTGCCCCCCAGCCCTCAGCTCTTGAGAGACATTGATCAGATCCCTCTCAGCCTTCTCTTCTCCACACTAAACAGCCCCAGGGCTCTCAGGCTCTCTTCCCAGGGGAGATGCTCAAGTCCCCTAAGCATCCTCCTGCCTCTCCCTTGGACTCTCTCCAGCAGGTCTCTGTCTCTCTTGACCTGGGGAGCCCAGAACTGGACACAGGATTGCAGCTGTGGTCTCAGCAGGGCAGAGCAGAGGGGGAGCAGAACCTCCCTAGCCCTGCTGGCCACACTTTGCTTGCCACCCCCCAGGATGCTACTGGTTCTCTTGGCCACCAGGGCCACATTGCTGTCCCATGCAGAACTTGCTGTCCACCAGCACTCCAAGGTCTTTCTCTGTGGAGCTGCTTTCTAGCAGGGCAGCCTCTAACCTGTCCTGGTGCCTCCCCAGATGCAGAGCCCTGACCTTGTACTTATTGAACTTCATGAGGTTTGCCTGCACTCAGCTCTCAGCCTGTCCAGCTCTGGTTGGATGACAGCTCAGCCTTGCACAACTCCAACCTGCTTTGTGTATTTCCCTTCAGCTTCTTGGTACCTTGCATAACTCCAGCCTGGTTTGTGTGTTTCTCTTCAGCCAGGTCTGATTCACTCAAAAGCCATTTCTATACTACCTTGTAGGAGCATCAATTTGACTCCTTACCTGCAAGCCCCTAGCCTGTTCTCTGGCTTAGAGAGGAGGTTATAGTAACATGGAAGTTGGTCTCTTCTCCCTGGTGTCAGGTGATGGAAAGAGAGTTACTAGATGATCTTGGAAGTCTTTTCCAACCTGGTTAATTCTGTGATTCTGTGAAAACAGCCTGAAACTGTGTCAGATGAGGTTCAGGCTGGATATTAAAGAAACTTTCTTTGCTGCAATGGTGGTCAGGAATTGGAACAGGCTGCCCATGGATGTGGTCCATCTCTGGAGGTGTTCCAGAATCTCTTGGCCATGGCATTTTGGGATGTGGTTTAATGGCCATGTTGGCCTTAGGCTGATGGTTGGACTCAAGATCTTGCAGCTCCTTGCAACTGAATCAATTCTATGATTGTGTTGTAGGTTAAGGATTCACTGATATACCACAGAGACTCCACAACCCCCCTGGGCAGCCTCTTCCAAGCCTTTGTCACATTCACAGGGGAAAAAAGTCTTCCTCCTGTTTCCATGGAACTTCCTCTGCCTCAACTTCCACCACTGCCCCTTGTGCTGGCATTGGGCATCACCCAGCAGAGCCTGGCTCCAGCCTCTGGGCACTCCCCCTGCACATCTTCATCACCAGCAATTGAGGTCACCCTCAGGCTCCTCCTCTCCAAGCTCCAGAGCCCTCAGCTCCCTCAGGCTCTCCTCCTAAGGAAGATCTTCCACTCCCTTCAGCAGCTTTGTGGCTCTGTGCTGGACTCTCTCAAGCAGTTCCCTGAGGTCCTTGACCTGAGAGGCCCAGAACTGGACACAGTATTCCAGAGGTGGCCTCAGCAGGGCAGAGTAGAGGGGGAGGAGAACCTCTCTCCACCTACTCACCACAGCCCTTCTAATCCCCCCCAGGATGCCATTGGCCTTCTTGGCCACCAGAGCACATTGCTGGCTCATGGGCAACCTCCCATCCACCAGCACCCCCAGGGCCTTTTCCCCTTCCCTGCTCTCCAGCAGCTCAGTCCCCAACCTCTCCTGCTCCATGAGGTTGTTCTTTCCCAGCTGCAAGCCTCTCCCCTTGCCCTTGTTGAATTTCCTTCCATTTCTCCCTGCCCAGCTCTCAGCCTGTCTCAGTCAGGCTGAATGGCAGCACAACCCTCCTGTGGCAGCCACTCCACCCAGTTTGGTGCCAGCTGCAAACTTGCTGGCAGTGCCCTCTGTGCCCTCACCCAGGTCATTGATGAATAGATTGAACAGCTCTGGTCCCAGTCCTGACCCCTGAGGGACTCCACGAGACACAGGCCTCCAGCTGGACTCCATCCCATTGACCACAACTCTGACTTCTTTCCCTTAATGCTTTCTTTCCCTTCAGGCCTTTTGTTTACTTCTGTAGATATGATTTCTATTTAACTTCCAATTCTTTTCAAGTGTCTTTATTTACTCCTTTGGGGTAAATTCTACATTCTATCCTGACTTGGAAAGGCTCAACCCAGAACAGGTTGTACTGCATTGGGTTCTTTAATCAGAATTGCATAAGCAAAGCAGAGAGTGTAGCCAAGCCTATAGACTTCTGAGTCATGAATGGGCTGCAGTTATCTATGGGCTCTGACAGCTCTGAAATGAAATATTTTAATGTTGGCTTTGGTATTGTCTTTCCAAACTCCAGTTGAGCTCATCTGGAAAGACACTGAAGAAGTCCTGAGGTCTAAAAGGCTTGGGGCCATAGAAATGACCATGGGACTCAAGGATCTGAAAGTTTGTTGTTTTTTTTTTTTTTTTCCAACCAAAAATAATATGATGGAAAAAAATAAAACCAAACCAACTTCTTGCAGCTTTGGATCTCCATCAAGAGATTATATCTGAATTCTACACAAGAATTTAATTATTAAATTCTCTAATTAAAACTTGTCCATATATTTCCCCCCACCCCCCAACTCTTTCTGTACTGAATTTAGTTGAGGAATGGCAGCTCCAGGTGTAGAAATCAGCTCAACTTACATCTCTTTTCCCATGTCTTTTTTGCATCTTATTATTCTGTTAGAGAGTTGCTCAGAATGATGGCATCATAAGAAAAAATGGAAAACATCAACCCAGTTGATTCTGGTTTTCCAGCTACTACAATCTAGATGGCAGTTATTCAGTTATCACAAAAAGAAATGTTTTATTTTATATCTTTTTGCCTTCCTTATTGATACAGGTCTGAGCACTTCTAGAGGTTACATTTCATAGGATCATAGAATGGTAGGAGTTGGGAGGCATCTCCAGAGATCATCCAGTCCAACTCCCCTGTCAGAGCGGGATCACCCAGGGCAAGGCACACAGGAATGCATCCTGGTGGGTTCTGAAAGTCTGCAGAGAAGGAGGCTCCACAACCTCTCTGGGCAGCCTGCTCCAGGGTTCCAGCACCCTCACAGCAAAGAAGTTTTTCCTCATGTTGAAGTGCGACTTCCTGTGTCCAGTTTGTGTCCATTGCCCCTTGTCCTATCACAGGGCAATGCTGACAAGAGCCTGGCCCCTTCTTCTTGACACCCACCTTGTAGATATTTGTAGACATTAAGAAGATTCCCTCTCAGTCTTCTCCAGACTAAACAGCCCCAGGTCTCTCAGCCTTTCTTCATCAGACAGATGTCCAAGTCCCTTCATCATCCTCACAGCCTCCACTGGACACTTTCTATACATCCCTGTCCCTCGTGAAGTGGGGAGCCCAGGACTGGACACAATGTTCACTAGGACAGTGACAGAAACTCCCTTGACCTGCTGGCTGCAATATTCATAACACCCCCTTCAGTTCCATGGGATCCGGGGCCCCATCCTATTCAATGTCTTTACTAATGATCTGGATGAGGGGACTGAGTCAGTCAGCAGTAAATTTGCAGATGACACCAAGCTGGGAGCAGGTGTTGATCTGTTAGAGGGTAGGAGGCTCTGCAGAGGAACCTGGACAGGCTGGACAGATGGACAGAGTCCAAGGGCAGGAGATCTAACAAGTCCAAGTGCTGGGTTCTGCACTTGGCCACAACAACCCCAGGCAGTGCTACAGGCTGGGGACAGAGTGGCTGGAGAGCAGCCAGGCAGAGAGGGACCTGGGGGTGCTGGGGGACAGCAGCTGAAGAGGAGCCAGCAGTGTGGCCAAGAAGGCCAATGGCATCCTGGCCTGCATCAGCAAGAGTGTGGCCAGCAGGAGCAGGGAAGTCATTCTGCCCTGTGCTCAGCACTGCTTAGGCCACACCTTGAGTGCTGTGTCCAGTTGTGGGCTCCTGAGTTTCAGCAAGATGTTGAGATGCTGGCAGGTGTCCAGAGAAGGGCAGCAAGGCTGGGGAGAGGCCTTGAGCACAAGCCCTGTGAGGAGAGGCTGAGGGAGCTGGGGGTGTTTAGCCTGGAGAAGAGGAGGCTCAGGGCAGACCTCATTGCTCTCTACAACTGCCTGAAGGGAGGTTGTAGCCAAGTGGGGGTTGGGCTCTTCTCCAGGCAAGCAGCACCAGAACAAGAGGACACAGTCTCAGGCTGTGCCAGGGGAGGTTTAGGCTGGAGATGAGGAGAAAGTTCTTCCCAGAGAGAGTTGTTAGAGGTTGGAATGTGCTGCCCAGGGAGGTGGTGGAGTCCCCATCCCCAGAGGTGTTCAAGAGGGGATTGGACGTGGCACTTGGTGCCATGGTTTAGTAGCCATGAGGTCTTGGGTGACAGGTTGGACTTTGATGATCCTTGAGGTCTTTTCCAACCTTATTGATTCTATGATTTTGTGCAATACAGCCTGCATAACAAAGCCACTGCCAGCAAGCAAAGCTGTCCTGCACTTCATTATCATCACATTACATTACCAACGTTGCACTGCCTAATTTTAAACCTCACTCTCAATTTTTACTCTCATTTCCTCATCCTGCTCAAATCCCCGTGCACTCTGGAAGATGAGCTGGAGGCTGGTGCCAAATGCAGTCACAAAGAAGTGAAAAAAGGGAGAGAGAGAGCAGTTTTATCTTCCATGAAGATTCCTTTCCCCATATTTGATAATGACTTTTATCTCCATCGTAATACATTAGCTCCTCGGACCGGCCGGGGTCTGTTGGCAAGTGGTTAATAGCTGGCTATAGGACATGAGATGCAGGAAATATGCTGGCTGTGATTTCCCTCTCTCTGTAAAGGCTGCAAATCCTTTGGAGAGCCTCAGTAAGTTACCAGCTTGTTGTCATATTTGTAAATAAACAGAGATATTTGGGTAATAACTCAGCAGCGGGTGACATTTATTTTAGCTGGAGATCTACAGGAACAGCTTTTGGGCTGAGTGCTGACTGGATAAACATAAAAACTGAGACAAACAGGCAGATTCCCTCTCTATAGCATAAGAGCACATGTTTGTAGCACTGCCAAAATGAGCAAGCTTCAGCTACAAGAAATGCCTTTTGGGTTTGTTTTTTATTTTTCTCTCTCACAGGGTCACAGAATGTTAGGGCCTGGGAGGGACCTCCAAAGCTCAGCCAGTCCAACCCCCCTGCCACAGCAGCATCACCCAGAGCAGAGCACACAGAAACACAGCCAGGCGTGGCTTGAGTATCTGCAGAGAGGGAGACTCCACAACCCTCCCTGGGCAGCCTGCTCCAATGCTCTGTCACCCTCATAGTGAAGAAGTTCCTCCTCATGTTGAGGTGGAACCTCCTGTGCTGGAGTTTCCATCCATTGCCCTTTGTCCTATCCCAGGGCACAAGCCTCACAGGGAAAAAATTCTTCCACCCTTGTGCTGGCATTGGGCATCACCCAGCAGAGCCTGGCCCCAGCCTCTGGGCACTCCCCTAGACATCTTTATAAAAATCTTCTTTTTTTTTCTTTACAAACACTGACTTTAGGAGGCCCTGGCAGTCTCCTTTGATAAAGAGATGCTTCCTATCTGGTCAGCACTGAAAACAAACAAACAAAAAAGGATTTTATGAATAACAGCTTGACACACCATTCTTTAATGTTGGCATGTACTATGGTAATCAAGTGTTCCATTTCAGCTGGGTTTGATTTATTGGGACAAGCAGAATGATCAATGGATGAAGAAAAAGAGAAGATTTCCCAGGATTTTCCATATAAATCAATTTCATTTTAGAAGGAAATTTTGGGTTGAGGGAGTTGTTTGTTTTCTGGATTATGACAGGGCAATGTTTTCCAAAAAAATTGTATTTCAGATATTGAGTGCAGCAAGCAACAACTACAGGCTCACAGGATGTTAGGGGTTGGAAGGGACCTCTGCAGATCTTCCAGTCCAACCCCCCTGCCAGAGCAGGACCAGAGAATCCAGCACAGCTCACACAGGAACACATCCAGACAGGGCTGCAAAGGCTCCACAGAAGGAGACTCCACAACCTCTCTGGGCAGCCTGTTCCAGGGCTCTGGGACCCTCACAGTGAAGAAGTTCCTCCTCATGTTGAGGTGGAACCTCTTGTGCTGCAGTTTCCATCCATTGCCCCTTGCCCTATCCCAGGGCACAAGTGAGCAGAGGCTGTCCCTGTCCCTTCCTTCCTGACCCCCAGCCCTCAGCTATTGATAGACATTGATCAGATGCCCTCTCAGTCTTCTCCTCTGCAGACTGAACAGCCCCAGGGCTCTCAGCCTCTCCTCCCCAGGCAGTGCTGCAGTCCCTTCAGCATCCTTGGAGCCTTCCCTTGGACCCTGTCCCTCTTGAACTGGGGAGCCCAGAACTGGATGCAATATTCCAGTTGAGGTCTCATCAGGGCAGAGTAGAGGGGGAGGAGAACCTCCCTGGCTCTGCTGGACACACTCCTCTGAATGCACCCCAGGCTCCCATTGGCCTTCTTGGCCACCAGGGCACATTGCTGTCCCATGCAGAACTTGTTGTTCACCACTGACCAGAAAGGACATTGTAGTAAGGGAGGGTCAGTCTCTCCTACCAAGTGATGAGAGGAAATGAGTTCAGGTTGTGCCAGGGAAGGGTTAGGTTGGATATACAGAAACATTTCTTTCCTAAAAGAGTTGTCAGGCACTGGAACAGGCTGCCCAGCAAGGTGGTGGAGTTACCATCCTTGGAGGTGTTAAAAAATTGTGCAGACATGGCACTTTGGGAGATAGGCTAATGGGCATGGTGGTGTTAGCTTGACAGCTGGACTTGATCTAAGAGGTTTTTTCCAACCTTAGTAATTCTATGATTGCTACTGAATGTCCTGGAGAAACTCTGATCTCAATTCTGGGTTTTTAGACCTTAGTAATACCAAAGTGAGCTTGAGCAAATTCTGACTGAACATTGGCTTAGTTCTACCATTGTATTAATTTTATGACTTCTGTTTAGTAAAATATTAATGAAAGTTTCCACAGAATCACAGAATGTTAGGGACTGGAAGGGACCCCCAAAGCTCGTCCAGTCCAACCCCTCTCCAGAGTAGGAGCACCTAGAGCAGATCACACAGGAACACAGCCAGGCAGGGCTTGAATATCTCCAGAGAGGGAGACTGCACAACCCCCCTGGGCAGCCTCTTCCAGGCTTCTGTCACCCTTACAAGGAAAAAAATTTTTCCTCCTGTTTCCATGGAACTTCCTCTGCCTCAGGTTCCACCACTGCCCCTTGTGCTGGCATTGGGCATCACCCAGCAGAGCCTGGCTCCAGCCTCTGGGCACTCCCCCTGCACATCTTCATCACCAGCAATGAGGTCACCCTCAGGCTCCTCCTCCTCTCCAAGCTCATGACCCCCCTTGACTGGTACTGCAGTCCACAGTGTCTTGGATATTGGGCAGAGGAGAGTGTTTGACTTTGGGTGACAGGAATAAGGGGAAAGAAGTCCAGGTGCCAAGTCTTTAATGAGTCAGTTCAGAGTATACTTCACACAGAGTGGAGACACTCAGCAAGTTCTTACAGCTCCTGAAGCACCCCATGTGTGTCTCTTACCTTGCTGCAGAATTGCTCCAGGCACATTATCTTCCCAGGCTTACTGCTACAAATACCTTGTCAAGGCATGGAGTTGCCTTCATCCATTACGATGTCACCAAATGCTGGGCTGAGAGAAGAAGCCTGAGGGCAGCAAAGTTTGACAACAAAATAGAAATGAAGAAAAAAAAACAGTTCTAGAACTGGGAGATCGAAATTAACAGCAGTGGAGCTGTAGAGCTCAAGCAGGATTGTTTTACTGGCTCTTCCTCAGTCATCTTTTTCCTTCCAGAGTGTTTACTGCTGTATGTCTAATAAACAACTCAGAGAATGGCTGAAGTGTGTATCAGAGAATAATTGTCAGGGCTGGAAGGGACCTCGAGGCTCATCCAGTTCCAACCCCCCTGCCATGGCCAGGGACACCTCACACTACAGCAGGTTGCTCACAGCCACATCCAGCCTGGCTGCAAAAACCTCCAGGGATGAGGCTTCCACCACCTCCCTGGGCAACCTCTGCCAGTCTCTCACCACCCTCATGGGGAACAACTTCTTCCTAACATCCAATCTGAATCTCCCCACTTCTAGTTTTGCTCCATCCCCCCCAGTCCTATCCCTCTCTGACACCTTCAAACGTCCCTCCCCAGCTTTCTTGTAGCTCCCTTCAGATCCTGGAAGGCCACAAGAAGGTCTCCTGGGAGCCTTCTCCTCTCCACACTGCACAACCCCAACTCTCTCAGTCTGTCTCCAGAGCAGAGCAGCTCCAGCACTCTGCCCATCCTCATGGCCCTTCTCTGTTCCCACACATCTGCTTTCTTGGGCAGGCTTTTTGTGTATTGCTTGGGGCTGACTTGGCTTCTTGCATGGTGGGAATTGATTTTTAGACAGGCAGAAGAGCTCTGCTCTAATCAGAACTATTTCACTTAAGTTTCTTTGAAGGTGCTGAAGCACTGGACTAGGCTGCCCAGAATGGTTGTGGAGTTTCCTTCTCTAGAGACTTTCAAAACCCACCTGGACATTGTGATCCTGTGTAACCTGATAGGGGTGGCCCTGCTTCAGAATCACAGAATTCATCCTCAAAGGCCACCTTGTCCAACCCCCCTGCAGGCAGCAGGGACATCTCCAACTACTCCAGGCTGCTCAGGGCCATAGCAAGTTTCACCTTGAATGTCTCCAAGGATAAGACCTCAACCACACCTCTGGGCATCCTGTTCCAGTATTCCACCACTCTCATTGTGCAGAACTTCCTTTTTATGTCCAGCCTAAATCTACCCTGTTCTAGCTTCAAACCTGTGCCCCTTGTCTATCACTCCAAACCCTTCTAAGCAGTCCCTCCCATGCAGTCCCTCCCCAGCCTTCCTGTAGGTGTCCTTCAGATGTTGAAATGCTGCTCTCAATCTTCCTAGACTTTCTCTTCTCCAGGTTGAACCTCCCCAACTCTCCCTCCTGTCTTCACAAGAGTTTGCCCTAGCCCTCTTATCACATGTGCTGAACTAGATGATCTCAGGAGCTTTCCCTTCCAACCCCAGCACTGTGTGATTCAATGGTCTAGAAAGGTTGTCTAACAAACAGGCTGCTGGGTATGAATCAAGATATTTATCTCAGACTTAGAGATGCAGATTTCTAAGTACTATCCTGCAGCAAATCTGTTCCAGTGCTACACAGATCCTGAGGACAACCTTGAGCTGTGTTAGCAAATGCCAAAAGTTGATGACACCACCTGAGTGGTGCTGTTCATACACCAGAGGGACAGGAGGTCATCCAGAGGGACCTGGAGAGCTGACCCAGGTAAACCTCATGAGGTTCAACAAGAGCAAGTGCAGGGTCCTGCATCTGGACAGGAACAATCCTCACTGTCCATACAGACTGGGGGAGGAGGGAATAGAAAGCAGCCCTGAGGAAAAGGACTTGGGGGTGCTGGTGGACCATGATGGACCAAGCTGGGCATGAGCAGGCAGTGTGAGCTTGCAGCACAGAAGGCAAATGACAGCCTGGGCTGCATCAGATCCAGAGAGCTGATTCTGCCACTTTGCTCTGCTCTGCTGAGACCTCACCTGCGGTGCTGTGTGCAGGGCTGGAGCCCTCAGCACAGGAAGGACATGGATCTGATGGAGAGGGTCCAAAGGAGGCCAGGAAAATGCTCAGGGGGTTGGAGCAGCTCTGCTGTGAGGCCAGGCTGAGGGAGCTGGGGGTGTTCAGCCTGGAGAAGAGAAGGCTCCAGGGAGACCTCAGAGCAGCCTGCCAGGACCTGAAGGGGGCTACAAGAAGGCTTCAGAGAGACTGTTTGCAAAGGAACAGGAAGAGAGACAATGGCTTCAAACTAGAGCAGAGCAGATTGAGATTGGATGTGAGGAACAAGTTCTTCATCATGAGGGTGATTGAACAGGTTGCCCAGGGAGGTGTTGGAGACCACATCCCTAGAGATATTCAAGGTGGACTGGGCTCTGGGCAACCTGATCTAGTTGGGGATGTCCCTGCTGTGTGCAGAGGGGCTTGGACTGGATGAGCTTTGGTGGTCCCTTCCAACCCAGACCATTCTGTGATTCTGTGATTCTAAAATGCAGGACTGACATTTTGTCAGCACCATCAGCTGGAAAGGAACCAGTAACCTGAAAATTTGCCAGCCTGTTGCTCAGGAAACTGCTCTTCCATAGGACTCAGTGAGCTGAGCTCAAAACATGGAAGCAGTCCTTATATAAAAGAAAATATTTACAGAGCTTGCCCTGCAGACCACAATTCCTATAGATGTATGGAGTAAAAACTGAACAGGAGAATGGTTCTGGTGATGTATTACTTAAATTGGTGCCAGCACATATTTACTTGGGGGGCATTATAGCACTGATCAAAAGGAAGTGATGGAGTCACCCTCCCTGGCCATTAAATCGTGTTCCAAAGTGACACATCCACATCCCTCCTGAACACCTCCAGGGATTGGGGCTCCACCAACACCCTGGGGAGCCTGTTCCAATCCTTGAACACTCTTGCAGGAAAGAAATTGCTCTTAATTTCCAACCTAAACCTTCCCTGGCACAATTTCGGGCCATTTCCTCTCATTCTATCATCTGACACTAGGGAGAAAAGATAAATCCCCACCTCACTGCAACCTGCTGTCAGAGAATTGCAGAGAATAAAAGAGATTAAGGCAAACCTCATGGAGTTCAATAAGGGCAAGTTCAGGGCGCTGCATCTGGGGAGGAATCACAGCAGGCACCAGGCCAAGTTAGAGGCTGCCCTGCTGGAGAGCAGCTCCACAGAGAAAGACCTTGGAGTGCTGGTGGGCAGCAAGTTCTGCATGGGACAGCAATGTGCCCTTGTGGCCAAGAGAGCCAATGGGATCCTGGGGTGCAGCAAGAAAAGTGTGGCCAGCAGGGCTAGGGAGGTTCTGCTCCCCCTCTGCTCTGCCCTGCTGAGACCACAGCTGCAATCCTGTGTCCAGTTCTGGGCTCCCCAGTTCAAGAGAGACAGAGACCTGCTGGAGAGAGTCCAAGGGAGAGGCAGGAGTATGCTTAGGGGACTTGAGCATCTCCCCTGGGGAGAGAGCCTGAGAGCCCTGGGGCTGTTTAGTGTGGAGAAGAGAAGGCTGAGAGGGGATCTGATCAATGTCTGTCAAGAGCTGAGGGGTGGGGGTCAAGTGGAGGGGGCCAGGCTCTTGTGGGTGGTGCACAGCAATAAGTCAAGGAACAATGGAGACAAACTTGACCAGAGAAGGTTTCAGCTCAAAATGAGGAGAAATGTCTTTGGTGTGAGGGTGCCAGAGCCCTGGACAGGCTTCCCAGAGAGGTTGTGGAGTCTCCTTCTCTGGAGACTTTCCAAAGCTTCCTGGATGCATTCCTGTGTGTTCCTGCTCTGGCAGGGGTGTTGGACTGGATGATCTCTGGAAGTCCCTTCCAACCTCTAATGTACTCTGATCCTGTGATAATAGAGAGAAAGAATGGTGAGGCAGTAATTCTTCAGCCATAGATTGTCTGGGCCAGGGTAGTGTTGCTGCCAGATCTCTTTAGGTTAGGCTACCTTTGAGGAAATGAAGAGCTTCTGCTCCTGTTAGTGACAAGTGTACATGATAAAGAAGATTACTGCTTCCTGCCTTGCTCTGGTAGCAGCCGTGAATGATCACATTGCAGGAAGGCCAAGAAATTGGAAAGTTGCTCTTTTGTTAGCAGAGGGGATGTGGAACACTCTCCCTCTCCAACTGCAACTGCTTGAGAAATGACTTTAATAAAGCCTCACACCTATTTTATTTATTTTTTTTTTTAAGGTGATTAGTGTTTTGAGTCACAACTGAACAGCAAAGGTCCAAATCCTTGAGCACAGTAAGAGGTTGCAGGTTCAGCTTCTTAACTAAGTCATCAACTGCACTGGAAGACTTGTTGGGAGGCAGAGTGCACTATCATTGGTGCCTCTTTCTCTTGCTGCAAAATGTGTGTCTGCCTTTGTGTGTCTCATTGCCTGCTAAGGAACACAAGGACCATCCTTGCAAACACATTTCACCACATGCTTCCTTAGGGCCCCTCTAAGCTCAGGTTCTGCTGTGTAAGTTTGTTGTACAATACACAGTCACCTGTGTTTGGACATCACAGAATCACAGCAAACATCTAAAAGAGACCTCCAAGCTCACCCAGTCCATCCCTCCACCCAGCACTGCAGGATCATCACTAAACCATGGCCCTATTGCCAGCTCAACACACTGCTTAAACACCTCCAAAAGTCTGCCCTGGGCAGACCATTCCAATGGCTGAGAACCCTCAGAAATATTCCCTAGCATCCAGCCTGAACCCCTCCTGGTGCAGCTTGTCAACCATTTCCTGTGCTCCTTTCCCTTGCCACCAAGGAGCAGAGGCTGCCCCCTCCTCACTCCAACCTCCCTTCAGGGAGCTGCAGAGAGCAATGAGGTCTCCTTCAGCCTCCTCTTCTCCAGCCTCAACACCCTCAGCTCCCTCAGCCCCTCCTCTAGCCCAGGGGCTCCAGGCCCTTCTCCAGCCTCCTTGTCCTTCTCTGGACAGGCTCCAGCCCCTCAGTGTCCTTCCTGCAGTGAGGGCCCAGAGCTGAACACAGCACTCGAGGTGTGGCCTCCCCAGTGCTGAGCACAGGGGGATGGTCACCTCCTGTCCCTGCTGCCCACCCTGCTTCTGATCCCAGCCAGGATGCCTTTGGCTTTCTTGGCCACCTGGGCACTGCTGGCTCATAGTTAATTGACTGTCAGCCAGAACCCCCAGGTCCCTCTCCAAGTTGCAGCTTCCTAACCACACATCCCCAAGTCTGTGGCTTACCATGGGGTTGTTGTGACCCAGGTGGAGGACCTGGCATTTAGCATGGCCCAGTGCTTTGGCACTGTCCAAGTAAAGAAGATTTTCTTTATGTTTAGGAGGAGCTTACTGTGTTCTAGTTTATGCTCACTGCCCCTTGTCCTGTCACCAATAAGAAGACACAGACCTCATCCTCTTGACTGTGCCACCCTTCAGATACTGATAAGCATTGAGAAGATCCCATGTCATGATCCCATGCCATACTTTTTCCTTCAGGTAGGTTTTCCTCCAAATTGTAGTCCATTGTCATAATTTTTTTTCTTTTTTCTGGCAACTTTTCTCATTTGTACACCTTCTATTTGCCTGTCTTTGCTGTTGGGGTGGTCACATTGATTACAGCTCTGCAAGATAGGTTACAGCTAATTCTGTCATCCTAGCATTGTGAAATACCTACAGAGAGTTGCTGGCAAGGTGCAGTTCTATTTGAGATCAATATTCAGTAATGCCAATTGCATCCATGGCACTTCAGGACAGGGTTTATGGGCAGAGGTTGGGCTGATGGTTTGAACTGATGATCATAGAAGCACAGAATTGTCAGAGTTGGAAGGGACCTCAAGGATCAACCAGGTCCAACCCTCCTGCCATGGCCAGGGACACCTCACACTACAGCAGGTTGCTCACAGCCACATCCAGCCTGGCTGCAAAAACCTCCAGGGATGAGGCTTCCACCACCTCCCTGGGCAACCTCTGCCAGTCTCTCACCACCCTCATAGGGAACTACTTCTTCCTAACATCCAATCTGAATCTCCCCATTTCTAGTTTTGCTCAATCCCCCCAGTCCTATCACTCCCTGACCCCCTCAAAAGTCCCTTCCCAACTTTCTTGTAGCCTCCTTCAGATCCTGGAAGGCTACAAGAAGGTCTCCTGGGAGCCTTCTCTTCTCCAGACTGCACAACCCCAACTCTCTCAGTCTGTCTCCAGAGCAGAGCAGCTCCAGCCCTCTGCTCATCCTCATGGCCCTTCTCTGGACACCTTCCAGCACCTCCAGATCCTTCCTGTAATAGAGGCTCCTGAACTGGACAGAGTACCCCAGGTGGGGTCTGACCAGAGTAGACCAGAGGGGGAGAATCCCCTCCCTAGACCTGCTGACCATGCTTCTCTTATCTTAGAGACCTTTTGCAACCTTTATGCTTCTAATGCATTTAAATTTATATTTGGCTTCATGTCTGAGTGATACCAAATACATTCATGGCACTTCAGGACAGGGTTTAGTGGGCATGGTGATGCTGGACTGATGGTTTGAATCGATGATCTTAGAGCTCTTCTCCAACCTTAATGATTCAATGATTCTAAGGCACTTAAAATGTGACAAGACTTAGCTTTAGCTGAAGTCTTGATGCTATTCCATTTTAAAATTGAATTTCAAAATGTATTCAGATGTCTAATATCTGCTGGCATGTGTGTTTTGAAACAAGTCTCTTGTGCTCCTAGTTTGCAATATGGCTTCTGCGGTGCAGCAGGAAAAGTGTGGCCAGCAGGGCTAGGGAGGTTCTGCTCCCCCTCTGCTCTGCCCTGCTGAGACCACAGCTGCAATCCTGTGTCCAGTTCTGGGCTCCCCAGGTCAAGAGAGACAGAGACCTGCAGGAGAGAGTCCAAGGGAGAGGCAGAAGGATGCTTAGGGGACTTGAGCATCTCCCCTGGGGAGAGAGCCTGAGAGCCCTGGGGCTGTTTAGTGTGGAGAAGAGAAGGCTGAGAGGGGATCTGATCAATGTCTCTCAAGAGCTGAGGCCTGGGGGACAAGTGGAGGGGGCCAGGCTCTTGTGGGTGGTGCACAGCAATAAGCCAAGGACCAATGGAGACAAACTTGACCAGAGAAGGTTTCAGCTCAACAGGAGGAGAAACTTCTTTGGTGTGAGGGTGCCAGAGCCCTGGAGCAGGCTGCACAGAGAGGTTGTGGAGTCTCCTTCTCTGGAGCCTTTCCAACCCCACCTGGATCATTCCTGTGCAGACTGCCCTGGGTGATGCTGCTCTGGCAGGGGGTTGGACTGGATGATCTCTGGAGGTCCCTTCCAACCTCTAACATCCTGTGATTCTGTGATTCTTTTTTTCCAATGACTAAATGATTATTTTTTCTTAGCTGGCTATCCTAGGATTCCTCTGGCCTGACTTTAACTTAGCTTAGATGTCTTATTTTTAGGTATCTCTTCCCTTATGCTTCATCCATAGTCAACAGCAAGGGAGGCATAACAAATGTGACTCATTCCTTCTTAAAATAAATGTCTCAAGTAGGTGGGCTTCATCACAAGCAACTAGCACTTCAACTTGAAAAGAAACAAAAAAAAATCCATCTAAATTTAATGAAAAGCATGGAACCATCCATAAAAGGGGATTTATAAGGTTTTCTGTCCTTCTACAGCAAACTGTAGTGCAAAGTTAGACTGTGTTTGGTATCATTCTCTGTCACTGGATATGTCCTTCTGCTCCATGTTCGTTTTTGTACCGAACACATCAGATGCCATGCAAGGAGCAGAGCAGCAAGAGGAGCTCTTTGTTTCAGGCCCATCATGAGGGGGGTCATAATTAACCCTCGTGGAAGGTACAGACACCTGGTTTGGGTAAATAGAGGATTATGATCAAATGGAGGTTTAGGTTGGATCCTAGGAAATATTTCTCCCTGAAAGGGTTGTGAAGCCCTGGAGTAGGCTGCCCTATGCAATGGTGGAGTCCTCACCCCTGCAGAGCCTGAATGAATCTGGGAAGATCAGGTGTCTCTCCCTGACACTTTAGTACCAGCTGAGAATATCTAAGGGCCACTGTAATAGAAGAAGTGAACCTCTTCCTCAAAGCTCAGGAGGTTTAATGAAGAGTTTCATGAGTAGAAAGATATCCCATGGAAAAGGATGGCATGGATGGGATTGACCTACAGGCAATACAGTGTAGAGCTGGAGAAACTCAGGTCAGAAAAAAAAGATAAGTAGTTAAGAGTCAACCCCTAAAGCTGAGTGTTGTGTCCAGTTTGGGGCAGCTCAATCCAAGAGAGATGTGGAGGTACTGGAGCCAGGGCAGAGGAGGGCAAGGAAGCTGGGAAGGGCCTGGAGAATAAATCTGATGGAGAGAGACTGAAGGAGCTGGGGCTGGTTAGCGTGAAACAGAGGAGGCTGAGGGGAGACCTCCTGGCTGTCTACAGCTAACTGAAAGGAGGTTGTGGAGAGGTTGGTGCTGGTCTCTTCTCAAAGGGAATTAGTGATAGAACAAGAGGGAATGGCCTTAAGCTGTGACTGGGGAGGTTTAGACTGGACAGTAGGAAGAATTATTCCCATCAAGAGTAGTCAGAGATTGGAATGTGCTGCCCAGGGAGGTGGTGGAGTCCCCAAGCCTGGCTGTGTTTCAAGGTGGTTTGGATGTGGTGCTTGGGGCTCTGGTTTAGGGGTGAGCCTTGCAGAGCAGGGTTCTGGGTTGGCCTTGGTGATCCTGAGGCTCTTTTCTAGCCTGAATGTTGCTGTGTAATTCTGTGTTATTCTGACTTTTATACTTGGAGCTCATGAAGAAACAAAAATGTTGTTAAGTTGGTTTTGTGACCAGTGGGTGATGCATCTGGGGGCTCTTCCTCTGTCTCTTCTCCAGATGTTTCAGATGAGGAGTCTGTTATGACCTATGTAGTTTCTCATCAACATATCAGCTTTACAGTTCTTATTAGAGCTTATGGGAATTAAGCATCTTGTGTTTCATGAGCTGATGAGAGCCCATAATCTCTTCTGAGCTCAAATATGTTGTCAAAGATATTGTACTGATCTAATCAGACCTCATGTTCTTAAACAGGTTGTAAGCAGCCCAAGTAGAACACTGCTTTGGCACAGATTCACAGAATGCTGGGGATTGGAAAGAACCTCAAAAGATCATCCAGTCCAACCCCCCTGCCAGAGTAGGAGCACCTAGAGAAGGTCACAAAGGGATGCATACAGGTGGGTTTTGAATGTCTCTAGAGAAGGAGATTCCACAATCCCCCTGGGCAGCCTCTTCCAGGCTTCTGTCACCATCACAGGGAAAAAATTCCTCCTCCTCTTTCAATGGAACATCCTCTGCCTCAACTTCCACCACTGCCCCTTGTGCTGGCATTGAGCATCACCCAGCAGAGCCTGGCTCCAGCCTCTGGGCACTCCCCCTGCACATCTTCATCACCAGCAATGAGGTCACCCTCAGGCTCCTCCTCTCCAAGCTCCAGAGCCCTCAGCTCCCTCAGGCTCTCCTCCTAAGGAAGATCTTCCACTCCCTTCAGCATCTTTGTGGCTCTGTGCTGGACTCTCTCAAGCAGTTCCCTGAGGTCCTTCTTGACCTGAGGGGCCCAGAACTGGACACAATCTTCCAGATGTGGCCTCAGCAGGGCAGAGTAGAGGGGCAGGAGAACCTCTCTTGACCTACTCACCACAGCCCTTCTAATCCCCCCCAGGATGCCATTGGCCTTCTTGGCCACCAGAGCACATTGCTGGCTCATGGGCAACCTCCCATCCACCAGCACCCCCAGGTCCCTTTCCCCTTCCCTGCTCTCCAGCAGCTCAGTCCCCAACCTCTCCTGCTCCATGAGGTTGTTCTTTCCCAGCTGCAAGCCTCTCCCCTTGCCCTTGTTGAATTTCCTTCCATTTCTCCCTGCCCAGCTCTCAGCCTGTCTCAGTGTGGCTGAATGGCAGCACAACCCTCCTGTGGCAGCCACTCCACCCAGTTTGGTGCCAGCTGCAAACTTGCTGGCAGTGCCCTCTGTGCCCTCACCCAGGTCACTGATGAATAGATTGAACAGTCCCAGTATCAACTCCTGTGGGGCTCCAATACATACAGACCTCCAGCTAGGCTCCGGCCCATTGACCAGAACTCTCTGATTTCTTCCCTTCAACCACCACTTCACTACTTGATCATCCAGACCACATTTCCTCAGACAGAAAATAAATCACAATGGAGTTTGGAGAGTTTTTTTGTTTGTTTCATATTATGACAATTTATGTTTTCATGGTGTCAATCAGCCATAGGAAGGCACTGCTTAGGCCACACCTTGAGTGCTGTGTCCAGTTGTGGGCTCCTGAGTTTCAGCAAGATGTTGAGATGCTGGCAGGTGTCCAGAGAAGGGCAGCAAGGCTGGGGAGGGGTCTGGAGCACAGCCCTGTGAGGAGAGGCTGAGGGAGCTGGGGGTGTTTAGCCTGGAGAAGAGGAGGCTCAGGGCAGACCTCATTGCTCTCTACAACTGCCTGAAGGGAGGTTGTAGCCAGGTGGGGGTTGGGCTCTGCTTCCAGGCAAGCAGGGACAGAAAGAGAGGACACAGTCTCAAGCTGTACCAGGGGAGGTTTGGGCTGGATGTGAGGAAGAAATTCTTCCCAGACAGAGAGATTGGCCCTTGGGATGTGCTGCCCAGGGAGGTGGTGGAGTCACCATCCCTGGAAATGTTTCAAAGCAGCCTGGCTGAGGTACTCAGTGCCATGGGTTAGGTGATTGGATGGTGCTGGGTGATAGGATGGACTGGATGATCTTGAATGTCTTTTCCAGCCTGGTTAAGTGTGTGATTCTGAACTTCATCCACATTAGGTATCAGATGTTTTTTTGGTTTATAATCAGTTCTTTGGTACCCACCTCATTTGCCTAATAGGTACAGCAAATTAAGGCAATAGTGGTAGAAGCAGGGCTTTGTATATCTTTTTACCTCTAATTCAGTTCATTTGAACTGCAAAGGTAGTTAGCAAATTGCTTGATTAGCAGGCAGATTGAAACTAATTAGGGCTTTCTGTTAATTTCATTGTATGAGATCCGGGAGGAAGGTAAAACCTTGCAGCTTACATCGAAATTGAGACATCTGAACAGAACAAAACCTGAAATAAGGACTTCTCCCTGCTCTTTAGTCACTGAGTCCATGTTCTTAGAGATTTCAGGTTTTCGCATTAAAAAAAAAAAAAAAGAAAAATGTAAAAGAAACAGAAACTTAATGAGAATATTGGATATAGTTATCATGGCAACAAAAGTTGCTCAAAGCACCAGAGTCTGCTGGGGGATCCTTTAAATGTGGAAGGTGTCCAGAGAAAGGCCACGAGGATGAGCAGAGGGCTGGAGCTGCTCTGCTCTGGAGACAGACTGAGAGAGTTGGGGTTGTGCAGTCTGGAGAAGAGAAGGCTCTGAGGAGACCTTCTTGTGGCCTTCCAGGATCTGAAGGGTGCTCCAAGAATGCTGGGGAGGGACTTTTGAGGATGTCAGGGAGTGATGGGACTGGGAGGAGTGTAACAAAGCTGGAAGTGGGGAGATTCAGATTGGATGTGAGGAAGAAGTTGATCCCCATGAGGGTGGTGAGAGACTGGAAGAGGTTGCCCAGGGAGGTGGTGGAAGCCTCATCCCTGGAGGTTTTTGCAGCCAGGCTGGATGTGGCTGTGAGCAACCTGCTGTAGTGTGAGGTGTCCCTGCCCATGGCAGGGGGGTTGGGACTGGATGATCCTTGAGGTCCCTTCCAACCCTGACAGTTCTGTGGTTCTGTGAAACTTGTCAAATCTTGTTCCTCAGTATATCAACAGCAACAAATAACCTCTAACATCACACTAAGCAACTCACAGAAATTTATCCGGTGTAAGAAGTCTTGCTGTGTTGCCTCAGTTTATCTAAGCACTGCACTGTGTGACACTGAGAAGATGATTCTGATGTCAATTTATTTCTTACAGCAAATATTTACACTACAGATTAATTTCACAAGAGAATAGTTTGCTCTCCTTCCTAAGACATTACAGTGCTTAGGAAGTGTGATGTGGTGAGGTGGATCACAGAATCACAGACTTGTCAGGGATGGTCACAGCCACATCCAGCCTGGCTGCAAAAAACTCCAGGGATGAGGCTTCCACCACCTCCCATGGCTACCTCTGCCAGTCTCTCACCACCCTCATGGGGAAAAACTTCTTCCTAACGTCTAATCTACATCTCCCCTCCTCTAGCTTTGTTCCA
Organism: Indicator indicator; assembly: GCF_027791375.1. Classification (NCBI taxonomy): domain Eukaryota; kingdom Metazoa; phylum Chordata; class Aves; order Piciformes; family Indicatoridae; genus Indicator; species Indicator indicator. The sequence goes on along the minus strand of NC_072013.1, from coordinate 15,951,067 downwards.
TTCCACCCTATCACTCCCTGACACCCTCAAAAGTCCCTCCCCAGATTTCTTGGAGCCCCCTTCAGATACTGGAAGACCACAAGAAGGTCTGCTGGGAGCCTTCTCTTCTCCAGACTGAACAGTCCCAACTCTCTCAGTCTGTCTCCAGAGCAGAGCAGCTCCAGCCCTCTGCTCATCCTCATGGCCCTTCTCTGGACACCTTCCAGCACCTCCAGATCCTTCTTGTAATAGAATCATAGAATTGTTACGGTGGGAAGGGACCTCAAGGATCATCTAGTTCCAACCCCCTCTGCAGTCAGCAGGGACATCCCCAACTAGATCAGGTTGCCCAGAGCCCTGTCCAGCCTCAATTTCAATATCTCCAGGGAAGGAGTCACAACCACCTCCCTGGGCAACCTCTTCCAGTGTTCCACCACCCACATGGTGCAGAACTTGTTCCTAACATCCAATCTCAATCTGCTCTGCTCTAGTCTGAAGCCATTGTCCCTTGTCCTGTCCCTGCAGCCCTTTGCAAACAGTCTCTCTGCAGCCTTCTTGGAGCTCCCTTCAGGTCCTGGCAGGCTGCTCTTAGGTCTGCCTGGAGCCTTCTCTTCTGCAGGCTGAACACCCCCAGCTCCCTCAGCCTGTCCCCATAGCAGAGCTGCTCCAACCCCCTGATCACTTTCCTGGCCCTCGTCTGGATCCTCTCCATCAGAAATACTGATGACATGAGAGGGATCAGAGGTAAAACTGTCGTACATGACAGCTCATGTCATGTGTGTGGGGAAAAGAGAAAGGAAGAGAGGAAATGCTGCCTTGCACCCTGAGAGTTTAGGTAATGTTGTCCTTCATGTGTTATCCATCGTGTTTAGAGGTAGGAATAGGATGCCAAAGGAGGTTATGGATGCCCCCTCCCTAGAAGTGTCCAAGGCCATTTTGTTTGTAGTCTTGAGCAAGCTGTGCTGGTGGAAAGTGTCCTTGCCCATGGCAGGGAGGTTGGAACTGGATGATCTTTAAGGTCCCTTCCACCCCAAAGCATTTCTCTGATTCTAGGATTGATTAAAGTTCCTTCCAAAATAATTTTCTGTGAATGATCTGCCTTAACTGGATACTAGGAGAAGTGGACAGCATGAACAATTTCTTTCCTGCTGGAGTGGTCAGGCATGGGAATATGTTGCCCAGGAAGATGGCAGAGTCCCCATGCCTGGATGTGTACAAGATACATGTGGGCATGACACTTTGGGACATGGCTTAGTGTCCATGGTGGTGTTGGGCTGACAGTTGGACTCAGTGATCTGAGAGGTCCTTTCCAACATTAAAGGTTGTATGATTCTACAGAATTTCCTTTCCCATGTGTTCCCATCTAACCCCTCTCTGTAGCTGCTCCACATCCCTTCATTTTATTCCCTTGGACACTCCAAAGGAGAGAAATTAATCATCACCCATCCAAGCTGAGGTGGATCTGAATGAAAGTCAAAGGAAGAGGATTTTGCCCTCTCTCAGCTCGGAATAGGGCACAGTGGAAAAGTTCATTTTGAAATTGTCATATTGCTAATGTCCTTGCTCCCTGCATACTTTAAAAGCCAGAAAGACAAAATCCTCTGCCAACATAATTCCATCAGAAAATCATTTAAAAGACATTTTATCCTCCACCTACACCTCCAAGAGAATGAATCTTTCTCCTCCAAAGAGGGCTTGTTCTGCTTAGTAATATTCTCCTTGTCCCCAGGGTAGTCTCTGACTTTCAGAGCCTGACAGCTTCATCAAAGTTTTCAAATTGTCTCTTTTTTTTTTTTTTTCCCTTCTTTTCTCTCTCTGTTTCAAAGCAGAAGATTTTTGCTAACCTATGAGTGGAATCAGGTCACCAGCAGTTCTCAGCCTCTGAGACCTGAGTGCTGATGAAGCTTTCATGCTGACCCTTTCACACCAGTGTTTTGGATTAGCCTGGGTTTGAAACCACATCCATTAGAATAGATAGAAACACAGAATCACAGAATGGTCTGGGTTGGGAGGGACCTCCAAAGCTCATCCAGTCCAACCCCCCCTGCAGCCAGCAGGGACATCCCCAACTAGATCAGGTTGCCCACAGCCCTGTCCAGCCTCACCTGAAATATCTCCAAGGATGGAGCCTCAACCACCTCCCTGGGCAACCTGTTCCAGTGTTCCACCACCCTCATGGTGCAGAACTTGTTCCAAACACGCAATCTCAATCTGCTCTGCTCTAGTTTGAAGCCATTGTCCCTTGTCTATTAGGGTGTCCCTGGAGCCTTCTCTTCTCCAGGCTGAACACCCCCAGCTCCCTCAGCCTGTCCTCAGAGCAGAGCTGCTCCAAGTCCCTGGGCATTTTCAGGGCCTCCTCTGGACCCTCTCCATCAGGTCCATGTCCTTCCTATACTGAGGGCTCCATAGGTAGGTGTAGTACTCCAGGTGAGGTCTGAGCAACGCAAAATGTCAGAATCAGCTCTCTGGCTCTGCTGGCAATGCATCTTTTGATGCAGCCCAGGATGGAATTGGCCTTCTGGGTGTTCACCCAGCAGTGAGGCCTCCTAAGGAAAGCCACAAACCCAAAGATCTGCACCATCCCTGGAGGCATGTGAAGGATGTGTAGGCATGGTGCTGCAGGACATGGACTAGTGCAAGGTTACAGGTGGACTTAATGATCTTAGAATCATTGGGGAGGGACTTTTTAGGCTAGCAGGTAGTGATAGGACTAGGGGGAATGGAATGAAGCTGGAAGTGGGGAGATTCAGACTGGATGTGAGGAAGAAGTTCTTCTCCATGAGAGTGGTGAGAGCCTGGAATGGGTTGTCCAGGGAGGTGGTTGAGGTCCCATCCCTGGAGGTGTTTAAGGCCAGGCTGGATGAGGCTCTGGCCAGCCTGCTGTAGTGTGAGGTGTCCCTGCCCATGGCAGGGGGGTTGGAACTGGCTGATCCTTGAGGTCCCTTCCAATCCTGACTGATCCTATGATTCTGTGATTCTGTGATTCTATGATTTAGGTTACAAAAGACTTATGATTCCCTCAAATAAAAACATAGCTGCATAGCATAAAGCTACAGGTGAGATGCTAAGAGTAAAGGCTCAGCAGTCTTGAATTAGTTTGTGCATTGCCATCCCAACAAGCACCATACAGAACACTGTGGATAACAGAGTCACAGACACATTCAGGTTGGAAAAGTCCCTCAGGGTCACCAAGGCCAACCCAGAACCCTACTCTACAAGGCTCACCCCTAAACCAGAGCCCCAAGCACCACATCCAAACCACCTTGAAACGCAGCCAGGCTTGGGGACTCCACCACCTCCCTGGGCAGCACATTCCAAGCCCTGACCACTCTTGTCATGAAAAATTTCTTCCTACTGTCCAGTCTAAACCTCCCCAGTCACAGCTTGAGGCCATTCCCTCTTGTTCTATCACTAATTCCCTGTGAGAAGAGACCAGCACCAACCTCTCCACAACCTCCTTTCAGGGAACTGTAGAGAGCATTGCAGGTAGTTGTAGAGAGCAAACAGTGCAGTTGCAGTAGACAGACAAATTGGGAAGGTCCTAGGTGTATGTCTTGCCAGCACATCTTTTCTTTTTGCCATGTAGTCAACATAACCCTCTCCTGTTTGTTGTCGTGGCAACATGCTAGTTGTTGGCATTAATACCACAATACAAAGTTCCAGGCAGGTCACAGGCTCACAGGTTGTTAGGGGATGGAAGGGACCTTCAAAGATCATCAAGTACAAGCCCCCTGCCAGGGCAGGACCAGAGAATCCAGCACAGCTCTCACAGGAATGCATCCAGAAGGGTCTTGAAAGTTTCCACAGAAGGAGACTCCACAACCTCTCTGGGCAGCCTGCTCCAGTGCTCTGGGACCCTCACATTGAAGAAGTTCCTCCTCATGTTGAGGTGGAACTTCCTGTGCTGCAGTTTCCATCCTTTGCCTCTTGTCCTACCCCAGGGCACAAGTGAGCAGAGGCTGTCCCTGTCCCTTCCTTCCTGACCCCCAGCCCTCAGCTATTGATAGACATTGATCAGATCCCCTCTCAGTCTTCTCCTCTGCAGACTCAACAGCCCCAGGGCTCTCAGCCTCTCCTCCCCAGGCAGTGCTGCAGTCCCTTCAGCATCCTTGGAGCCCTCCCTTGGACTCTCTCCAGCAGATCCCTGTCCCTCTTGAACTGGGGAGCCCAGAACTGGATGCAATATTCCAGGGGAGGTCTCAGCAGGGCAGAGTAGAGGGGGAGGAGAACCTCCCTGGCTCTGCTGGACACACTCCTCTGAATGCACCCCAGGACCCCATTGGCCTTCTTGGCCACCAGGGCACATTGCTGTCCCATGCAGAACTTGTTGGCCACCAGCACTCCCAGGTCCCTCTGGAAGAACTCTGTCTTCTCTTTACTTTTCTTTGTAACTCATGCACTTAGAATCATAGAATCATAGAATCAGTCAGGGTTGGAAGGGACCACAGGGATCATCCAGTCCCAACCCCCCTGCCATGGGCAGGGACACCTCACACTACAGCAGGCTGGCCAGAGCCTCATCCAGCCTTGCCTTAAACACCTCCAGGGATGGGGCCTCAACCACCTCCCTGGACAACCCATTCCAGGCTCTCACCACTCTCATGGAGAAGAACTTCTTCCTCACATCCAGTCTGAATCTCCCCACTTCCAGCTTCATTCCATTCCCCCCAGTCCTGTCATTACCTAATAGCCTAAAAAGTCCCTCCCCAGGTTTCTTGTAGCCCCCTTCAGATACTGGAAGGCCACAAGAATGTCACCTTGGAGTCTTTCTTCTCAGACTGAACAGCCCCAACTCTCTCATTCTGTCCTCATAGGAGAGGTGCTCCAGCCCTCTGCTCATCCTCATGGCTCTTCTCTGGACACCTTCCAGCACGTCCACATCCCTGTTGTAATAAAGGCTCCAGAACTGGACACAGTAGTCCAGGTGGGGTCTCAGCAGAGCTGAGTAGAGGAGTAGAATTACCTCGCTTGACCTGCTGGCCACACTTCTCCTGATGCAGCCCAGAAGAGCAAAGGGTTGTGCCTGTAGAGCAAAGGGTTATCATCTCATACTCACATTGTCTCCACACTCACACAGCAGAGATCACAGGGTTCATTGTGGCATGGACTGTTCCTGTTCAGCTGTAGGAGAGTTCAACTCTCCTAGCTAACCCCATCGGCTCATCCTCACCATAGAGTGTCCTGGCTTCACACAGCCTGCTCTCAGAAGCAAGCCCCCTCCCCCACACACAGATGGGCAGGAAAACATCCCCCAAAAACCCCTCTCGGTTGACATAAAGAGTTCACTGAGATGACATACTATACAATTACCTTTCTGGGCTGCACTTGCAGCACTTGCAGCCCAGAGAGCCAAGCAGAGAAGTGTGGGCAGCAGGGCCAGGGAGGGGATTCTCCCCTTCTGCTCCACTCTGCTCAGACCACACCTGGAGCTCTGGGTCCAGTTCTGGAGCCTCTGTTACAAGAGGGATATGGACATGCTGGAAGGTGTCCAGAGAAGGGCCATGAGGATGAGCAGAGGGCTGGAGCTGCTCTGCTCTGGAGACAGACTGAGAGAGTTGGGGTTGTGCAGTCTGAGAAGAGAAGGCTCCCAGGAGACCTTCTTGTGGCCTTCCAGGATCTGAAGGGGGTTCCAAGAAAGCTGGGGAGGGACTTTTTAGGATCTCAGGTAGTGACAGGAATTGGGAAAATGGAATGAAGCTGGAAGTGGGGAGATTCAGACTGGATGTTAGGAAGAAGTTCTTCTCCATGAGAGTGGTGAGAGCCTGGAATGGGTTGTCCAGGGAGGTGGTTGAGGCCCCATCCCTGGAGGTGTTTGCAGCCAGGCTGGATGAGGCTCTGACCAGCCTGATGTAGTGTGAGGTGTCCCTGCCCATGGCAGGGGGGTTGGAACTGGATGATCCTTGTGGTCCCTTCCAACCCTGACTGATTCTATAATTCTATGATTCTACCTTAGCTGAGAGTGTGTGTGTGTGTTTTTTTTTATTGGCCTATCAAAATCATGTTTGGGTTTGTCAATCAACTCTCTAATATCCAAGAGCAGTGGAACATCCTGAAACTAATGTTAAGCATCTAGCACTCACTAGAAGTCAATAATTCCTATTTGAATACTATTTTAATCTCCATTCTTTCTCAATAACACTGGTTTCACACTCTGCCCCTTCTCCACCCCACCCATCCCATTTCCCCACTTTTTCCCCCTCAAATCCCAGAGCACCTGGGCTCTGTTGGAGTCTCCTCCCACCCCAGGTGTGGCCACTTTGCCCTCCCCTTCCACTCCGCTGTTTAATGCCCCCCAGGAAAGACAGAAGCCTTAAGCTGAGCCCATCATGGGCTGAGGATTCTCCTCTCGTCACTGATGAGTACTCATGGTGTACCCCATGTGCCTGAGGGGGGGAACAAAGGCCCGGGGGGCCACCAGGCCCCCTGGGCCACCAGGCCCCCTGGCTAGGTAGGGACAAGGTTAATGACTGTTTCAATATCATTCATGGCTAATGGCTGAGCCTCATTCTGGGGCTGAGCTCCTCTGTGGGGTACCTTGGCTGGTTGAAGGTCTTGCTCCCAGCTCTGGGATGAGTGTAAAAATGGTGGTGGTGGTGGAGCAGGAGTTGTTTAGGCAGGGGGGAGGATGGTGTAGAGAGAGCAGGAGCTGGTTAGGCAGGGGAGGATGGTGTAGAGAGAGCAGGAGCTGGTTAGGCAGGGGAGGATGGTGTAGAGAGAGCAGGAGTTGGTTATGCAGGGGGGAGGATGGTGTAGAGAGAGCAGGAGCTGGTTAGGCAGGGGGGAGGATGGTGTAGAGAGAGAGCAGGAGCTGGTTAGGCAGGGGGGAGGATGGTGTAGAGAGAGCAGGAGCTGGTTAGGCAGGGGGGAGGATGGTCTAGAGAGAGAGCAGGAGCTGGTTAGGCAGGGGGGAGGATGGTGTAGAGAGAGCAGGAGCTGGTTAGGCAGGGGGAGGATGGTGTAGAGAGAGCAGGAGCTGGTTAGGCAGGGGGGAGGATGGTGTAGAGAGAGCAGGAGCTGGTTAGGCAGGGGGAGGATGGTGTAGAGAGAGCAGGAGCTGGTTAGGCAGGGGGGAGGATGGTGTAGAGAGAGAGCAGGAGCTGGTTAGGCAGGGGGGAGGATGGTGTAGAGAGAGCAGGAGCTGGTTAGGCAGGGGGGAGGATGGTGTAGAGAGAGCAGGAGCTGGTTAGGCAGGGGGGAGGATGGTGTAGAGAGAGAGCAGGAGCTGGTTAGGCAGGGGGGAGGATGGTGTAGAGAGAGCAGGAGCTGGTTAGGCAGGGGGGAGGATGGTGTAGAGAGAGAGCAGGAGCTGGTTAGGCAGGGGGGAGGATGGTGTAGAGAGAGCAGGAGCTGGTTAGGCAGGGGGGAGGATGGTGTAGAGAGAGAGCAGGAGCTGGTTAGGCAGGGGGGAGGATGGTGTAGAGAGAGCAGGAGCTGGTTAGGCAGGGGGGAGGATGGTGTAGAGAGAGAGCAGGAGCTGGTTAGGCAGGGGGGAGGATGGTGTAGAGAGAGAGCAGGAGCTGGTTAGGCAGGGGGAGGATGGTGTAGAGAGAGCAGGAGCTGGTTAGGCAGGGGGGAGGATGGTGTAGAGAGAGCAGGAGCTGGTTAGGCAGGGGGGAGGATGGTGTAGAGAGAGCAGGAGCTGGTTAGGCAGGGGGGAGGATGGTGTAGAGAGAGCAGGAGCTGGTTAGGCAGGGGGAGGATGGTGTAGAGAGAGAGCAGGAGCTGGTTAGGCAGGGGGGAGGATGGTGTAGAGAGAGCAGGAGCTGGTTAGGCAGGGGGGAGGATGGTGTAGAGAGAGCAGGAGCTGGTTAGGCAGGGGGGAGGATGGTGTAGAGAGAGCAGGAGCTGGTTAGGCAGGGGGGAGGATGGTGTAGAGAGAGAGCAGGAGCTGGTTAGGCAGGGGGGAGGATGGTGTAGAGAGAGAGCAGGAGCTGGTTAGGCAGGGGGGAGGATGGTGTAGAGAGAGCAGGAGCTGGTTAGGCAGGGGGAGGATGGTGTAGAGAGAGCAGGAGCTGGTTAGGCAGGGGGGAGGATGGTGTAGAGAGAGCAGGAGCTGGTTAGGCAGGGGGAGGATGGTGTAGAGAGAGCAGGAGCTGGTTAGGCAGGGGGGAGGATGGTGTAGAGAGAGAGCAGGAGCTGGTTAGGCAGGGGGGAGGATGGTGTAGAGAGAGAGCAGGAGCTGGTTAGGCAGGGGGGAGGATGGTGTAGAGAGAGCAGGAGCTGGTTAGGCAGGGGGGAGGATGGTGTAGAGGAGAGCAGGAGCTGGTTAGGCAGGGGGAGGATGGTGTAGAGAGAGCAGGAGTGGTTAGGCAGGGGGAGGATGGTGTAGAGAGAGAGCAGGAGCTGGTTAGGCAGGGGGGAGGATGGTGTAGAGAGAGAGCAGGAGCTGGTTAGGCAGGGGGGAGGATGGTGTAGAGAGAGAGCAGGAGCTGGTTAGGCAGGGGGGAGGATGGTGTAGAGAGAGAGCAGGAGCTGGTTAGGCAGGGGGGAGGATGGTGTAGAGAGAGAGCAGGAGCTGGTTAGGCAGGGGGGAGGATGGTGTAGAGAGAGAGCAGGAGCTGGTTAGGCAGGGGGGAGGATGGTGTAGAGAGAGAGCAGGAGCTGGTTAGGCAGGGGGGAGGATGGTGTAGAGAGAGAGCAGGAGCTGGTTAGGCAGGGGGGAGGATGGTGTAGAGAGAGCAGGAGCTGGTTAGGCAGGGGGAGGATGGTGTAGAGAGAGAGCAGGAGCTGGTTAGGCAGGGGGGAGGATGGTGTAGAGAGAGAGCAGGAGCTGGTTAGGCAGGGGGGAGGATGGTGTAGAGAGAGAGCAGGAGCTGGTTAGGCAGGGGGGAGGATGGTGTAGAGAGAGAGCAGGAGCTGGTTAGGCAGGGGGGAGGATGGTGTAGAGAGAGCAGGAGCTGGTTAGGCAGGGGGAGGATGGTGTAGAGAGAGAGCAGGAGCTGGTTAGGCAGGGGGGAGGATGGTGTAGAGAGAGAGCAGGAGCTGGTTAGGCAGGGGGGAGGATGGTGTAGAGAGAGAGCAGGAGCTGGTTAGGCAGGGGGGAGGATGGTGTAGAGAGAGAGCAGGAGCTGGTTAGGCAGGGGGGAGGATGGTGTAGAGAGAGCAGGAGCTGGTTAGGCAGGGGGGAGGATGGTGTAGAGAGAGCAGGAGCTGGTTAGGCAGGGGGGAGGATGGTGTAGAGAGAGCAGGAGCTGGTTAGGCAGGGGGAGGATGGTGTAGAGAGAGCAGGAGCTGGTTAGGCAGGGGGGAGGATGGTGTAGAGAGAGAGCAGGAGCTGGTTAGGCAGGGGGGAGGATGGTGTAGAGAGAGAGCAGGAGCTGGTTAGGCAGGGGGGAGGATGGTGTAGAGAGAGCAGGAGCTGGTTAGGCAGGGGGGAGGATGGTGTAGAGAGAGAGCAGGAGCTGGTTAGGCAGGGGGGAGGATGGTGTAGAGAGAGAGCAGGAGCTGGTTAGGCAGGGGGGAGGATGGTGTAGAGAGAGCAGGAGCTGGTTAGGCAGGGGGGAGGATGGTGTAGAGAGAGAGCAGGAGCTGGTTAGGCAGGGGGGAGGATGGTGTAGAGAGAGCAGGAGCTGGTTAGGCAGGGGGAGGATGGTGTAGAGAGAGAGCAGGAGCTGGTTAGGCAGGGGGGAGGATGGTGTAGAGAGAGAGCAGGAGCTGGTTAGGCAGGGGGGAGGATGGTGTAGAGAGAGAGCAGGAGCTGGTTAGGCAGGGGGGAGGATGGTGTAGAGAGAGAGCAGGAGCTGGTTAGGCAGGGGGGAGGATGGTGTAGAGAGAGAGCAGGAGCTGGTTAGGCAGGGGGGAGGATGGTGTAGAGAGAGAGCAGGAGCTGGTTAGGCAGGGGGGAGGATGGTGTAGAGAGAGAGCAGGAGCTGGTTAGGCAGGGGGGAGGATGGTGTAGAGAGAGCAGGAGCTGGTTAGGCAGGGGGGAGGATGGTGTAGAGAGAGAGCAGGAGCTGGTTAGGCAGGGGGGAGGATGGTGTAGAGAGAGAGCAGGAGCTGGTTAGGCAGGGGGGAGGATGGTGTAGAGAGAGAGCAGGAGCTGGTTAGGCAGGGGGGAGGATGGTGTAGAGAGAGCAGGAGCTGGTTAGGCAGGGGGGAGGATGGTGTAGAGAGAGAGCAGGAGCTGGTTAGGCAGGGGGGAGGATGGTGTAGAGAGAGCAGGAGCTGGTTAGGCAGGGGGGAGGATGGTGTAGAGAGAGAGCAGGAGCTGGTTAGGCAGGGGGGAGGATGGTGTAGAGAGAGAGCAGGAGCTGGTTAGGCAGGGGGAGGATGGTGTAGAGAGAGCAGGAGCTGGTTAGGCAGGGGGGAGGATGGTGTAGAGAGAGCAGGAGCTGGTTAGGCAGGGGGGAGGATGGTGTAGAGAGAGAGCAGGAGCTGGTTAGGCAGGGGGGAGGATGGTGTAGAGAGAGCAGGAGCTGGTTAGGCAGGGGGAAGGATGGTGTAGAGAGAGTAGGACCTGATTAGGCAGGGGGAGGATGGTGTAGAGAGAGAGCAGGAGCTGGTTAGGCAGGGGGGAGGATGGTGTAGAGAGAGCAGGAGCTGGTTAGGCAGGGGGGAGGATGGTGTAGAGAGAGAGCAGGAGCTGGTTAGGCTGGGGGAAGGATGGTGTAGAGAGAGCAGGAGCTGGTTAGGCAGGGGGGAGGATGGTGTAGAGATAGAGCAGGAGCTGGTTAGGCTGGGGGAGGATGGTGTAGAGAGAGCAGGAGCTGGTTAGGCAGGGGGGAGGATGGTGTAGAGAGAGCAGGAGCTGGTTAGGCAGGGGGGAGGATGGTGTAGAGAGAGAGTAGGAGCTGCTTGACCCTGACATTTCTATTGAAATAGCCTCTGCATAGCCAAATGTTTGTCCAGTCAAATGTTTGTGTTGAAATCTTATTTTCACTGCTTCATTCATTGTATCTTGCACTATTTCAAGGTTGCCAGGAGAAAAAGGAGAAAAACCCACCCAAACAAACTGCCACCAGAGGATTCTGGTATACCCTTAATATCCTGAGGGCAATCTCATGTGGCATCATTCATGTTTTCCTTGTAGATGACATCTCTTGCTGTGGTGGTTTTAATAATTCCCTGAGGTGCAAGTGGATGGCAGAGCCATCCATTCCAACTGTCAGAAGGGAAAGCATTCACCACGTTTCTGAGGAAGGGTTGCTAACTTTCTTGTTTGTTTTGCTGCCTGACATTTGGTTTATTTGATAACTTCTATCCTGCAGCTGTCGGTGGCATCAGCTCCTGACATTATCTGCCTTGTCCTTCTGTGCCTAAAGCTGTGTCCAATTAGTGGGCTTTGTGATTTGCAGGGCTTCTTACAAGAGGTTTTATTCCAGTTTCTTAGCCTTCATGGGTTTTAAAAGTTTTGGGTTCAGATTCACCTGAAATCTCTCTTAGGCTCTACTACTCTGGAGCCAGAGCAATCTGTCAAGTTTTGAAGTCAAAACTCTGGATTTCAGGGCTCCTAAAGGACTGCAACTGTAGCTGTTGGTGAGAGATTAGGCTGGATGGAATAACAAATCCACTGCCTGGTGGCTAACATGTCCACTAAAACCACCTGGAAGACAAGAAGTTCACCATAAGCCAGCAGTGTGCCTTTGTGATGAGAGGGACAATGGTATCCCAGAGACTGGTGGTGAATGGTGCCACTGCCAGCTGAAAAAAACCTAACCACCCTCCCCCAAAAACAAATCAACCAACCAATCAAACCCCCAAAACCTGAGGTTGAAAAATATCTTTATTTTCTGGCCATATTAATTTGATAAAACCACCTGAACTTGTCTTTTATGTGGCTCTGATGAGAATCCCACAGGAAAATGTGATCTAGCTGAAGTGCTTCTAATAGTTGTGGTGTTCTTGAAAGTTAGGCAAGGCTCATTGCCATGCATCTGGATGTTTGCTTACTTGTTGGTGTGGAGAAGAGGAAAAATAATAACCTTTGTGTAAAGGGAATGAAAGATGTCACAGCCTATGAAGTGTCAAACTTGTGAGCTAGAAATTTTCATAGGGATGTGAGGATGTGACCAGGTTGTGAGCGTGGGGCTGGGCTCTTCTCAGTGGTGCCCTGGGAGAGGACAATCACAGAATTAGTCACAGAAATATTCAGGCTGGATAAGCCCCTCAGGACCACCAAGTTCAACCTAGAACCCTGCTCTACAAGGGTCACCCTAAACCAGAGCCCCAAGCACCACATTCAAGCCACCTTCAAACACAGCCAGGCTTGGGGACTCCACCACCTCCCTGGGCAGCACATTCCAATCCATGACCACTCTTGCCAGGAAAAACTTCTTCCTACTGTCCAGTCTAAACCTCTCCAGTCACATCTTAAGGCTATTCCCTCTTGTTCTATTGCTAATTACCTGTGAGAAGAGACCAGCACCAACCTCTCCACAACCTCCTTTCAGGGAGCTGTAGACAGCCAGGAGGTCTCCCCTCAGCCTCCTCTGTTTCACACTAACCATCCCCAGCTCCTTCAGTCTCTCCATCAGATTTCTTCCCCAGGCCCTTCCCAGCTTCCTTGCCCTCCTCTGCCCTGGCTCCAGCACCTCCACATCTCTCTTGGATTGAGCTGCCCCAAAGCTGGACACAGCACTCCAGGTGTGGCCTCCCCAGAGCTGAGTCCCAAGGGACAGTCCCCTCCCTGTTCCTGCTGGACACAGCATTGCTGATCCCAGCCAGGATGCCTTTGGCCTTCTTGACCACCTGGGCACACTGTTGGCTCAAAGGGCAATGGACAGAAGACAGCACTTGAACTTAAGGACAAAATTTCTTTCCTGTGAGGGTGGTGAGGTTTCACCTCAACATGAGGAAAAACATCTTTACTGTGAGGGTGTACATGCCCAGAATTATGCCCCCAGATACCAACAAACTTGTCCTCCCTTTACACCCTCCTTTCAGGAGAGGAGGACAAAGGCCCAGGTGCCAATCTGTCTCCTTAAGGGGTAAACAACTGCATGCACCCATCACATGGCATGCTCATGCTCTTGCCATCTAAGGGCATAATTCTAGCTTCATCCTTTCTATAGGTCAAAGCAGGTTGTTGATGAGTGTGCCCATTGGCCACATCCAGCCTTGAGAAATCTATAAGTATTACTCCATTTGTTTACTACCTTGCTCTCTCCTTTTGCTTTCTCTCACTTTGGTCAAGCTATGGAAGCTCCCAACCCCTACTCGCAGCTCCCGCACTCAAGCATACTCGAAGCGTCTGCACCAAGGACAGAAGCCAGCTCCCTGAACTGCTCGAGGAACCAGCAAACAGGAGATCCCTTCACTGAGCTACAGAGAAAGCCAGTATTGTAAGCCCAGTCGTCAGGACTGAGGAAAACATCCCCAAGGGTAAGCTCTAGCCCAGATGGGGAGGGACTAGCCCCAAGCCTGGAAGTCCAGATCTGCTGCAGCCATAAGCAGCCAATTAAGCAGAAACACATCTTGCGTGACCCCTTCTGTTTGTGGGAGAGAAAAGGAGCTGCCCACTGCTGCTGCTCCACAACCCTGTGTCATCAGGGGAATGCACTCTGGATTTCCCGAGAGAGGGAGAGCGATCCTCTCCTCTGAGATCAAGTCAGACTGCATTATCACCTAAATGGGAGCAGTCACTGAGATTCGGCTTGGTCAGCTTGAGCTGAGCTGAAGGGGAAGTGCTGCTTCACTGCACCCCTCCCCTGAAACCCATCTCCGGGATCGAAGGCGGCCGACCCCTCCCACGGGGAACTGTCCTCTCGATCTTGAGGACCGACCCTGCCTACTGGGAACCGTCACCCCGTCGTGTAAGACCCCTCCTCTGGACTGGCCCTGCGGGGACGACCTTCCGTTCAGGGAGCTCCTCCAACCCTGCTAAGGGAAGCCGCTAATCGGCGTAGAGGCTCCCCCTCCGCAGCTGTGGGAGGAGAAAGCAAGCCTTGCCCCCCACCCGCAGAGGCAGGAGGAGAAATCAGTCACCACCTGGATGGGACCAGCCCCAGGCAGACAAGCAGCGAGTAGCCAGCGTAAGCTGGCAACCTGCCTCGCTACACAGAAAGACAGAATGTGTCTTTCCATGTGTGCAGCATTCAGTAACCTTCTGTTCAAAGCGCCCGCACATAGCCGCGTGATATCTCCAGCTTAACATAAATATCTCTGTACATAGTTGCAAGCTGCAAGTGTCTTGTCGAGTCTCCATCTAGTGGACAAGTGGTGGGACTGCACCTTTTGTTCCCTTAATTAGAAATCGATTCTGTAAATATTATAATTGGGTGTAATTGTATCTACTGAACCAGTTATGGACTATATTTTTACAACTGTGCATTCGAATCAATGTATTTAAGGTGATTAATCAAATATCATAATTAATAAATAATTTCATAAGTAATATTTCATAATTCATGATTAATAACCATCATCCTCCATCCCTCATCACCCCTCACCACAACAGAAGGTAACAGAGAACTGGAGCAGGCTGCCCAGAGAGGTATGATCCTGCTCTAGGAGGAGGGTTAAGGTAGATGATCATCAAAGATCACGCCCAACCCCCACCACTCTGTGAAATTCACAGTGCATAAATATTTCCTTGGTTCATATGTTCCAAGGTAGCCTTTAGAGCATTAGATAAACAAAAATAAGTAGAATCTAACAGAAATAGCAGGCTCTCCTCCTAAGGAAGATCTTCCACTCCCTTCAGCAGCTTTGTGGCTCTGTGCTGGACTCTCTCAAACAAGTTCCCTGAGGTTCTTCCTGAACTGAGGGACCCAGAACTGGACACAATCTTCCAGATGTGGTCTCAGCAGGGCAGAGTAGAGGGGAAAGAGAATCTCTCTCCACCTACTCACCACAGCCCTTCTAGTTCCGCCCCCACCTCCCCCTCCCCCCCACCCCTCCCCCCCCCCCGAATGCCATTGGCCTTCTTGGCTACCAGAGCACATTGCTGGCTCATGGGCAACCTTCCATCCACCAGCAGCTCAGTCCCCAACCTCTCCTGCTCCATGAGGATGTTCTTTCCCAGCTGCAAGCCTCTCCCCTTGCCCTTGTTGAATTTCCTTCCATTTCTCCTTGCCCAGCTCTCAGCCTGTCTCAGTCTGGCTGAATGGCAGCACAACCTTCCTGACGTTGACCTCTCCTGGAGGGAATGCTGACATTCCCTTTAAGTTTGCTGTCTAGTGACTATTAAATGTAACTGGAAGAGCCTCGCTTTCTTCCCTACTCTCTATAGGCCATGAAGCCAACTTGTTGAAAACACAACACTTATTTTGGAACCAGGTTGGGTTGTGTGTTTTGGGATCTGGCTGGGCAGCTGAAGGAATTGGAAGGAGAGATCCTTGGCAAGAAAAAGAGAGAAAGAACCAAACTGTTCAAATTTGCTTTGGAGAGTCTTGAAAGACCTTGTGAGCTTAATGTGCCAGCTTCATTCTGTCCCTAGTGTGTGCCTGAGCAATGACAAAGTCAAAACAGAGGGACATTGGACTGGCTCAAAGAGAATCACACAGTGACAGGGGTTGGAAGGGATCTCTCTGCTACAACGCATAGTGAAGGTGTCTGTTCACAAAGGTCAGAAGGACAAAGTCATGTCTGCTGAGAAAGCAATCAATTAATATAGCTAGGCAGGAATATTTAGCACTTGAGGGGATGGATCGTGGAATCATGGAAGTTGGAAGAGACCTGCAGAGATCATGGAGTGCGACCCCCCCTGCCAGAGCAGGGTCACCTAGGGCAGGTCACACAGCAAAGCATCCAGGTAGGCCTTGAAAGTCTCCAGAGAAGTACACTCCACAACCTCTCTGGGCAGCCTGCACCAGGGCTCTAGCACTCTCACAGTAAAGAAGTTTCTCCTCACATTGAAGTGGAACTCCCTGTGTTTCAGTTTGTATCCATTGCCCCTTGTCCTATCACAGACACCACTGAAAAGAGCCTGACTCCTACTTGACACCCACCCTGCAGGCATTTGTAGACATTCATAAGATCTCCTCTCAGTGTTCTCTTCTCCAGACTAAACAGCCCTAGGGCTCTCAGCCTTTCCCCACCAGACAGATGTTCCAGATCCTTCATCATCCTCACAGCCTCCATTGGACACTCTTTAACATCTCCCTGTCCCTTTTGACCTGGGGAGCCAGAACTGGAAACAATACTCCAGTTGTGGTCTCACCAGGGCAAAGCAGATGCATTCCAAGCTATATGTTTCAAGGTGTGGACTTCTGGCTCAATTAGTGTCAAGGCACCCATGGCAGTCAGTCACAGTCCACAGTGCATAGTGTCACTTCTCCTTTCAGGCTATACAAGTAGACACAAAAAGAGCCTTTTTTTTACTCAAATGGTTATAGTGTGGAACATTTTTCTCATTTGCTTCCTTCAAGCCATGCAAACAATGAATATGAAAGAATACTTGATGACAGTTTCTGTGCACAAAGAATCTAACCTTTCCATTTAGAGACAGGCTGAGAGCTGGGCAGGGAGAAATGGGAGGAAATTCAACAAGGGCAAGGGGAGAGGCTTGCAGCTGGGAAAGAACAACCTCATGGAGCAGGAGAGGTTGGGGACTGAGCTGCTGGAGAGCAGGGAAGGGGAAAAGGCCCTGGGGGTGCTGGTGGAAGGGAGGTTGCCCATGAGCCAGCAATGTGCTCTGGTGGCCAAGAAGGCCAATGGCATCCTGGGGGGGATTAGAAGGGCTGTGGTGAGTAGGTGGAGAGAGGTTCTCTTCCCCCTCTACTCTGCCCTGCTGAGACCACATCTGGAAGATTGTGTCCAGTTCTGGGCCCCTCAGTTCAAGGACCTCAGGGAATTGCTTGAGAGAGTCCAGCACAGAGCCACAAAGCTGCTGAAGGGAGTGGAAGATTTTCCTTAGGAGGAGAGCCTGAGGGAGCTGAGGGCTCTGGAGCTTGGAGAGGAGGAGCCTGAGGGTGACCTCATTGCTGGTGATGAAGATGTGCAGGGGGAGTGCCCAGAGGCTGGAGCCAGGCTCTGCTGGGTGATGCCCAATGCCAGCACAAGGGGCAGTGGTGGAAGTGAGGCAGAGGAAGTTCCATGGAAACAGGAGGAAGACTTTTTTCTCTGTGAGTGTGACAAGAGCCTGGAAGAGGCTGCCCAGGAGGGTTGTGGAATCTCCCTCCCTGGAGATATTCAAAACTCACCTGGCTGTGTTCCTGTGTGATCTGCTCTAGGTGCTCCTGCTCTGGCAGGGGGGTTGGACTGGATGAGCTTTTCAAGTTCCTTCTAGCCCCTAACATTCTGTGATCCCAGTCTTGGTCACTTTGGTGTGGTATTGAAGACAGTGAGAGTTATGTTTTGTTTAAGTTGTCATTTCCAAGACCAGAAATTCATCCTCATATTGCCTGTCCAGGAGCTGTTTAAACAGGAAGACTTGGTGAAAATGCCTACAGGGATGAGGACTTCCTCAGGTGAATAAGATGTTCAAGACACAGCCCCCAGTGTGGCCTTCCAGAAATAAATAGATGCAATTGATGACCTTCCTAAACTTAGAGGACTCTTTCTATCTTTTATTGAAGCATTCTCCAGGGCTCTAATGAGCAAAGCATTTCAAATGTCATTTTGGTTACCATAGTGATATATAATTTTTGTTGTTTATATGCTCTGAGGCTGAATGCTTTTTTTTTTCCCTTTCTTCTTTTTTTTTTTTCTTTTTTTTTTTTTTTTGTCCTCTTGCTTTGTTTCATCAGGATAAAGATAAAGGGCAGAACTCTAACCAACCTACCTTCACTTCTGTTTATGATAAGTCATTGTAAGGAAATGGATAGGTGCCCTAGTAATAGAATCTGTCCCTCCTTAATGACTGGGTGCCATCATTTGGAATCTTGCTGACAAACACAGTGGCTTCCTGCTCCACAGAGTAATTAATAGTGGTCTTGATTGGAGCCTTAAGTTTTTTTCTCTGTTGTCAGACACCATTTGTTAAGGAAATTAGCTGCTGAAACACATGTGGGCTTAAAAGATAGCCAAAAATAAAGCATTAGCAAAGGTTTAATGACACTGAGGTAGCTGGAGAGAAAAGTAGTGTTCTGCTGCAAACAGTTTCCATGGTAATGACTTAAAGCTCTCAATAGTGAAGGGAGGGAAAAAAAAAAAAGCTAAAAATCATAATTTAAAAGCTGTATGCCTGTACATACATATATTTTTAAGACAAGGATGCATCAGGCATATTCCATTTCAGGCAACTTCTTTCATCTTAGAATTAAGCACAGCACAAAGCACCACCAATGGGCAGACGTTTTTGTCACCTGTTTGAGGAGGTGAAGTGTGAAGGTTGGACTCCACAGTCACACAGAATCACTCAGGTGATTCAGAAACACTCAGGTTGGAAAAGCCTCTCAGGATCACCAAGTCCAACCATGAACCCTGCTCTGCAAGGCTCACCCCTAAACCAGAGCCCCAAGCACCACATCCAAACCACCTTCAAACACAGCCAGGCTTGGGGACTCCACCACCTCCCTGGGCAGCACATTCCAATCCATGACCACTCTTGCCAGGAAAAAATTCTTCCTACTGTCCAGTCTAAACCTGCCCAGTCACAGCTTAAGGCCATTCCCTCTTGTTTCATCACTAATTCCCTGTGAGAAGAGACCAGCACCAACCTCTCCACAACCTCCTTTCAGGGAGCTGTAGACAGCCAGGAGCTCTCCCCTCAGCCTCCTGTTTCACACTAACCAGCCCCAACTCCTTCAGTTGCTCTTCATTAAATTTCTTCTCCATTATTTATTAGTCTTAAAGGTTTCTTCCAACTGAAACCATTGTATGTCTCCAGGATGGTTCCACTACATCCTTTTGTGCTTTCAATAACCCACTGCAAGAATTCATGTTGTCTGCATTAAACCTGACTACCTATAAGCACCCAGCTATAAACAAGGTGAAGGACCTAGGCAACAAGTCTTATGAGGAGTGCTTGAGGGAATGGGAGAAGAGAAGGCTGAGGGTTGTACTCCCTACAGCATCTTGGAAGGAGGCTGGAGGAAGGTGGGATTGGCCTCATCTCCCAAGAGGAAATGGCCTGAAGCTGCACCAGTGCAGACTGACATTAGATACTAGGAAAAACTTCTTGACTGAAAGAGAGGTCAGGTATTGCAGCCTCTGTTCTGCAAAGCAGAGCTGGGATGCATGCAGGGCACAGGGGATTGCAAAATACCTTCTAGCTGATCAGCTGCACGCTGTGAAGAGCAAAACAATGACATCTCCTCTGTGCCAAGAACAACCTCCTGACCTGCTGGCACCCTTGGATTGGAACCTGCTGCAGAAACCACCTGCTTGACACACCTGCACCTCTTATTGCGAAAGGAGTTCATCTTGTCTATGTAGTTGGGTTTTCCTGCTTAAGGGATTGATAGGAAAGAGAATTTCAGCAGCTACTCAGAGCAATACTGATCATTGGGGTTTAGGGCATCTCCAGGGACTTCTGTTGGCTGTTTTTTCTGTTAAGGGCTTCTGAGACATCTTCTGTAAGTGGGACTCTGAGACTCTAATGCTGGGTACGTTACAACACTGTAATAAAGGACTTCTGAGAGGTATCCTAAGGCTTTTGATCCAGTCTCCCAAAATATCCTTCTAGAAAAGCTCAATAAATGTAGCACAGATGGTTGGTCAGTGAGGTGGATTGCAAACTGGCTCCACAGCAGAGTGCAGAGGTTGTCATCAGTGGCACAGAGTCAGCTTGGAGGCCTATGACCAGTGGTGTCCCCCAGGGATCAGGACTGGGTCCAGTTTGGTTCAATATCTCTATCAATGACCTGGCTGAGGGCATTGAGAGTCCCCTCAGCAAGTTCTGATGATACCAAACTGGGGCAGGTGGCTGACACCTGCCAGGCTGTGCTGACATCCATGAGAGCTGGACAGGCTGAGAGCTGGCTGCAGGCAAACCTCATGGAGTTCCATAAGGACAAGGTCAGGGTCCTGCATCTGGGGAGGAATCACAGCAGGCACCAGGACAGGTTGGGGGCTGCCCTGCTGGAAAGCAGCTCCACAGAGAAAGACTTTGGAGTGCTGGTGGGCAGCAAGGTCTGCATGGGACAGCAATGTGCCCTGGTGGCCAAGAGAGCCAATGGCATCCTGGGGGGCAGCAGGAAAAGTGTGGCCAGCAGGGCTAGGGAGGTTCTGCTCCCCCTCTGCTCTGCCCTGCTGAGACCACAGCTGCAATCCTGTGTCCAGTTCTGGGCTCCCCAGGTCAAGAGAGACAGAGACCTGCTGGAGAGAGTCCAAGGGAGAGGCAGGAGGATGCTTAGGGGACTTGAGCATCTCCCCTGGGAAGAGAGCCTGAGAGCCCTGGGGCTGTTTAGTGTGGAGAAGAGAAGGCTGAGAGGGGATCTGATCAATGTCTATCAAGAGCTCAGGGCTGGGGGGCAAGTGGAGGGGGCCAGGCTCTTGTGGGTGGTGCACAGCAATAAGCCAAGGAACAGTGGAGACAAACTGGAACAGAGAAGGTTTCAGCTCAACAGGAGGAGAAAGTTCTTTGGTGTGAGGGTGCCAGAGCCCTGGACAGGATTCCCAGAGAGGTTGTGGAGTCTCCTTCTCTGGAGACTTTCCAAAGCCACCTGGCTGCATTCCTGTGCAGACTCCCCTGGGTGATGCTGCTCTGGCAGGGGGTTGAACTGGATCTCTGGACATCTCTTCCAGATTCTAATGTATTGTGTTGCTGTGAAAGTCATCCAGAGCATGCAGATTCTCTGGGGGATCTGTGATTATTCAGTTGAAATAATGCTAGTATTCATTATAATTATGTGCTCATACAAATAAGAGAAAGCATCTAAAATCCTTAATTACCAATTTCCATCCTTTCTTTCCCCCCAGTAAATTTATTTTTATCCTTTCTTTTTTTTTTTTTTGTTTTTGCTAAGATACTGATGAAGTTGTTCTAAGATTGCTCCAAGACCCACCACCCACCAGAATCCTCACACAGAATCGAAACACTACAAGTGAAAATTTAGGTTGCAGTTTACAGACTTGGATTAGAATAATGGAATCATAGTAGAGAAGAGGTTGGAAGGGACCTCTGGAGATCTTCCAGTCCAACCCCACTGCCAGAGCAGGACCAGAGAATCCAGCACAGCTCACACAGACACACATCCAGACAGGGCTGCAAAGGCTCCACAGAAGGAGACTCCACAACCTCTCTGGGAGCCTGCTCCAGGGCTCTGGGACCCTCACAGTGAAGAAGTTCCTCCTCATGTTGAGCTGGAACCTCCTGTGTTCCAGTTTGTATCCATTGCTCATTGTCCTATCACAGCACACCACTGAAAAGAGCCTGGCCCCTACTTGACAACCACCCTCCAGATATTTGTAAGATCCCCTGTCAGCCTTCTCTTCTCCAGTCTAAACAGCTCCACGGCTCTCAGCCTTTCCTCATCAGACAGAGGTTCCGGGCTCTTCAGCATCCTCACAGCCTCCATTGGACACTCTATAGATCATCACAGAATCACAGAATGTTAGGGGCTGGAAGGGATCTCCAAAGCTCATCCAGTCCAACCCCCCTGCCAGAGCAGGAGCACCTAGAGCAGATCACACAGGAACACAGCCAGGCAGGGCTTGAATATCTCCAGAGAGGGAGACTCCACAACCCCCCTGGGCAGCCTCTTCCAGGCTTCTCTCACCCTCACAGGGAAAAAACTCTTCCTCCTGTTTCCATGGAACTTCCTCTGCCTCAGCTTCCACCACTGCCCCTTGTGCTGGCATTGGGCATCACCCAGCAGAGCCTGGATCCAGCCTCTGGGCACTCCCCCTGCACATCTTCATCACCAGCAATGAGGTCACCCTCAGGCTCCTCCTCTCCAAGCTACAGAGCCCTCAGCTCCTTCAGGCTCTCCTCCTAAGGAAGATCTTCCACTCCTTTCAGCATGGTTTACTTAATGATCTCACCTGAAATAGAGTAGCTGTGAGGTCCTGTAGACTGGAGACCAAGGAAACATCTTTTTTCTACATGATATTTTTGGAAAGATAGTAAAGTGATGGAGAGAGGTAGAAGGGCGAATACGATCCTGCCCAGCTAACTGTTCACCCATTGCAGTTGATGACAGCTGTGTTAAAAACAGGACTAAAAGTAGAGAAAAGTAGATTTAAGGAAAGGCAGAGGTTTGAACTCATCTCCAAACCAAAACCAGAGGTTCAATCCTGTCCTGAAATGATAGTTCAGATTATTGACAGAGGGATCAGGAGTCAAAAAGAAGTAGAGTGACCTCAGCCACTCTGCAATTAAAATTTGTCATTAATACAACTCTATGATGCTCTTCAGCACAGATCATCTCCAACCTATTATATATTACAGGAATGCTGTCTCCAGATGAAAAGTCAGCCCTGTGCCAATGGGGTAGTTAATTGATGTAGGACATCACTGAACCATCTCTTTTTTTAAAGGGGTGAAACAGGTCACTCTCTTTATGCAAAAGAATCACAGAGAGGGACCTCAGTCTCCACTCTACAGAGAGAAATGATCTCCAGGTCATTTTATTACACAAACCCCCTCTGCCCTACTCCCAGCAGTGATGTCCAGTTTTAGAATCAAAGAATCATGGAATTATTTCTGTTGGTAAAGACCTCCAAGGTCATCCAGTCCAACCATCAACCCAACACCACCATGGCCATTGAACCCTGTCTCAAGGTGCCATGTCCACATGTTTCTTCAACACCAGCAGGGATGGTGACTCCTCCACCTCCCACTCCACTTTTCTGCAGCCCAGCCACTGGCAGGAGCTCTCCTCATCAGCTTTCTCACTGCTGGAAGCAGCCAGCATCTGTTCACTGTAGAAAGTGCCCTCCCTGAGCAGAGACAGAGCTGAGAAGCCAAAGCACTGCACAGAATCTGGTCTGGCCTAGCTCAAAGCAGGACAGGTGAATATTCTTTTCTGATAATCCTTCAAGGCAGATTAGAGGTATCAAAATGTAGCCAAAGCTGATAGAACCACAGGATCAGAGTACCTTAGAGGCTGGAATGGACCTCCAGAGATCATCCAGTCCAAGCCCCCTGCCAGAGTAGCATCACCCAGGGCTCTCAGCCTCTCCTCACCAGGCAGTGCTCCAGGCCCTTCAGCATCCTTGGAGCCCTCCCCTGGACTCTCTCCAGCACATCCTTGTCCCTCTTGAACTGGGGAGCCCAGAACTGGATGCAATATTCCAGGCAGGGCTTCACTAGAGCAGAGTAGAGGGAGAGGAGAACCTCCCTGGATCTGCTGGACACACTCCTCTGAATGCACCTCAGGACCCCATTGGCCTTCCTGGCCACAAAGAGCACATTGCTGTCCCATGGATAAAATATGATGATAAGTTTACTATAATCTATACTTTAGAGGAAGGTTAGAACTTGAAGGCAAAGCCAGCATCACAATTTTATCAGTCTAATCAAGGAGGAAACTCCTGTCTTGACTCTAAATTAAGGGTAGGATACAATCTTGAGTATATAAGCAAAGCAAATCAACCAGACACTCCAGAGAGATTTTTATAGCACATCCACAAACTTGTCTACCAGAACATTTGATTTCTTTCTCTGATTTGCTGAGGCCAGCCTCTGGTGCTTCACACTTTGATACAACAATATCATAAATATAGCTTTATTTATCTCCTGGTTGCTAGCTCATAGCTACAAAGCTCAGAGCCACCACCACTCATGGCTCCACGATGCAAATCACTGCTCCAGCACAACTTGCTCCTCTGCTTGTTCATGATTGCTAAAAGCTCCCCAAACAAATAAACAAACACAAACAACCCCCAAAAGCAAACAAACAGAAAACAAAGAAACAAACAAAACCAGCTCCAAACAAACAAGAACAACGCCAGACAAACAAAAGCAACTCCAAACAAGCAAAACCAAACCCAAACAAACAAAACCAAACCCAAACAAAACCAAACCCAAACAAAACCAACTCCAGGCAAACAAAAGCAACTCCAAACAATCAAAACCAACTCCAAACAAACAAAACCAAACCCAAACAAACAAAACCAAACCCAAACAAAACCAACTCCAGGCAAACAAAACCAACTCCAAACAAACAAAACCAAACCCAAACAAACAAAACCAAACCCAAACAAAACCAACTCCAGACAAACAAAATCAACTCCAAACAATCAAAACCAACTCCAAACAAACAAAACCAAACCCAAACAAACAAAACCAAACCCAAACAAAACCAACTCCAGACAAACAAAACCAACTCCGAACAATCAAAACCAACTCCAAACAAACAAAACCAAACCCAAACAAAACCAACCTCAAACAAAGAAACAACTCCAAACAAAAAAAAACCCAGCCCCAAATAAACAAACCCACACCCAACAAACAAATAAACAAACAAACAGTTTTGGGCTCCCTGTTTCAAGAAGGATAAGGAAGTACTGGGGAGAGTCCAGCAGAGAGCCACTAAGATGCAGAGGGGTTGGAACATCTGCCTTGTGAGGAAAGGCTGAGACACCTGGGGCTGTTTAGCCTGCAGAGGAGCAGCCTGAGAGAGGAGCTCCTCAGTGCTGAGCAGCATCTGAAGGATGTCAGGAGGATGGAGCCAGACTCTTTTCAGTGCTTTTCAGTGACAGGACAAGGGGCAGTGGACACAAAGTGCATCATGGAAGGTTCCATGTAAACATAAGGAAACAATTCTTCCCTTTGAGAGTGACAGAGCACTGGGACAGGCTGCCCAGAGAGATGGTCCTGACCTTGGGTCACAACAACCCCAAGCAATGCTCCAGGCTTGGGGCAGTGTGGCTGGAAAGCTGCTGGCAGAAAGGGACCTGGGGGTGCTAAGGGACAAGCAGCTGAAGAGGAGCCAGCAGTGTGCCCAAGTGGCCAAGAAAGCCAAAGGCATCCTGGCTGGGATCAGCAATGCTGTGTGCAGCAGGAGCAGGGAGGGGATTGTCCCCTGGGACTCAGCTCTGGGCAGGCCACACCTGGAGTGTTGTGTCCAGTTTGGGGCAGCTCAATCCAAGAGAGATGTGGAGGTGCTGGAGCCAGGGCAGAGGAGGGCAAGGAAGCTGGGAAGGACCTGGAGAAGAAATCTGATGGAGAGAGACTGAAGGAGCTGGGGATGGTTAGTGTGAAACAGAGGAGGCTGAGGTGAGACCTCCTGGCTGTCTACAGCTCCCTGAAAGGAGGTTGTGGAGAGGTTGGTGCTGGTCTCTTCTCACAGGGAATTAGTGATAGAACAAGAGGGAATGGCCTCAAGCTGCCACTGGGCAGGTTTAGACTGGACTGTAGGAAGAATTTTTTCCTGGCAAGAGTGGTCATGGATTGAAATGTGCTGCCCAGGGAGGTGGTGGAGTCCCCAAGCCTGGCTGTGTTTCAAAGGTGGTTTGGCTGTGGTGCTTGGGGCTCTGGTTTAGGGGTGAGCCTTGTAGAGTATGGCTCTGGGTTAGACTTGGTGACCTGAGGCTCTCTTCCAGCCAGAATGTTTCTTTGTCTCAATCTCTGGCAGCATTCAAAACTCAGCTGGACACATTCTTGTGTGATTATCTCTGGGTAATCCTGCTGGAGCAGGGGGGTTGAACAAAATGATCACCAGAGGTCCCTTCCAACCCTCACCAGCCTGTGATTTTATGACAAAATAAGGTCTAAGAAAAGCAGTGTGCAGGAACATCTCAGCAGGGTCACGATTTCCCTCTCCATCTACGTTTCTAAGCTAAGCAGCCTGCAGCTGCCCATTTCTGTTACCTGTTAATGGGATGTAAATGGCAGCACTCGAGTTCTTTTTAATTTCTCTACTTTGCCAAGACTTATTAAATATTAACATTAAAGTTTCATGGAGCTTTCTGAGCTATTTAATTCTCCCTCTTCAGTCACACAGCATTCATGCCTGCAGATCTGAAATGCTTTATATTTAGTACACGTTGCCAGATAATTTTACATTCCCTCTTCCTTCCCATAGGATAACATCCAGTACCCTTTCCCAGGTAGAGAGCAGGGGTGGACTTGACATTTCTGCTTTCCTCAAATTGCTGTCCAGGGGAGGGTTTTTTTAGCCTCAAGTAGCAAAAGCTTGGAGCTGTTACAGGACTTCTATTCCTTAAAATATTTCAAGATGCAGTTTAATCATTTCTAATTCCACTGAGAGCACACTGGGGTTTTCTCACCACTAAATTTTGTGCCTTCCCTGTACCTTTTTCTAATCATCACATGCAGGCAGAGAGGGGGAATAAAGTAGGAGGTGAGCAGCAAAGATGAATTCCATACTGAACTGTCCTGCTGATGCATATTTTAACCAATTTCCAGATAACCTAATTAGCTGGTATGGACATTTCTCTGGCATAGAATGGTAGGGGGCAGAAAGGACCTCCAGAGATCTTTGAGTCCATTCCTCCTGCCAAAGCAGGATCAACTAGGGCAGGTCACACAGGAATGCATCCAGAAGGTCTCTAGAGAAGGAGACTCCACAACTCCACAACTCTGAGATGCAAGGAGGCCAAGTGCCACGTCCTGCACTTCGGTCACAACCCCAAGCAAGGCTCCAGGCTTGGGGCAGTGTGGCTGGAAAGATGCTGGCAGAAAGGGATCTGGGGGTGCTGATGGCCAAGCAGCTGAATAGGAGCCAGCAGTGTGCCCAGGTGGCCAAGAAAGCCAAAGGCATCCTGGCTGGGATCAGCAATGCTGCGTCCAGCAGGAGCAGGGAGGTGTCTCCGTGTGGAGGTGGAAAGCTACTTGGTTCTTTTTGAACATCCTTATGCTGTGAAATTCCAGGCACAAACAAGGCCAAAATATCAACTGTTGGGCTATTTATTAACGGAAGGAGGAAGAGAGAGAGGGAAAAATGGAGAAAGAGAAAGAAAGAGCAGGAAGGGCTTTATATTACCACCCTCCACCACAGCCCCAAGATGATTTGGGTCTGTGGAAGGCTGCTGCTGCAGCCTTGTTGGCTTGTGCTGTCCACCCTGGAGGAGGGGAGGAATAGATCCCAAAGTCCAAGCCAAAGTCCTTCTCTGAGCCACCTCGAACATGTTGTGTCTTCAGGAAGATGTCTTTGCTCCACGAGTTGCAGCAGACAGAACTTAGGGCATGGAGAGAGGGTTCCTGGTCTGATGCTTCCAGAGTGCATTGATGTCTTTTTCTCTCTGTGTCTTTTTCTCCTCCTGAGCAGGCATTGCTCAGGTCTTTTACACAGTCTTTTAGCCATGTTTTTTGGGGGGGTCGGTGTCCAGGTATTGTCCCCAGGGAATCCTCCTGTGTATTCCTTGTGTGCTTACAGGGTGAGGGTGGGGAGGGTCCTCCTCCTCCTCCTTCACCTTTTACCTGCCCATACACACAATACCCACCAGGGGCTGATCCTGCCAGGTGGGGAATTCATTGTACAGTCCAGAGGCCTTCTCACCATCCTCCCTTTCTGGGGTAGAGTTGATTCTTGTCTGTGCACCTTCCAGAGAGTGGCAGTGGGGTCTGCCCATTACACATTCCTGGTGCCAGAGAGCCTTCTCACCAGCCCCTCCCTGGGCAGATATGGTCTGGGCAAGGAGCAAAGGTGATTTTATCTTTGTTGATTCACATCAAGAGAGACAAGATTTAGACTTAGGAGGGGATTGTCCTCTGGTCCTCAGCTCTGGAGAGGCCACACCTTGAGTGCTGTGTCCAGTTTTGAGCACCTGATGCTGTGGATGCTGTAGAATTCACTCAGCAGTTCTTTCCCTACACTGCAACTCCAGATTTACACCTCTGATATTAACAGAGAAGTGATGAAGTATGAAGTGTAGCTCTACCTCAAACTTCCCCATATTTCTATCAAACTGAAGAGCTGAACTTCTGCATGTTGGAATTTACTCAGGGCCTTTAATGAACACAGGCTTTTAAATGTTTCTCTCCACCTCATCATAAAGAATACTGGGAGTTTGTTTTTTTTTTTCACACATTGCCACTGCTACATTTGAACTGTACTATAAATCCAGATCACTCTGCTCCAGAGGAACTAATTCTAATACTGAAGATGCCTTCTCATTCAATCTGACTTATTTTAATATTTCTTCTTTCTTTTTTTTTTATTATTATATTTATTGTTATTATATTTATTATTGTCTTCTTCTTCTTCTTCTTCTTCTTCTTCTTCTTCTTCTTCTTCTTCTTCTTCTTCTTCTTCTTCTTCTTCTTCTTCTTCTTCTTCTTTTTCTTCTTCTTCTCCTTCTCCTTCTTCTTTTCCTTCTTCTTCTCCTTCTCCTTCTTCTTCTTCTTCTTCTTCTTATTATTATTATTATTATTCGCACTCTAAAATGCACTGCACATATCTATACAAAAGCCTAAGCCTCCTGCATTCAAGTATCTGGTTTGAGGCAGCAGTAGATTTCTTCTTATGGCCAACAAGTTCTGCATGGGACAGCAATGTGCCCTGGTGGCCAAGAAGGCCAATGGGGTCCTGGGCTGCATTCAGAGGAGTGTGTCCAGCAGAGCCAGGGAGGTTCTCCTCCCCCTCTACTCTGCCCTGATGAGACCCCACCTGGAATATTGCATCCAGTTCTGGGCTCCCCAGTTCAAGAGGGACAGGGATCTGCTGGAGAGAGTCCAAGGGAGGGCTCCAAGGATGCTGAAGGGACTGCAGCACTGCCTGGGGAGGAGAGGCTGAGAGCCCTGGGGCTGTTGAGTCTGCAGAGGAGAAGACTGAGAGGGGATCTGATCAATGTCTATCAATAGCTGAGGGCTGGGGGTCAGGAAGGAAGGGACAGGGGCAGGCTCTGCTCACTTGTGCCCTGGGATAGGACAAGGGGCAATGGATGGAAACTGCAGCACAGGAGGTTCCACCTCAGCTGGAGGAGGAACTTCTGCACTGTGAGGGTCCCAGAGCCCTGGAACAGGCTACCCAGAGAGGTTGTGGAGTCTCCTTCTGTGGAACCTTTGCAGCCCTGTCTGGATGTGTTCCTGTGTGACCTGTGCTGGATTCTATGGTCCTGCTCTGGCAGGGGGGTTGGACTGGAAGACCTCCAGAGGTCCCTTCCAACCCCTAACATCCTGTGAGCCTGTGATCCCAGTTGTTGCTACTACAAAATGAGCATCCTTACTCTTGTGGCCAAGAAGGGTAATGTTATCCTGGGGTGCTTTAAGAGGAGCATGGTCTGCAGGCCCTCTTTCCTCTCTGCTCTGCCCTGGTGAGGCTACACCTGGAATATTATATCCAGTTCTGGGCTCCCTAGTTCAATAGGGGCAGGGATCTGCTGGAGAGAATCCAAGGGAGGTTATGAGGATGAGGAAGGGACTGGAACATCTGTCTGGTGAGGAAACGTTGAGCCCTGGGGCTGTTTAGTCTGGGGAAAAGGAAGCCTGAGAGGAGATCTTACTAATATTTGTAAATACCTGAAGGGTGGGTGGCAAGAAGCAGGGGCCAGGCTCTTGTCAGTGGTGTCTGTGATAAGATCATGGAATCATAGAATTGTCAGGGTTGGAAGGGACCTCAAGGCTCATCCAGTTCCAACCCCCCTGCCATGGGCAGGGACACCTCACACTACAGCAGGTTGCTCACAGCCACATCCAGCCTGGCTGCAAAAACCTCCAGGGATGAGGCTTCCACCACCTCCCTGGGCAACCTCTGCCAGTGTCTCACCACCCTCATGGGGAACAACTTCTTCCTGACATCCAATCTGAATCTCCCCATTTCTAGTTTTGCTCCATTCCCCCCAGTCCTATCACTCCCTGATACCCTCAAAAGTCCCTCCCCAGCTTTCTTGGAGCCCCCTTCAGATCCTGAAAGATGAGTAGCAACGGACACAAACTGGAACACAGGAAGTTCTGGCTCAACATGAAGAAAAACTTATTTACTCTGAGGGTGCTGTAGCCCTGGAGCAGGCTTCCCAGAGAGGTTGTTCAGTCTTCTTCTCTGGACACATTGAAGACTCATCTGGATGTGTCCCTGTGTGACCCTGCTGTGGCAGGGAGGTTGGATGTGATGATTTCCAGAGGTTCCTTCCAACCTCTACTATTGTGTGATTCTATGATCCTGTCCACTGAAGGTGTCTGTGAAACATCTCAATGATATCCTGCAACAGAGGAACTCCTTGTAAAAAAAAGATTGCCATGGGCTAAATCAAGTGACTGGAAAGTTTTATCATGTCTCTGTCATGCTACTATAGCTGTTTTTCCATGCCTCAATGTTGCCTGGAGGGCAGGTGTTGGAGTAGAACAGGTGTAGGTGGCAGATATGAACTTGGAATAAGGATAATTTGCAATTTTATTGCTTCTTTTTCAGCCTTTGCAAGTTTAGTTCCTTGAAAGATGATTAAAGGTGATAAGAGATTAAAGTGATGCATTGGTGCATCTCAACTCTGGGCAAGAAAATATTATTTTAATTCATTCCTAGGATGTGGAAAACTGTAACCATCTAGGAGAAGAGAGAGAGAGAGGGAAATAAAGATAGATTAGTGTGATCTACTTTAGATCAGAAATAAGGAGATGAAACTGAGGAAGGAGAACAGAACCAAGGGGAAGTATAAACAAAGTATTAAAGACAGGCAAAATGGGTGGCTCAGAGTGGCTTTTCCTAGAGCACAGTGACACAGATCTACAACCTCATTAAAGAGGACTCCAGAATCAGATTATGGCTTTCAAAGCTGTTGGTGAGACAATTGCTCTTAAAAGAGGGAATTGCTAACATCCCTTCTGTCCTGAAGGGTCAAACCCCCAGACAATGGTTAAGCACCTGCAAATGTGCTAACCTGGACACCTCCTGGGCTCCAGATAACCCTGTACCAGGTGTAAGTAACTTTGTAAGTACAGCTGTGACCTGTGTGTGCCCCTGGCCATGCTTGGACATGCCCCATCCCAGAGGTCCAGCTGTCAGGGTCCTGTGTTACCAAAGGGCATCAGTTGTCTTGGGACAGTGTTTAAACCAGCCCAGAAGGCAGGCAGCTTGCCTTGTGCTCACCCAGGCAGCAACAAGAGCCAAGTGCTGTCCAGGAGCAGCTGAAGAATCTACTCTAGCAGACCAACAACTTCACCCAGGCCTTGCAGCTGGACCAAGGCAGAAAGGGAAAAGCTCCAAGGGAACTGAATCCCAGAAGAGGCTGCAGTCCAGTGAGGGAGCACAAGAGAGAGGACCTTAGACCTCTCTGAACCAAGGGCAAGCTCCAGACTGTGACTGGGCACAGGAGAGAGGCCATTAGACCTCTCTGAGACAAGGGCAAGCTCCAGACTGTGACTGGGCACACAAGAGAGAGGCTCTTAGCCCTCTCTGAGCCAAGGACTGCTCAAATCATAGCCACAGCCTCTGGGAAGACATCAGACAGAGGAGCCAGTGGTGAGTCCCCAGCCAGCATGCCTCAGAACCCCATTTGTGGGACAGCCACAGCTCACAGCACCTGCATGTCCAGTTTGTACTGCTGGACTGGAAAGGTGAGATCTGTGCTTAAATCATTACACTGCCTTTAGATGTGCAGTGTAAAACCCATGTGGTGGGTTGAAATTTCCCTCCCACATTAACCACACCAGACTAGCTCAGTTCAGAACCAAATGAGGCTATATTTACAAGCAAAAACTACAGTCTGCAGTGGAATGCAATGAAGATATACAAATATACAGGATTTACAGACATGTACAATTAGCAGAAACAGCACCAAGCCAGGAAAGTTGTCCATCTGCCTCTCCCTTCCCTGCATTCTCCAGAGCCCCCTGGCAAAAGGAAGAAAGACAAGAAGCAGAGAGCTTGTTGGAATTTACCTCCTTCAGTGAAGAAAGCAAAAAGAGAAACACAGAAGCAACTTGCTGGGATGCCCAGCAGAAACACACGAGACAGACTGAGACTTTGTTTTGAGTATTGACTCTTAAAGGTTTCACTCTCTCCAATGGAAGTGTTTAGAATAATCATTATTTTTCATTCTTACACCTAATTGTGATTTATTTATCATTCCTTTCCTTTTCTGTTTGAGCTCTGTGTAAAGAAATTAAAGGCATAACCTTTAAACTACCACACAACCCACAACAAAATAACTGAACCTAGGAATATTTCTTTTGTACCTAAGTGATGGGGGTGTTTGAAGATGTCCTAACCCTAACCCTAAACCTAAACCTAACCCAAACCCTAAACCCTAACCATAAACCTAAGCCTAAACCTAACCCTAACCCTAACACTAACCCAAACACTAAACCTTAACCCTAAACCTAACCCTAACCCTCAACCTTAACCCAAACCCTAAACCCTAACCCTAAACCTAACCCTAACCCTCAAACCTAACCCTAAACCTAACCCTAATCATAAAATCTAACCCAAAACCTAAACCTAGCCCTAAACCTAACCCTCAAACCTAAACCTAAACGTAACCCTCAAACCTAAACCTAAACCTAACCCTAACCCTAATCCTAAATCTAACCCTAAAACTAACCCAAACCCTAAACCCTAACCCTAACCCTAACCCTAACCCTAACCCTAACCCTAACCCTAAACCCTAACCCTAATAATAATAATAATTCATATATCATCCAATAATATAATTAATTAGAATTATATGTATATATATAAAAAATATACATTTTTATTCCACCTTCCCAGCTCTACCTTGTACTGAGTGCATCACCAAACTTCAAATATCCTTTTGTTTGTCCTGCTAAAAGAAAACAAAAAAGGCAACACAGGCATTCATCAGAACTAGAGAATGATAAAAATAATAATTATCTGCATATTTTAACCAGTGAAGAGGTGCTGTGCAAGGTTTTAATGTGAACAAAACCTCCTTATTTTTTTAATGTAGAGCTTGCTTGGAGTTGTACCCTGTGGATAGTAGTAGGTACATAAGAACGTAAGAACTAACCCCACACAACTACTTTATTAACACAGAGGTGAGTCTCCTCAGTGTGTTTTCCCTAGAACTAGGTTAAACTGCTTTGACTCTCATCCTGCAGGAAACTCCTTAATCAATATTCACATTGGTAAAACAAAAAAAGAAACAAAAACCCAAACAAAATAAAACAAAACAAACCCAAAGAAAACCAAACCAAACCAACCAACCAAACCAAACCAACCAACCAACCCAAACCAAACCCAACCCAACACAATCCAAAGAAAACCAAACCAACCAACCAAACCAAAACACAACAAAACAAACCAAACCCAAAGAAAACCAAACCCAAAGAAAACCAAACCAAACCAAACCCAAAGAAAACCAAACCAAACCCAAAGAAAGTCAAACCAAACCAAACCAACCAACCAACCAGAACAAACCAAACCCAACCCAATCCAAAGAAAACCAAACCAACCAACCAAACCAAAACAAAACAAACCCAAAGAAAACCAAACCAAACCCAAAGAAAATCAAACCAAACCTGAACAAACCAAACCAAACCCAAACCAAACCAAGCCCTAAGAAAACCAAACCAAACCAAACCCAAAGAAAACCAAACCAAACCAACCAACCAACCCAAACCAAAACAAACCCAAAGAAAAAGAAACCAAGCCAATCAACCAAACCAAATCAAACCCAAAGAAAACCAAACCAAACCAACCAACCAAGCCAAACCAAACCCAAAGAAAACCAAACCAAACCATCCAACCAAACCAAACCAATCCTAAACCAAAGAAAAGCAAACCAAACCAAACCCAAAGAAAACTAAACCAAACCAACCAAACAAACCAAAACAAACCCAAAGAAAACCAAACCAAACCAATCCCAAAGAAAACCAAAACAAACCCAAAGAAAATCAAAACCAACCAACCAAACCAGAACAAACCAAACCAAACCGAACCAAAACAAGCCCTAAGAAAACCAAACCAAACCAACCAACCATACCAAACCAAACCAAACCAAAACAATCTAAACCAAGCCAAACCAAACCCAAAGAAAACCAAACCAAACCAAACAACCAAACCAAACCAACCAACCAAACTAAAACAAACCAAAACAAACCCAAAGAAAATGAAACCAAACCAACCAACCAAGCCAAACCAAACTCCAAGAAAACCAAACCAAACCAACCAATCAAACCAAACCAATCCCAAAGAAAACCAAACCAAACCATCCAACTAAAGCAAACCGATCCCAAACCAAACCAAAACAAAGCCCAAGAAAACCAAACCAAACCAAACCCAAACCAAAGAAAACCAAACCAAACCAAGCAAACCAAACCAAACCAAACGAAACCAAACCAAATCCAACCCAACCTGACCCAAAGAAAACTAAATCAAACCAACCAACCAAACCAAACCAAACCAAACCAAATCCAAAGAAAACCAAACCAAACCAAACCCAAAGAAAACCAAACCAAACCAAACCCAAAGAAAACCAAACCAACCAAACCAAACCAAACCAAACCAAACCAAACCTAAAGAAAACCAAACCAAACCAACCAACCAACCAAACCAAACCAACCCAACCAAAAAAACCCTAAAAAATCCCCAAAATCAACCAAACACAAAAAAAAAAAGAAATAAAAAAAAAGAAAAAGAAAGGAAAAGCATTAGTCATTTGCCAAGTAACTGAATTCTTTTTGTCCAAACAGCATATAATCTAAAATAGAAACCCACTCAACTCTGCTCTGCTGACACCTCTCCTGGAGTACTCTGACCAGGTCTGAGCCCCCAGCACAAGAAGGAGCTGCTGGAGTAGGTCCAGAGGAGACCACAAAGATGATCAGAGGGACAGAGTTGGGGCTGTTCAGCCTGGAGAAGAGAAGGATCTGAGGAGACCTTATAGATGCATTTCAGTATTTGAAGGGGGCCTAGAGGAAAGCTGGGGAGGGACTGTTCAGGAGGCTTGCAGTGGTAGGATAAGAGGCAATGGTTTGAAACTGGAGCAGGAGAGATTTAGGTTGGCCATCAGGAGGAAGTTCTTCTCCGTGAGAGTGGTGAAATACTGGAACAGGTTGCCCAGAGGTGTGATGGAGTCCCCATCCCTGGAGACATTCAAGGCAGGACTCTGAGCAACCTGATCTAGCTGGAGATGTCCCTGAGGCCTGCAGGGAGAGTAGACAAGATGACCTTTGAGTGTC
The DNA here is from genome assembly GCF_027791375.1 of Indicator indicator. NCBI lineage: Eukaryota > Metazoa > Chordata > Aves > Piciformes > Indicatoridae > Indicator > Indicator indicator. The sequence goes on along the minus strand of NC_072013.1, from coordinate 15,916,281 downwards.
CTTTCCAACCCCATTCTCACTGTGACTCTGTGATAATAACTAACAAACCTAAGGTTTCTGTATGTTACCAAAGATTGATTTTTTTTTTTTTTGCAACACTGTGTAAGAGACTAAATCTTGTCTCTCTTGATGTGAATCAACAAAGGTAAAATCACCTTTGCTTCCAGACAACAGAAATGTCTAATGGCCAGGCTGGATGAGGACTCTCTGGGATGTGCACAGACAAGATCATCTCTACCCATCAGCTACCCTGGAAAGGGAGGATGGGGAAAAGGACAATGGATTCACCACCTGGCATGCCCTGGGGACAATACCTGGACACATACCTAAAAACCCTGTGACTGAAAACTGTATAAAAGACCTGAGTGAGGCCTGCTCAGGAGAAGAAAAATGGAGAAGAAGGCAATACAAGGAGAGAAAAGGACAGGCACAGGAGAATAGACATCACCTTGTAGCCTGGAGGCAGCAGACCAGGAGGAAGCATCTCTAAGTTCTGCCTTCTGCAACCCATGGAGGCTGACACCACATGTTGGAGGCTGCTCAGAGAAGGGCTTGGACTTGGACGTTGAGATCTCTCCCTCCCTTTCTCCAGGAAGGACAGCACAGCCAACAAAGATGACATCTCCTCCAAGCCAAAGCACCAGCAGCCTTCCTTGGACTGAAACCAGCTTGGGGGGTAGGGGGTGTGGTAATATAATTCCTCTTCTCTCTCCCTCTTCTCCCCCTCTGTCTCCTTTTCTTTCCCTCTCTCTCTCCCTCCTTTATTCTGTCAATAAATAGCCTGGCTGTTGATATTTTGGCCTCTTTTGTGCCTCTAGTTTCATAACAGGGGAAGATTCAAAAGAACTGAGTCTCCTTCCCTCTCCAGACAGAGACACACTGCGAGCCTCTTCCTCCAAGAAAACAAATCCCCAAACCTTCTGCAATGTCCTTGGTCAAACCACCTAACCTTGTTCTCCACATTTTCCCATGATCTTAATAGGACTAATAACATTTGGCTGTTTACTGGAGAGAATTAGTTAGCTCCTGTTGGAGTCAGTGCACAGTGATCCTACTGTGAAGAGGAGCACAGGGGCTGGAGCACAGCTTGCTTCCACACTTCCTGAGTTAGTACTGCCAGCAGAGGATGCTTGGTTAGCTACAGAGTCACAACAACCACAGAATACCAGCATGGTAGGGGTTGGAAGAGACCTCTGGAGCCCATCTAGTCCACCTGCCTTGCTGAAGCAGGGCCTCTCAGTCTAGGTTGCCCAGGACTGCAATGTCCAGGTGGGTTTGGAATCTCTCCAAAGAAGGAGACCCCACAACCTCTCTGTGCAGCCTGCTCCAGGGCTCTGGCACCCTCACAGCAAAGAAGTTCATCATGATGATCAGATGTCATCTCCTGGATTCCAATTTATGCCTGCTGCCCCTTGTCCTATCACTGAGCTCCACTGAAGAGAGGCTGGCCTCAGGCTCTTGCCCCCCACACTTCAGCTACTGATTGATCAGATCCCCTCTCAGTCTGCTCTCTCCAGGCTAAACAGCCCCAAGACTCACAGCTTTTCCTCCTCACAGAGATGCTCCAATCCACTCATCATCTTTGTAGCCTCCACTGGTGTATCAGTGGTTAAAAAGACAGTTTTAAACCATCACAACTGGACTTTCTCCAGTAGTTCCTTTTGAGCTGGGGAGCCCAGAACTGGACCCAGTACTCCAGATCTGTCCTCCTCAGGGCAAAGAACCTCCCCTGACCTTTTGGCTACACACAGTGCATCCCAGGAGACCACTGAACTTCTTGGCCACAAGAGCACACTGTGGGCTCATGGTTAACTTGTCCACCAGGACTCCAGGAGTCAACACTCTCAAGCTCCACCCCGTGGGGAATGGAGCTCATATGTAACCCAGAGCAAATTTATATGCTAGAATATACACTTAAACAGAAGAACTTTCTCCCAACTCAATCAAAATTGCATGATCTTCACAAATAAACTTCTTTCAGCCTGTGGCTGCTCCAGGTACCCCACACAGTGCTCTGCTGATTAACACAAAGCTCCCCTCTGTCATTTGCCAGCTCCTGTTGCTAGGCTTTATTGTTGCTGAAACACATGCTGCTACTGAAAGGGTCAGAACAAGGTCTCAGCATCTTCTGTACAGGGCTGGAAGCATGTCTAGATCACAGCTGAAATCAGTGAAAGGTGTCTGGGGAGGGATTGAGAGGAAAGGAAGACCACCTGTCTGCAAACCAGAGCATGGGAGGTTTTACCTGAACCTGAGGAAAACTTTGACTTTGAGGGAAATGAGGCACTGGGACAGACTGTCCAGAGAGGTTGTGCAGGAGCCCTCCAAGAAAGATGGAGAGAGACTGTTTGCAAAGGCCTGCAGGGACAGGATGAGGGACAATGGCTTCAGACTAGAGCAGAGCAGATTGAGATTGGATGTGAGGAACAAGTTCTGCACCATGAGGGTGGTGGAACACTGGAACAGGTTGCCCAGGGAGGTGGTTGAGGCCCCATCCCTGGAGATATTGCAGGTGAGGCTGGACAGGGCTGTGGGCAACCTGATCTAGTTGGGGATGTCCCTGCTGACTGCAGAGGGGTTGGACTGGATGAGCTTTGGAGGTCCCTTCCAACCCAGACCATTCTGTGGTTCTGTGAGTCTCTATCTCTGGAGACTTTCAAAACTTTCCTGGCCATGTTGCTGTGCAAGCTGATCTAGGTGACCCTGTTTTAGGAGGGGGTTTGGATTAGATGATTGTAGCAGGGCAGAGTTAATTGGCGTTTGGTTAGAAGTACCCAGCTGCCTGGGGGTGTCTGGGAATGCCTGGTGCTTGAGCAGGAGCTCCCAGGTGCACAATAAGAGCAACAGACAACACAGATCTGTAGGTTTCCTCTCATTATGAAACTGAGCACGGACAGGAAGGTATTGAGTGTGTTGACATCCTGAGCTGATCTTCATGCTCTCACTAATGGACCTGAGGAGGATGAAGCCTGAGGAAGGCTATTGCTGGGCAGGGGATGTGCTGCACACATGAGGATGAGGAGTCACATAGCATGACTGTGAAATATGGGAGGGGCTTTGGCTCCAAGCCCCAGCCTCCTGTGATGCCCTGGCCTGGTGTCAGTGGACACAGGACCCTTAAATAAGCTGAAGATCACTCCTGGGTGCTGCTACTTCTCCATCCCAGCAAGGCAAGATGTGGTCTGGCAGGGACACCTGCCTGGATTGGAGATGCTCAGCTCGGCCAGTGTGTGACTTTCCTTGCAGGGTGCTTAGGGTAAGTTCACTGCACTTGGCTTGGGATGGGGCTCTGCTCCTGGGCTGCAGGAAGACAGAAAACTTTGAACAACTTTTTGAGAAGGCTGCATTTTGTCTTTGAATTGGAAAGAATGCAGACACCTTGTAACTGAAGAGAAAGCCTAGGCAGAAGTTGGCTGGATATGTTGATGCGATGGCTTTGAGACTGTCTTTTTAGTTTTGCTTCACAGAGTTCAAGCAGAGAAAGTGAAAGAAGGTAAAGAATCACTCTTGGGTGTAAGAAAGCAAAATAATGATTATTCTAAACACTTCCATTGGGGAGATAGAAATGTGTAAGAGCCAGTATTCAAAACAAGATAGGGGACAGGGGGCAGTCAGGCAGTCTCACAGTCTGTCTTCTCTCTGTCTGCCTGCTCCTTCTTTTCTGGCTGAAGATAACACTCACCTCTGCATGCTGACCTTGACAAGCTAAGTCTAACAGCCTCTCTGCTTCTTGACTCTTTGTCTTCTGCCAGGGGAGTCTGGGAGAAGTCCTTCTGTCTGGGGATGGGGGGGGAGGGGGGGGGGAAGGCCCCTTGCACAGCCCCTCAAGGGCAAGGGGAAGCCAGGGGGCTTGGTTGTGCTTTTCTGTTGATTGTACCTATCTGTAAGTGTTGTGACTAGTGTCTGTTTGTACAGATTCATTGCATTGCATCATGGACTGTAGATTTGCTTGTAAATACAGCTTGCATTTGCTTCCAGACTGAGCCAGCCTGGTTAGTGTGGGTGTGGGAGGGGGATTTCAGCTCTCACACTGTTACAGTTGAGAAGCTTGTTTGTCAGTCTTAACCTGTTGTATGCTTTGCTTGGACCCTTGTCTGTGGAAGGATAGCCAACTGGGATGTGACAGCTCTGTATTAGAAAAGTATGTAAGTTGACTATGTAACAGAGTAGGAAGCTTTTGCTAGGCTTTGACTAGGCTCTAGGCTCTTGCTTTGTTTCTGCTTTTGCTTTGCTTGTGTTTAGTGCTTTGCTTAGTTGCTTAGGCAATAAATCATAGAATCATAGAATCCCCTGCCTCTCCAAATCTATTGCTCTTCAAACCTTCTCTTTTCACCATGCCTAGCTGCCAGATGTCTCCACCCATAGTTGAATAACAATATTGCAGATTTCATCCAGAAATCCAGCTGAGGGGAATAAAACTCACCCCAAGAGGGGCTCCCTTTACCAAAATCACAGGATCATAGATCCATTAAGTTACAGAATCACAGAATGGTCTGGGTTGGAAGAGACCTCCAAAGCTCATCCAGTCCAACCCCTCTGCACTCAGCAGGGACATCCCCAACCAGATCAGGTTGCCCACAGCCCTGTCCAGCCTCACCTTGAAGATCTCCAGGGAAGGAGCCTCAACCACCTCCCTGGGCAACCTGTTCCAGTGTTCCACCATCCTCACGGCAAAGAACTTCTTCCTCACATCCAATCTCAATCTGCTCTGCTCTAGTTTGAAGCCATTGCCCTTGGTCCTGATACTACAGGCCTTTGCAAACAGTCACTCTCCATCCTTCTTGTAGCCCCCTTCAGGTCCTGGCAGGCTGCTCTTAGGTCTCCCTGGAGCCTTCTCTTCTCTAGGCTGAACACCCCCAGCTCCCTCAGCCTGTCCTTGTAGCAGGACAGGCTCACAGGACATCAAGGGTTGGAAGGAACCCCCAAACATCATCAAGCCCAACCCCCCTGCCAGAGCAGGACCACATACCCATATAATGTAGTGCAGGTCCGTGTTGTCTGTGAAATCTTCCAGCTCTCTGAAGAAAACTAATGGAAAGAAAGCAGGCAGAGACAAGGTATGAGGGAGGATCCTTTTTGTTGTTGTTTGTTTGTCTTCTCTTGTATTTCTTTGCAATGAGAGATTACTGAGCTGGAAAAAGCTATTAGGACCTGAACAGGGAGTTCTGATGCCTCCTGCTTACTTAGTGGGGGTCATGGCTGTATCTCATTCATATTCTAGTGGCTTGGCCTTTTGTGTCCCCCTGAAAATCCATAAAGGCAATGACAGCAAGAGTGACTGCATCACAAGTGCACCCTTCCTCATTTCCATCCCTGCTCTCCTCTGAGACTGACGTTATTAGAAAGTCAAATGTAATGGCTGCAGGGGTTCTTGCTTTTCTTGATTTGTTCCTTCCTCTATTTTCTTTTTCTTTTCTCTGCATTTTTTATTTGTTCCTTCCTCTATTTTCTTTTTCTTTTCTCTGCATTTTTGATTTGTTGCTTTGCTTCCCTTTTAGGTTTTTCTTCTTTATCTCATGCCACAGTCCAGGCTCACTGCATTCCTATTCACAGTCCAGCCACATCCCAGTAGGAGCACATCAGGGAAGCCTCTAGATTTTTGTTTGCATTGAGTTCACAGAATCAAACAGCAACTTTCAGGTTGGAAAAGAGCCTCAGGATCACCACAGCCAACCCAGAACCCTACTCTGCAAGGGTCACCCTTAAACCAGAGCCCCAAGCACCACATCCAAACCACCTTGAAACACAGCCAGGCTTGGGGACTCCACCACCTCTCTGGGCAGCACATTCCAAGCCCTGACCACTCTTGCCAGGAAAAAAATTCTTCCTACTGTCCAGTCTAAACCTGCCCAGCCACAGCTTGAGGCCATTCCCTCTTGTTCTATCACTACCTGTGAGAAGAGACCAGCACCAACCTCTCCACAACCTCCTTTCAGGGACCTGCAGACAGCCAGGAGGTCTCCCCTCAGCCTCCTCTGTTTCACACTAACCAGCCCCAGCTCCTTCAGTCTCTCTCCATCAGATTTCTTCTCCAGGCCCTTCCCAGCTTCCTTGCCCTCCTCTGCCCTGGCTCCAGCACCTCCACATCTCTCTTGGATTGAGCTGCCCCAAACTGGACACAACACTCCAGGTGTGGCCTGCCCAGAGCTGAGTCCCAGGGGACAATCCCCTCCCTGCTCCTGCTGGACACAGCATTGCTGATCCCAGCCAGGATGCCTTTGGCTTTCTTGGCCACCTGAGCACACTGCTGGCTCTTCAAAACTCCTGCTGGTGGCCAACAAGTTCTGCATGGGACAGCAATGTGCCCTGGTGGCCAAGAAGGCCAATGGGGTCCTGGGGGGCATTCAGAGGAGTGTGTCCAGCAGAGCCAGGGAGGTTCTCCTCCCCCTCTACTCTGCCCTGATGAGACCTCACCTGGAATATTGCATCCAGTTCTGGGCTCCCCAGTTCAAGAGGGATAGGGACCTGCTGGACAGAGTCCAAGGAAGGGCTCCAAGGATGCTGAAGGGACTGGAGCACTGCCTGGGGAGGAGAGGCTGAGAGCCCTGGGGCTGTTGAGTCTGCAGAGGAGAAGACTGAGAGGGGATCTGATCAATGTCTATCAATAGCTGAGGGCTGGGGGTCAGGAAGGAAGGGACAGGGACAGCCTCTGCTCAGTTGCACCCTGACAAGGGGCAATGGATATAAACTCCAGCACAGGAGGTTCCACCTCAACATGAGGAAGAACTTCTTCACTGTGAGGGTCCCAGAGCCCTGGAACAGGCTGCCCAGAGAGGTTGTGGAGTCTCCTTCTGTGGAGCCTTTGCAGCCCTGTCTGGATGTGTTCCTGTGTGACCTGTGCTGGATTCTCTGGTCCTGCTCTGGCAGAGGGGTTGGACTGGAAGATCTCCAGAGGTCCTTTCCAGCCCCTAACATCCTGTGAGCCTGTGATCCTGTGAATCTAAAGGATATATTGTATAAAACATACAATGTATGTACAATATCTATATATTTACAATTTATACAGAACACAGAAGCTCTTCAGACCACCCTGGATGGATCCAGGGGACCTGTTCACCTCCTCTCCACTCCCTCCCTCCTTCCTGTTACACAGTAGTCAAAAGAGATCCTTTGGCAAGGCCACGAGAGTGACATAAGATGAAGAGAGAGCAAGAACTGTTTGTGCCTCTGCTCTCTGTCCCCATTAGCAATCCAGTGAATTCTATAGACCTTAGCATTATTTCGCTTTTGCATCCAATGGTCATTTACTTTACTTTTCAGTCTTTGCACTCAGGATCTAGGCTAAAGTTCCCCCTTCAAACTGTACCATGTGGACACAAGCACCTCTTGTGAGGAAAGACTGAAAAAACTGCAAAGGTACATGGGTGGGGAGAGGAGGGGGAGTTGAAAAACCCCAGGCAAAAGAGTGATGTGGACAATTAACATGCAGGCAAAAAGAATCTCTGCAGCAGAGTGATGCAGAAGGAGGAGAGCTGCTGGAAGGGTTGTGTTTTATGGGAAGCATTTAAGCAGTATATAAAGAGCAAATAAATGGGATGCTGTGACATTTACTATGCATTGGTCTTCCTGGGCTGCATGGGCATTAAAGAGCCTCTGGCAGTTTCACTGTCAGCAGGATTTGTCCCCGAGTCCTTGACCAGAATTTGTCTTCCTCCCCCTCGCCGTGCTGCATGCTGATTTCTCCTGCTCTGTTTGTTCGCCAGCGCCTAGCGCGGAGGGAGAGTCATTGCGGTGCGGACTCCCTGCCTGCACAGGTGGAGGACAAAGTGTTGCAGGGAAGCTAGGGGTGAGAAATGGGAGGATTATTGCCATCATTAGGCCAGAAACACACAGGACTGGGAATTCCAGCCAGCAGCACTCCATTTCTAAGATCCAGCTTTTGAGGTTCGGAGTTCTCGTTCTGCTTCCTAAAGCTGCAAGCCAGACATAGCTACTGGGAAACAGATACATAGGATCACAGGATTGTCAGGGCTGGAAGGGACCTCAAGGAGCATCCAGCTCCAACCCCCCTGCCATGGGCAGGGACACCTCACACTACAGCAGGTTGCTCACAGCCACATCCAGCCTGGCTGCAAAAACCTCCAGGGATGAGGCTTCCACCACCTCCCTGGGCAACCTCTTCCACTCTCTCACCCTCATGGGGAACAACTTCTTCCTGACATCCAATCTGAATCTCCCCACTTCTAGTTTTATTCCATTCCCCCCAGTCCTATCACTCCCTGACACCCTCAAAAGTCCCTCCCCAACTTTCTTAGAGCCCCATTCAGATATTCAAGGCCACAAGAAGGTCTCCTCAGAGCCTTCTCTTCTCCAGACTGCACAACCCCAACTCTCTCAGTCTGTCTCCAGAGCAGAGCAGCTCCAGCCCTCTGCTCATCCTCATGGCTCTTCTCTGGACACCTTCCAGCACCTCCAGATCTTTCTTGTACTAGAGGCGCCAGAACTGGCCCCAGTTCATTAATAGTATTAATTTTACAATATTTTAATAATACTAAGTTATTCTTCCAAATTAAGTCTATTTAGAAAATATTAGGGAGAATGGAAGTCCACAAGAAAACAGCTCATAAATATCCAATCCAGAACAGCTCCTAAATTAATATTCCAACTGATGGAGTGGCTGGGTACCAATTATCCCTTCTGGGGATATATAAAGCTTCTGCTCTCTCCAATTTACCAAACTTAGCCATTTTAGCAACCTGTAGATTTAAAAACTGGGTAGTTTATCCCAGGTTTAGAGCAGGTTCAGGCACCACACTGGCTCAGAGACTTTAACCACACTACAGAATCCATTTCAAGCTGTTGCTCAGTGTTCAAAGCAGAAGGAAATGTTTCAACTTTCCGAGTTTGCTTCACTATTTTTGGTGAGGTTTTGCCTCCCCTTCACTCTCCTCTTTCCTGCTGGCTAAGACTGGCCCTTAAGTTGTTTTTGATGTTTCTTTTCAGAACTATTTTTCTCCCAACAAATTGACACTTTACTAGGAACTTCTTTTGCACAGATGTATTTCACAGAATGCTGGAATTGTTTCAGTTGGAAAAGACCTCCAAGATCCTCCAGTCCAACCACCAACCCAACACCACCATGGCCATCACAACAACTTCTTCCTCACAACCAATCTGAATTTCCCCATTTCCAGTTTTGCTCCATCCCCCCCAGTCCCATCACTCCCTGACACCCTCAAAAGTCCCTCCCCAGCTTTCTTGTAGCCTCCTTCAGACACAGGAAGGCCACAATAAGATGTCCTTGGAGCCTTTCCTTCTCCAGCCCTTCCTTTTTCAGGGTGCATGCCCAGCTGTGCATTTTGCAATGGTTTCTGGTCTTTCTGCTCTTCAGATAGTATAACACTCAAAAGAAAACCATAGAATGGATTGGGTTGAAAGGGATCTTAAAGATCATCTAATTCCAACCCCTTCCCCTGCCATGGAATGAGACACCTTCATCTATCCCGGGCTGCTCAAGGCCTCATCCAACCTGTCCTTGAACACTTCTGGTGAGAGGCCTCCACAACCTCCCTGGGCAACCTGTTCCAGTGTCTCACCATCCTCAATGTAGGGAATCTCTTCCTAATCTCTAGTCATCAGTCTCCCCTCTTCCACATTCAATCCGTTGTCCCTCATCCTGTCACTCCCAACCTTTGTCAAAGGTCCCTCCCTAGCTCTCCTGCAGCCCCCCTTCAGGTACTGGAAGGCTGCTCTAAGGTCTCCCTGGAGCCCTTTCTTCCTCAGGCTAAACACCCACAGCTGCCACAGCCTGTCCCCATAGGGGAGGTTTTCTAGCCCTGTGATCATCTTTGTGACCCTCCTCTAGACCTCCTCCAGCAGCTCCAGGTCCTTCTTGTGCTTGGGGCCCCAGACCTGGGGGCAGTGCTGCAGGTGGGGTCTGAGCAGAGCAGAGCAGAGCAAAGGGGCAGAATCCCCTCCCTGTGCTGCTGCTCTCCCTGCTGTGGATGCAGCTCGGCACACAGTTGCCTGCTGGGCTGCCAGGGACCATTGCAGCCTCATGTTAAGTTTTTCCTCAGCTGACACCCCCAAGTCCTTCTCCTCCAGGCTGCCCTCCAGCCACTCCTCCCCCAGCCTGTATTTGTGCTTGAGATTGCCCTGACTCAACCTCAGGACTTGGCTATTTCTAAGTAAAGCAAATATTCCTCATTCCAGCCAATAGAAGATACTCCTAATTCCAGCCCATATTCCAATATATGACTTGATGATCTTAAAGGTCGTTTCCAACCAAAATGACTCTGATGGGTTTGGTTGACTTCTAATGATACAACCTCATGTAGCTTAGCCTAATACCAACCACCACTCACCCAAAACTCACTGTGTAAAAGGAAGAGCTGGAGCCAGACTGTCTGACCTACATCAGGTTATTCAAAAAATGTAGAACACAATGGATTTCTTTCTTCATTTATCTTCTGTGAAGGACTTTGACCATGGTCACTTTGTAAATGTAATACTTGTGACCAGGCTTCCACTTCCAAGCACAGAAAGGTGCCCACTAGCAAATAGTAAGAGGAATTCTCATTAGCATCCATGAGAGATGGTGGAGCAGAGGATATTCAACCCCCCTGTAGATCATAGAATCATAGAATCAAGAAGGCTGGAAGAGACCTCAAAGATCATCCAGTCCAACCTGTCACCCTAAACCTCATGACTATCTAAACCATGGCACCAAGTGCCACGTCCAATCCCCTCTTGAACACCTCCAGGCATGGTGACTCCACCAGATGTTTAGTTCCTTCCTCTTCTATCAACAGCCTGAAGTGGGCAAGATTCTGGCTTACTCTGGCCAGAGGAAATAACAGAATCACAGAATCAGAGAATCACAGAATCACAGAATCATAGAATCACACAATTATAGAATCAGAGAATCAGAGAATCACAGAATCATAGAATCAGAGAAGCACAGAATCATAGAATCACAGAATTATAGAATTATAGAATCAAAAAATTATAGAATCATAGAATCACAGATTGACAGAATCACAGAATTATAGAATCACAGAATCATAGAACCATAGAATCATAGAATCACAGTATCATAGAACCATAGAATCATAGAATCATAGAACCATAGAATCATAGAATCACAGAAACATTCAGGTTGGAAGAACCCCTCAGGATCACCAAGTCCAACTCAGAACCCTCCTCTAAAAGGGTCACCCTTAACCCATATATTTTTTTTAAGCCAGGGATGCATCAGGCCATTTCAGGCAACATCTTTCATCCTAGAATTCACCACAGCACAAAGCACCACCAGTGGACAGATGCTGCTGTCACAGCTTTGTCACCTCTTCAGGAGGCAAAGTGTGAAGGTTGCACTTGACAGTCACACAGAATCACAGTCACAGAAGCATTCAGGTTGGAAAAGAGCCTCAGGATTGCCAAGTCCAACCCAGAATCCTCCTTTACAAGGGTCACCCCTAAACCATAGCCCCACATCCAAACCACCTTTGAACACATCCAGGGTTGGAGACTCCACCACCTGCCTGGGCAGCACATTCCAATGCCTGAAACACGTGGAAGGCCCTGCAGCCAAGGGTGCCTGCCAGATACTGCTCCTCTGGACACTGGGAGAGTCCCCAGCAGGTGATGCTGCTCCATCCAAGCACCATCTAGGCAAGTGGTTCCCTGAGCAAAGGCAGCTTCCAAACCATGCAGCAGCAGCAAAATCCCGATGCTGCAGTTACCATGGAGACAGGCAGAGCAGGGCTGTGCAAACACATGTGTGTGCATGTGAGGGGGTGGGTCCAGGCAGGAAAATTGGGAGGAACTTCTGGAAGAAGGGTTCTGTGGCCTGTTGAATAGAATCATAGAATTGTTGGGTTGGAAGAGACCTTTAAGCTCCTTGAGTCCAATGATTTTCTAACTCTGTCAAGTCTGGTGCTAAACCATGTCCCTCAGCTCCCCATTTCTGCCTCTTTTAAGCACCTCCAGATTCAACCACCTCCCTGGGGAGTCTCTTCCACTGTTGGGGAACCTTCCAGGACAAGCTTCTTCTAATGCCCAGTCTAATCCTCCCCTGGTGCAATTTCATTGAATCATAGAATCAGTCAGGGTTGGAAGGGATCACAAGGATCATCCAGTTCCAACCCCCCTGCCATAGGCAGGGACACCTCACACTAGATCAGGCTGGCCAGAGCCTCAGACTATTTCCTCTTGTCCTGTCACTCGTTACTAGGCAGGAGAGACTGACTCCCAATCACAGAATCAACCAGGTTGGAAGAGACCTCCAAGATCATCAAGTCCAACTGACTACCCAACCCTAACTAATCAACTAGGCCATGGCACTGAGTGCTTCATCTTAAAGACCTCCAGGGATCCCAGCACCTCCCTGGGCAGCCCATTCCCATGGCCAATCTCTCTGTCTGGGAAGACACCTCCCTGGGTAGCTGTTGGAATGTGCTGCCCAGGGAGGTGGTGGAGTCCCCATCCCTGGAGGTGTTCAAGAGGGGATTGGACATGGCACTTGGTGCCATGGTTTAGTAGTCATGAGGTTTTGGGTGACAGGTTGGACTCGATGATCCTTAAGCTCTTTTCCAACCTTATTGATTCTGTAGGACTCTGTAACTTCTTTCTAAGATCAAGCCTAATTTTCCCCCTCCCCTTTCACTACAATGTCCTGTCTGAGAGTAGGATTGAGCCAAAAGATCTCTCCTCAGCCTGCTCTTCTCCAGGCTGAACAACCCCAGTTGCCTCAGCTGCTCCTCATAAGGCCTGTTCTGCAGAGTGCCCACTTTGCTCTCCTTCAGCTGGCCTTGCTGCAGTTTCCCCAGCACCCAGAAGAGCAACTCCAACAGGTCCAAAAGGTCAGGCAGATTTTGCTTCTGTTTGCAGTGTTTGCTACTTTCCAAAGGGGCAGAGGCAACTCTGTCTTGCAGGGGCACCAGGAGAAAGAGGAGTAAAGACAGAACTATTCATTCCAAGTTTATTCTGGCCTATTGCTTCATTTTCTATAACAAATATTTCCATAACATTTCTCTAGCACCTGGATGAGCTTTCAGTGAAGCTGAGGGCTCTGCAAAGGTCACTGCTACCGAAGGAGGCTCAGGAGAAATTCCTCTTTGCACTGGCCTTTCACAGACCATTTCTGTGCCTCTGATGCCTTTGCCATTCTGTTAAACAGGAGATCTTTGTCTTCAGACCTTAGCAAAGGTTAATGGTTATTGCTGCTGGATGGTATGGGAGGTAGACTTCAGAATGCTAATTCTGATCCATGGCCCTGCCTATTCGTGCAGGAATTTGGCTGAGCACCAGCTCAGTCTCAACTGCTCAACACACTCAATGTCTCTTGTACCTGCTAAGCCTCCTTTGCTCTTGGCTTCCTGGTCCTAAAAAGTCCCTCCCCAGCTTTCTTGGAGCCCTCTTCAGATCCTGGAAGGCCACAAGAAGGTCTCCTCAGAGCCTTCTCTTCTCCAGACTGCACAACCCCAACTCTCTCAGTCTGTCTCCAGAGCAGAGCAGCTCCAGCCCTCTGCTCATCCTCATGGCCCTTCTCTGGACACCTTCCAGCACCTCCAGATCCTTCCTGGAACAGAGGCTCCAGAACTGGACCCAGAGCTCCAGGTGGGGTCTCAGCAGAGTGGAGCAGAGGGGGAGAATCCCCTCCCTGGCCCTGCTGGCCACACTTCTCTTGCTGCAGCCCAGGCTCTGCTTGGCTCTCTGGGCTGCAAGTGCTCACTGCTGGCTCCTGTTGAGCTTCTCCTCCACCAGCACCCCCAAGTCCTTCTCTTCAGGGCTGCTCTCAAACCAGACCCTACCCATCCTGTATCAGTGCCTGGGGTTGCCCCGACCCAGGTGCAGGACCCAACACATGAAAGTTTTTTCACTTTCCTCTCTTCAAACTTGCATTGTTTTACTGTAGGCTTGAGAAAAATCAATTTTCATTTCAGGATAATTTCTTATGTTTAGAAAAACTACAAATTTTGTGCCACTCACTACAAGAAACCCTGAGTTCATGGAGTGTGTTCAGAGAAGGGCAACAAAGCTGGGGAAGGGTCTGGAGAACAGGGCTGGGGAAAACTGGCTAAGGGAATTTGGGTTGTTTATATTGGACAAGGGAGGGCTGAGGGGAGACCTCTTTGCTCTCTACAGCTCCATGACAGGAGGTTGGAGTAAGGTGGGGGTTGGTCTCTTCTCCCATGTAACTAGAAATAGGACAAGAGGAAATGGCTTGAAATTGTGCCAGGGGAAGTTTAGACTGGATATTAGGAACAATCTCTTTGCTGCAAGAGTGGTCTGGAATTGGAACAGGCTGCCCAGGGAGGTGGTGGAGTCACCATCCCTGGAGGTGCTCAAGAAACCTGTGGCCATGGCACCTGGGGACATGTTTTGATGGCCATGGTGGTGTTGGGTTGGTGGTTGGACTGGAGGATCTTGGAGGTCTTTTCCAACTGAAACAATTCCAGCATTCTATGAAATACATCTGTGCAAAAGAAGTTCCTAGTAAAGTGTCAATTTGTTGGGAGAAAAATAGTTCTGAAAGGAAACATCATAAACAACTTAAGGGCCAGTCTTAGCCAGCAGGAAAGAGGAGAGTGAAGGGGAGGCAAAACCTCACCAAAAATAGTGAAGCAAACTCGGAAAGCTGAAACATTTCCTTCTGCTTTGAACACTGAGCAACAGCTTGAAATGGATTCTGTAGTGTGGTTAAAGAGAAAGTCTCTGAGCCAGTGTGGTGCCTGAACCTGCTCTAAACCTGGGATAAACTATGCAGTTTTTAAAGCTGCAGGCTGCTAAAATGGCTAAGTCTGGTAAATTGGAGAGAGGAGAAGCTTTATATATCCCCAGAAGGGATAATTGGTACCCAGCCACTCCATCAGTTGGAATATTAATTTAGATGATGTTCTGGATTGGATATTTATGAGCTGTTTTCTTGTGGACTTCCATTCTCCCTAATATTTTCTAAATAGACTTAATTTGGAGAAATAACTTAATATTATTAAAACACTATAAAATTAATATTATTAAAGAACTGGGGCCAGTTCTGGCACCCCTAGTACTGGAGGTGTTGGAAGGTGTCCAGAGAAGGACCATGAGGATGAGCAGAGGGCTGGAGCTGCTCTGCTCTGGAGACAGACTGAGAGAGTTGGGGTTGTGCAGTCTGGAGAAGAGAAGGCTCCCAGGAGACCTTCTTGTGGCCTTCCAGGATCTGAAGGGGGTTCCAAGAAAGCTGGGGATGGACTTTTGAGAGTGTCAGGGAGTGATAGGACTGGGGGGAATGGAACCAAGCTGGAAGTGGGGAGATTCAGATTGGATGTTAGGAAGAAGTTGTTCCCCATGAGGGTGGTGAGAGACTGGCAGAGGTTGTCCAGGGAGGTGGTGGAAGCCTCATCCCTGGAGGTTTTTGCAGCCAGGCTGGATGTGGCTGTGAGCAACCTGCTGTAGTGTGAGGTGTCCCTGGCCATGGCAGGGGAAATTGGAGCTGGATGCTCCTTGAAGTCCCTTCCAGCCCTGACAATCCTATGATTCTGTTTTTATTTGCTCATTATTCTTCCTCAATGCTCTTGAAATTCCCTAATTCATAGTGAAGGCTCTTATTAGGAGTTTAAGGAAGTCCAGAATATCTCTGTGGAAAACACAGGATCATTATGTTACCTATAGAGTCTCAGAACATTTTCTGCTTACAGGAAAGTCAGAGCTTTCTAATTTTTACATGAAATGTTTTCTTTTTAATAATTTCCTCATTCTTAATCTTTACAGGGAGGGACATTTTACAAAGCCTTGTAGTGATAGGACAAGGGGGATTGGCTTTAGGCTGGAAGAGGGGAGAGTTGGACTGGATATTAAGAAGAAATTCTTGACAGTGAGGGTGGTGAGGCACTGGAACAGGTTGCCCAGGGATGTTGTGGATAACCCCTCCCTGGAAGAAGGTCTCCCTGGAGCCTTCTCTTCTCCAGACTGAATAGCCCAACTCTCTCAGTCTGTCGTCATAGCAGAGCAGCTCCAGCCCTCTGCTCATCCTTGTGGCCATTCTCTGGATGCATTCCAGTTCCTCCAGATCCTTCCTGTAATAGGGGCTCTAGAACTGATATAGATATAGATGATTATAAATATAGATATAGATGTAGATAGAGAGATGAGATAGAGATAGAGATAGAGATAGAGATAGAGATAGAGATAGAGATAGAGATAGAGATAGAGATAGAGATAGAGATAGAGATAGAGATGGAGATGGAGATGGAGATGGAGATGGAGATGGAGATAGAGATAGAGATGATAGAGATAGAGATAGAGATGGTAGAGATAGAGATAGAGAGAGAGAGAGAGAGAGATGACAGAGATAGAGATAGAGATAGAGATAGAGATAGAGATAGAGATAGAGATAGAGATAGACATAGAGATAGACATAGACATAGACATAGACATAGACATAGACATAGACATAGACATAGACATAGACATAGACATAGACATAGACATAGACATAGCTATAGAGAAGCATTTCTACAGAAAAGACAAAACAAAATAATCAATCTTCAGCAGAAAAATAGGCATGAAAATATGAGGGAGAGTCCTTGGCCATGAGGTGAGTTCTTGGCCATGAGGTGAGTGCTTGGCCATCAGGTGAGTGTTCAGCCATCAGGTGAGTGTCCAGCCATCAGATGAGTGCCCAGCCATCAGGTGAGTGTCCAGCCATCAGGTGAGTGTGTGGCCATCAAGTGAGTCCTTGGCCATCAGGTGAGTGTTCAGCCATCAGGTGAGTGCTTGGACATCAGGTGAGTGTTCAGCCATTGGGTGAGTGCTTGGCCAAAGGTTTTTTTGGCAGGCAAGATTTCTCCAGAGCCTTCCTGACTTTCTGTCAGGTCTTTGGTAACGTCAAAATCTCAGGTAAGTGTTTGATTTTGAGGAATCTGCATTCTCCACTGGCAGATCTGTCAGCTGCAGGATTTCAGTCAAGTTCTTGTCACACATTTCTCTCCTTGGCAGAGCTGGCCTTTTGGCAGCTCTCCTGCCAGTTGTGACACATATGGCTCAGCTCAGTGTCGTGCCGTGATTCATTTTCACTGCCATGGGAGTTGTTCCTTTAGAGGCAGAGACAGTAAGATGACATTTGAAGTCCCAGGCTCCTCTAACTCATCACAGTCTCACAGTACCACAGTATATCAGAGGTTGGAAGGGACCTCCAGAGATCATCCAGTCCAACTCCCCTGTCAGAGCAGGATCCCCCAGGGCAAGGCACACAGGAATGCATCCAGGTGGGTTTTGAAAGTCTTCAGCGAAGGAGACTCCACAACTTCTCTGGGCAGCCTGCTCCAGGGTACCAGCACCCTCACACCAAATAAGTTTCTCCTCATGTTGAGTTGAAACCTTCTCTGGTCAAGTTTGTCTCCACTGTTCCTTGGCTTATTGCTGTGCACCACCCACAAGAGCCTGGCCCCCTCCACTTGACCCCCAGCCCTCAGCTCTTGATAGACATTGATCAGATCCCCTCTCAGCCTTCTCTTCTCCACACTAAACAGCCCCAGGGCTCTCAGCCTCTCTTCCCAGGGGAGATGCTCAAGTCCCCTAAGCATCCTCCTGCCTCTCCCTTGGACTCTCTCCAGCAGGTCCCTGTCTCTCTTTTCCTTGCAAGAGAAAAACTCCCACCTGCCAGCCTTGGTGTTGTTTGCTGATGTGGTTTGAAAAACCCAGTGATGACAACCCAGCATTGAGATAAATCTAATTTTGTTTCTAATTAAGCAGAAACGAGTCCCAGGATACAATAAAACCAAGCAGTAACTGGGGGATTGAGTGAGTTACCTTTTTCTATTATACCATAATCATGTTATATTGAGAGGTTTTCATGACCTTTAGAGCCACTTGAGAATCTAATAAACAGCATTAGCCCCAACTCTGTCAGCAGCAAAGATTTTTATCAAGCTGGTGCTGTTCCTGCTCTTTTGTGCATTTATTTGTCTCCTTTTTTGGGGGGGGGTCTAAATCTAGCATTTTAAAATGTTGTAGCATTTATTTTTATGCCACAGATTAAGCTGTTGCTTAGGGAAGCAGAAGCAGCATTCAATGTATATATAGTGCATGGATTCGTGCCACTAACCTCATCTTGTTTCCATGGTTTTGTGTTGTTCTCCACATATTTATTCTGGCTCTTAAATCCTGCGTTGCAGATATCTTTAGGAGGAGGAATTATCAAGCAATCACAAAGAGGTATTGAGGGAGCTGGCACCTTAAGGTTATATTGCTGGCTGTTGAACTGGGAGCAGGCAGTTAAAACAAAAGGCTGAGAAGCTGGCTGCTGGGAGTCTGTTTGTGCTTCTGTCACCAGTGCATTATGTGAAGTGAGGCAAATCACTTTGCTTCTTTATACAGCAATACAGAAATGTTGGTCTTCAGGAAGCTTCTGCAGGGACACAGGCAAAAAACCCTCATTTTTTCAGACCTATTTTTCTGCTGAAGATTGATTATTTTGTTTTGTCTTTTCTGTAGAAATGCTTCTTCAAAAATATTTTTTCCCTTTATTTGGAAAAAAATTAAAAAAATATCCAAATGGCTTTTAATATTCAAAAAGTTGTATTGAAAATGAAGAAAAACTTGGATGTTTTAACCAGTGAGAAAAAAAATAGTGATATCATCTATATCTATCTCTGTATCTATCATCTCTATCTCTAACTTTCTCTATCTCTATCTCTATCTCTATCATCTTTATCTCTATCTCTCTCTATCTCTATCATATCTTTATCTCTATCCCTATCTCTGTCTCTGCCTCTATCTCATCTCTATCTCTATCTCTATCTCTATCTCTATCTCTATCTCTATCTCTATCTCTATCTCTATCTCTATCTCTATCTCTATCTCTATCTCTAGCTCTAGCTCTAGCTCTAGCTCTAGCTCTAGCTCTGGCTCTAGCTCTAGCTCTAGCTCTAGCTCTATCATCTTTATCTCTATCTCTATCATCTTTATCTCTATCTCTCTCTATCTCTATCATATCTTTATCTCTATCCCTATCTCTGTCTCTGCCTCTCTCTCTCTCTATCTCTATCTCTATCTCTGTCTCTGTCTCTATCTCTATCTCTATCTCTATCTCTACCTCTATCTCTACCTCTATCTCTAGCTCTATCTCTCTAGCTCTATCATCTCAATCTCTCTATCTGTATCTGTATCTGTCTCTCTCTCTATCTCTATCTATATTTGTATCATCTGTATCTATATCAGTTCTGGAGCCCCTGTTGTGGAGTCCTCTTCTGTGGAGACTTTCAAAACCCACCTGGATGCATTCCTGTGTGACCTGCGTTAGGTGATCTTGCTCTGGCAGGGAGGTTGGACTCAATGATTTCCAGAGGTCCTGTCCAATCCCTACCATTCTATGATTCTATGATCCATCTCCTCAAGTGCTAAACATTACTGCAAAGACATATTTATTGATTGATTACTTCTCAAGAGATCAGACTTTGTTCTTCTGCCCTTTGTGAACAGACACTTTCCCTGTGAATAGGCTTGCTCAAAATGAATGGGGTGCTGGAAAATGGACTCTGTGAGCACAGAAAGTTGTGGGAATAAGGTATTCCAGTAAGCACTGGAGGCCTCCTCAACAAGCCCAAGTCTTATTAAGGCTTTGGTCCAATTCCACATTGTGAAGCCTTTGGTATTGATTGCATGGCATAATCTATAGGGACAAGACAGTGCAGCAGCCTCTCAAGTGGGGAAAGGAGTGTTGCCAAGAAGCAGGAGAAGTTTGCAGGCTGCTTTTAGAAGTCACAAAGAAGCAGACTACACCTGGATATCTACCTAATTGCTTGTCTCATCCTGCAGTAAATGGCAGGCATGCTGAATTACCTGTGCCTTCTATGACTCAAGGAAGTGTCCTGACATCTACTTCCTTCTACCACTCTCTGGGTATGTGGCTTTCCTCTTTTACCTTTCCAAGTTCCTCCCTTAAAGGGACTGACAGCTTTGAACTCTCTTCCCGAAGAAAGCAGGTAAAAAGGATCTAAAGCAGGCAAAAAGGATTCGAAACCCAGCAGTTTCTCTAGCAAGCAAAGTCACAGGCCCCAATCTGTTTCAAGCCTTGCTGAAAGCAATCACAGAGGATTGGGACAAGTAGGATCAAAGTCACCTTGATAGTAACACTCTGAGGGAGTTGTTTTTTAACTGCA